>NC_092712.1:4798383-5098383 GCF_047496885.1 Scyliorhinus torazame
GTACCCCCCCCAAACCACACACTCCATGGACAGTGGGTACCCCCCCCCCACACACACACACACCATGGACAGTAGGTACCCCCCCCCACACACAACTCCATGGACAGTGGGTACCCCCCCCCCCCACACATACACTCCATGGACAGTAGGTACCCCCCCCCACACACACACTCCATGGACAGTGGGTACCCCCCCCCCCCCCCCACACATACACTCCATGGACAGTGGGTACCCCCCCCCCCCCCCACACATACACCATGGACAGTGGGTGCACCCCCCCCCCCCCACACACACGCTCCATGGACAGTGGGTACACCCCCCCCCCCACACACACACGCTCCATGGACAGTGGGTACCCCCCCCGCCCCCCCCACACACACTCCATGGACAGTGGGTACCCCCCCCCACACACACACACATCCATGGACAGTGGGTACCCCCCCCCCACACACACACTCCATGGACAGTGGGTACCCCCCCCCACACACACTCCATGGACAGTGGGTACCCCCCCCACACACACACTCCATGGACAGTGGGTACCCCCCCCACACCACACACTCCATGGACAGTGGGTACCCCCCCCCCCCCCACACACACTCCATGGACAGTGGGTACCCCCCCCCCCCCACACACCACTCCATGGACAGTGGTACCCCCCCCCCCACACACACACTCCATGGACAGTGGGTACAACCCCCCCCCACCACACTCCATGGACAGTGGGTACCCCACACCCCCCACACACCCTCCATGGACAGTGGGTACCCCCCCCCCCCACACACACACTCCATGGACAGTGGGTACCCCCCCCCCCCCACACACACACTCCATGGACAGTGGGTACCCCCCCCCCCACACACACACTCCATGGACAGTGGGTACCCCCCCCCCCACACACACTCCATGGACAGTGGGTACCCCCCCCACACACACACTCCATGGACAGTGGGTACCCCCCCCACACACACACTCCATGGACAGTGGGTACCCCCCCCCCCCACACACACACCATGGACAGTGGGTACCCCCCCCCCCCCACACACACTCCATGGACAGTGGGTACCCCCCCCCACACACACTCCATGGACAGTGGGTACCCCCCCCCCCCCACACACACACTCCATGGACAGTGGGTACACCCCCCCACACACACTCCATGGACAGTGGGTACTCCATGGACAGTGGGTACCCCCCCCCCCCCCCCCCCACACACACTCACACACTCCATGGACAGTGGGTACACACACCCCCCACACACACTCCATGGACAGTGGGTACCCCCCCCCCCCACATACACTCCATGGACAGTGGGTACACCCCCCCCCCCCCCACACACACTCCATGGACAGTGGGTACACACCCCCCCCACACACACTCCATGGACAGGTGGGTACCCCCCCCCACACACACACACTCCATGGACAGTGGGTACCCCCCCCACACACACACACTCCATGGACAGTGGGTACCCCCCCCCCACACACACTCCATGGACAGTGGGTACACCCCCCCCCACACACACACACGCTCCATGGACAGTGGGTACCCCCCCCCCCCACACACACACTCCATGGACAGTGGGTACCCCCCCCCCACACACACACACGCTCCATGGACAGTAGGTACCCCCCCCCACACACACTCCATGGACAGTGGGTACACCCCCCCCCCACACACACACACGTTCCATGGACAGTAGGTACCCCCCCCCACACACACTCCATGGACAGTGGGTACACCCCCCCACACACACACACTCCATGGACAGTGGGTACCCCCCCCACACACACACTCCATGGACAGTGGGTACACCCCCCCCCACACACACACACGCTCCATGGACAGTGGGTACCCCCCCCCCCCACACACACACTCCATGGACAGTGGGTACCCCCCCCCCCACACACACACACGCTCCATGGACAGTAGGTACCCCCCCCCCCACACACACTCCATGGACAGTGGGTACACCCCCCCCCCACACACACACACGTTCCATGGACAGTAGGTACCCCCCCCCCACACACACTCCATGGACAGTGGGTACACCCCCCCCCCACACACATCACACACACTCCATGGACAGTGGGTACCACCCCCCCCCCACACACACACTCCATGGACAGTGGGTACCCCCCCCCCCCACACACACTCCATGGACAGTGGGTACCCCCCCCCCCCACACACACACTCCATGGACAGTGGGTACCCCCCCCACACACACGCTCCATGGACAGTGGGTACCCCCCCCACACACACGCTCCATGGACAGTAGGTACCCCCCCCCCCACACACACTCCATGGACAGTGGGTACACACACCCCCACACACACTCCATGGACAGTGGGTACACCCCCCCCCCCACACACACTCTCCATGGACAGTGGGTACACCCCCCCCCCCCCACACACACACCCCCACACACACTCCATGGACAGTGGGTACACACACCCCCACACACACTCCATGGACAGTGGGTACCCACCCCACACACACTCCATGGACAGTGGGTACCCCCCCCACACACACACTCCATGGACAGTGGGTACACACCCCCCCACACACACTCCATGGACAGTGGGTACACCCCCCCCCACACACACTCTCCATGGACAGTGGGTACCCCCCCCCCCCCCCCCCACACACACTCCATGGACAGTGGGTACCCCCCCCCACCCACACACACTCCATGGACAGTGGGTACCCCCCCCCCACACACACACTCCATGGACAGTGGGTACCCCCCCCCCCCCACACACACACTCCATGGACAGTGGGTACCCCCCCCCCCCCCACACACGCTCCATGGACAGTGGGTACACCCCCCCCCCCACACACACTCTCCACGGACAGTGGGTACACCCCCCCCCACACACACACACACACACTCCATGGACAGTGGGTACCCCCCCCCCCACCCACACACACTCCATGGACAGTGGGTACCCCCCCCCCACCCACACACACTCCATGGACAGTGGGTACCCCCCCCCCCCCCCACACACACACTCCATGGACAGTGGGTACCCCCCCCCCCCCCACACACACTCCATGGACAGTGGGTACACCCCCCCCCCCCCCACACACACACTCCATGGACAGTGGGTACCCCCCCCCCCCACACACACACTCCATGGACAGTGGGTACCCCCCCCCCCCACACACACACTCCATGGACAGTGAGTACACACCCCCCCACACACACTCCATGGACAGTGGGTACACCCCACCCACGCACACTCCATGGACAGTGGGTACCCCCCCACACACACACACCATGGACAGTGGGTACACCCCCCCCACACACACTCCATGGACAGTGGGTACCCCCCCCCCCCACACACACTCCATGGACAGTGGGTACACCCCCCCCCCCCACACACACACTCCATGGACAGTGGGTACCCCCCCCCACACACACACACTCCATGGACAGTGGGTACCCCCCCCCCCCACACACACACTCCATGGACAGTGAGTACACACCCCCCCACACACACTCCATGGACAGTGGGTACACCCCACCACACACACTCCATGGACAGTGGGTACCCCCCCACACACACACACACCATGGACAGTGGGTACCCCCCCCCCACCCACACACACTCCATGGACAGTGGGTACCCCCCCCCCCCCCCCACACACACACTCCATGGACAGTGGGTACCCCCCCCCCCCCACACACACTCCATGGACAGTGGGTACACCCCCCCCCCCCCACACACACACTCCATGGACAGTGGGTACCCCCCCCCACACACACACACTCCATGGACAGTGGGTACCCCCCCCCCCCCACACACACACTCCATGGACAGTGAGTACACACCCCCCCACACACACTCCATGGACAGTGGGTACACCCCACCACGCACACTCCATGGACAGTGGGTACCCCCCCACACACACACACCATGGACAGTGGGTACACCCCCCCCACACACACTCCATGGACAGTGGGTACCCCCCCCCCCCACACACACTCCATGGACAGTGGGTACACCCCCCCCCCCACACACACACTCCATGGACAGTGGGTACCCCCCCCCACACACACACACTCCATGGACAGTGGGTACCCCCCCCCCCACACACACACTCCATGGACAGTGAGTACACACCCCCCCACACACACTCCATGGACAGTGGGTACACCCCACCACACACACTCCATGGACAGTGGGTACCCCCCCACACACACACACACCATGGACAGTGGGTACACCCCCCCCCACACACACGCCATGGACAGTGGGTACACCCCCCCACACACACTCCATGGACAGTGGGTACCCCCCCCACACACACTCCATGGACAGTGGGTACCCCCCCACACACACACACTCCATGGACAGTGGGTACACCCCCCCCACACACACTCCATGGACAGTGGGTACCCCCCCCCCCCACACACACTCTCCATGGACAGTGGGTACCCCCCCCCCACACACACACTCCACGACCCCCCTGCCTTCCGCTGCTTCCCCCTCTCCTTTTCCGTGGATGGTGAAAGATTCCAGAGGCTGGTCAGCTTCACAATGTTCAGTTAGTTTTGCTGCTCAGTTTCCGATCCTCATCGCCTCCGCGGAGAGCAGAGGAAGAGCGATCGAGACGGGAAACGTCAGCTCCCTTCTGCCTCCACACAGCCTGTCCGGCCTGCTGAGATTGCCCAGCATTTTCAGTTTCGTGTCAGATTCCAGCGTGGGCAGTAATTATCTGTAATTGCCGCTGATTGTTAACTGTGTGTGTTACAGATCACAGTCCTCGCAGTGTCACGTCTCCCGGGCGCCTGGTGAGTCCACTTTTCCGTTTGTAAAATATATGCTTTTGGTAAAAGTCCCGTTCCCTCTTTAACATCATTGATCCTCCCCACCCTCCCCCGCAGGATCGTCTCCACCCGGTGTCCAGCTTAACCCCTCCCCACCCCGGGGCTCTCCCCTCCTCACCCCGGGGCTCTCCCCTCCCCACCCCGGGGCTCTCCCCTCCTCTCTTTCCCCCCCCCCCTCAGCTCGCTTCTCCCCCCCCCTCAGCTCGCTTCTCCCCCCCCCCCTCAGCTCGCTTCTCCCCCCCCCCCTCAGCTCGCTTCTCCCCCCCCTCGGCTCGCTTCTCCCCCCCCCCTCAGCTCGCTTCTCCCCCCCCCTCAGCTCGCTTCTCCCCCCCCCTCAGCTCGCTTCTCCCCCCCCTCAGCTCCCCCCCCCCAGCTCGCTTCTCCCCCCCTCAGCTCGCTTCTCCCCGCTCAGCTCGCTTCTCCCCCCCTCAGCTCGCTTCTCCCCCCCTCAGCTCGCTTCTCCCCCCCTCAGCTCGCTTCTCCCCCCCCCCCAGCTCGCTTCTCCCCCCCCCAGCTCGCTTCTCCCCCCCTCAGCTCGCTTCTCCCCCCTCAGCTCGCTTCTCCCCCCCCTCAGCTCGCTTCTCCCCCCTCAGCTCGCTTCTCCCCCCCTCAGCTCGCTTCTCCCCCCCTCAGCTCGCTTCTCCCCCCCCCCAGCTCGCTTCTCCCCCCCCCCTCAGCTCGCTTCTCCCCCCCCCTCAGCTCGCTTCGCCCCCCCCCTCAGCTCGCTTCTCCCCCCCCCTCAGCTCGCTTCTCCCCCCCCCCCTCAGCTCGCTTCTCCCCCCCCCAGCTCGCTTCTCCCCCCCCCCCCTCAGCTCGCTTCTCCCCCCCCCCCAGCTCGCTTCTCCCCCCCCCCTCAGCTCGCTTCTCCCCCCCCCCTCAGCTCGCTTCTCCCCCCCCCCCAGCTCGCTTCTCCCCCCCCCCCTCAGCTCGCTTCTCCCCCCCCCCTCAGCTCGCTTCTCCCCCCCCTCAGCTCGCTTCTCCCCCCCCCTCAGCTCGCTTCTCCCCCCCCCTCAGCTCGCTTCTCCCCCCCCCTCAGCTCCCCCCCCCAGCTCGCTTCTCCCCCCCCTCAGCTCGCTTCTCCCCCCCCTCAGCTCGCTTCTCCCCCCCCCTCAGCTCCCCCCCCTCAGCTCGCTTCTCCCCCCCCCTCAGCTCGCTTCTCCCCCCCCTCAGCTCGCTTCTCCCCCCCCCTCAGCTCGCTTCTCCCCCCCCTCAGCTCGCTTCTCCCCCCCCCCCTCAGCTCCCCCCCCTCAGCTCGCTTCTCCCCCCCCCCTCAGCTCGCTTCTCCCCCCCCCTCAGCTCGCTTCTCCCCCCCCTCAGCTCGCTTCTCCCCCCCCTCAGCTCCCCCCCCCTCAGCTCGCTTCTCCCCCCCCCCCTCAGCTCCCCCCCCCTCAGCTCGCTTCTCCCCCCCCCCTCAGCTCCCCCCCCTCAGCTCGCTTCTCCCCCCCCCTCAGCTCGCTTCTCCCCCCCCCTCAGCTCGCTTCTCCCCCCCCTCAGCTCGCTTCTCCCCCCCCCTCAGCTCCCCCCCCCTCAGCTCGCTTCTCCCCCCCCCCTCAGCTCCCCCCCCCTCAGCTCGCTTCTCCCCCCCCCCTCAGCTCGCTTCTCCCCCCCCTCAGCTCGCTTCTCCCCCCCCCTCAGCTCGCTTCTCCCCCCCCCTCAGCTCGCTTCTCTCCCCCCCCTCAGCTCGCTTCTCCCCCCCCTCAGCTCCCCCCCCTCAGCTCGCTTCTCCCCCCCCCTCAGCTCGCTTCTCCCCCCCCCCTCAGCTCGCTTCTCCCCCCCCCTCAGCTCGCTTCTCCCCCCCCTCAGCTCGCTTCTCCCCCCCCCCCTCAGCTCGCTTCTCCCCCCCCCTCAGCTCGCTTCCCCCCCCCTCAGCTCGCTTCTCCCCCCCCCCCTCAGCTCGCTTCTCCCCCCCCCTCAGCTCGCTTCTCCCCCCCCTCAGCTCGCTTCTCCCCCCCCCTCAGCTCGCTTCTCTCCCCCCCCCCAGCTCGCTTCTCCCCCCCCTCAGCTCGCTTCTCCCCCCCCCTCAGCTCGCTTCTCTCCCCCCCCAGCTCGCTTCTCCCCCCCCCTCAGCTCGCTTCTCCCCCCCCTCAGCTCGCTTCTCCCCCCCCTCAGCTCGCTTCTCCCCCCCCCCCTCAGCTCGCTTCTCCCCCCCCCCCTCAGCTCGCTTCTCCCCCCCCCCCTCAGCTCGCTTCTCCCCCCCCCTCAGCTCGCTTCTCCCCCCCCTCAGCTCCCCCCCTCAGCTCACTTCTCCCCCCCCCTCAGCTCGCTTCTCCCCCCCCCCCAGCTCGCTTCTCCCCCCCCCCAGCTCGCTTCTCCCCCCCCCCTCAGCTCGCTTCTCCCCCCCCCTCAGCTCGCTTCTCCCCCCCCCCCAGCTCGCTTCTCCCCCCCCCCCAGCTCGCTTCTCCCCCCCCCCTCAGCTCGCTTCTCCCCCCCTCAGCTCGCTTCTCCCCCCCTCAGCTCGCTTCTCCCCCCCCCTCAGCTCGCTTCTCCCCCCCCCTCAGCTCGCTCCCCCCCCTCAGCTCGCTTCTCCCCCCCTCAGCTCCCCCCCCCCAGCTCGCTTCTCCCCCCCCCCCTCAGCTTGCTTCTCCCCCCCCCCTCAGCTCGCTTCTCCCCCCCCCTCAGCTCGCTTCTCTCCCCCCCCCAGCTCGCTTCTCCCCCCCCCTCAGCTCGCTTCTCCCCCCCCTCAGCTCGCTTCTCCCCCCCCTCAGCTCGCTTCTCCCCCCCCCTCAGCTCGCTTCTCCCCCCCCCCTCAGCTCGCTTCTCCCCCCCCCCTCAGCTCGCTTCTCCCCCCCCTCAGCTCGCTTCTCCCCCCCCCCTCAGCTCGCTTCTCCCCCCCCCCCAGCTCGCTTCTCCCCCCCCTCAGCTCGCTTCTCCCCCCCCCCTCAGCTCGCTTCTCCCCCCCCTCAGCTCGCTTCTCCCCCCCCTCAGCTCGCTTCTCCCCCCCCCCTCAGCTCGCTTCTCCCCCCCCCCCCTCAGCTCGCTTCTCCCCCCCCCCTCAGCTCGCTTCTCCCCCCCCCCAGCTCGCTTCTCCCCCCCCTCAGCTCGCTTCTCCCCCCCCTCAGCTCGCTTCTCCCGCCCCCAGCTCGCTTCTCCCCCCCTCAGCTCCCCCCCCCCTCAGCTCGCTTCTCCCCCCCCCCCTCAGCTCGCTTCTCCCCCCCCTCAGCTCCCCCCCCCCTCAGCTCGCTTCTCCCCCCCCTCAGCTCGCTTCTCCCCCCCCCTCAGCTCGCTTCTCCCCCCCCAGCTCGCTTCTCCCCCCCCCACCTCCCCCCCTCCTCAGCTCGCTTCTCCCCCCCTCAGCTCCCCCCCCCCCTAAGCTCGCTTTTCCCCCCCCTCAGCTCGCTTCTCCCCCCCCTCAGCTCGCTTCTCCCCCCCCCCTCAGCTCGCTTCTCCCCCCCCCTCAGCTCGCTTCTCCCCCCCCCCTCAGCTCCCCCCCCCCCCTCAGCTCGCTTCTCCCCCCCCTCAGCTCGCTTCTCCCCCCCCCCCCCAGCTCGCTTCTCTCCCCCCTCAGCTCGCTTCTCCCCCCCCCTCAGCTCGCTTCTCCCCCCCCCCAGCTCGCTTCTCCCCCCCCCCAGCTCGCTTCTCTCCCCCCCCCTCAGCTCGCTTCTCCCCCCCCCTCAGCTCGCTTCTCCCCCCCCCCAGCTCGCTTCTCCCCCCCCCCTCAGCTCGCTTCTCCCCCCCCCTCAGCTCGCTTCTCCCCCCCCCTCAGCTCGCTTCTCCCCCCCCTCAGCTCGCTTCTCCCCCCCCCCCAGCTCGCTTCTCTCCCCCCTCAGCTCGCTTCTCCCCCCCCCTCAGCTCGCTTCTCCCCCCCCCCTCAGCTCGCTTCTCCCCCCCCCCTCAGCTCGCTTCTCCCCCCCCCCAGCTCGCTCCCCCCCCCCTCAGCTCGCTTCTCCCCCCTCCCTCAGCTCGCTTCTCCCCCCCCTCAGCTCCCCCCCCCTCAGCTCGCTTCTCCCCCCCCCCTCAGCTCGCTTCTCCCCCCCTCAGCTCGCTTCTCCCCCCCCCCTCAGCTCGCTTCTCTCCCCCCCTCAGCTCGCTTCTCCCCCCCCTCAGCTCCCCCCCCCCTCAGCTCCCCCCCCCCCTCAGCTCCCCCCCCCCTCAGCTCCCCCCCCCCCCTCAGCTCCCCCCCCCTCAGCTCGCTTCTCCCCCCCCCTCAGCTCGCTTCTCCCCCCCCCCCTCAGCTCGCTTCTCCCCCCCCTCAGCTCGCTTCTCCCCCCCCTCAGCTCGCTTCTCCCCCCCCTCAGCTCGCTTCTCCCCCCCCTCAGCTCGCTTCTCCCCCCCCTCAGCTCGCTTCTCCCCCCCCTCAGCTCGCTTCTCCCCCCCCCTCAGCTCGCTTCTCCCCCCCCCTCAGCTCGCTTCTCCCCCCCCTCAGCTCCCCTCTCCCCCCCCTCAGCTCCCCCCCCCTCAGCTCGCTTCTCCCCCCCCTCAGCTCGCTTCTCCCCCCCCCAGCTCGCTTCTCCCCCCCCCTCAGCTCGCTTCTCCCCCCCCCTCAGCTCGCTTCTCCCCCCCCCCTCAGCTCGCTTCTCCCCCCCCTCAGCTCGCTTCTCCCCCCCCTCAGCTCGCTTCTCTCCCCCCTCAGCTCGCTTCTCCCCCCCCCCTCAGCTCGCTTCTCCCCCCCCCAGCTCGCTTCTCCCCCCCCCTCAGCTCGCTTCTCTCCCCCCTCAGCTCGCTTCTCCCCCCCCCCTCAGCTCGCTTCTCCCCCCCCCAGCTCGCTTCTCCCCCCCCCTCAGCTCGCTTCTCTCCCCCCTCAGCTCGCTTCTCCCCCCCCTCAGCTCGCTTCTCCCCCCCCCTCAGCTCGCTTCTCCCCCCCCTCAGCTCGCTTCTCCCCCCCCCTCAGCTCGCTTCTCCCCCCCTCAGCTCGCTTCTCCCCCCCCCTCAGCTCGCTTCTCCCCCCCCCCTCAGCTCGCTTCTCCCCCCCCCTCAGCTCGCTTCTCCCCCCCCCTCAGCTCGCTTCTCCCCCCCCTCAGCTCGCTTCTCCCCCCCCCTCAGCTCGCTTCTCCCCCCCCCCCTCAGCTCGCTTCTCCCCCCCCTCAGCTCGCTTCTCCCCCCCCCTCAGCTCGCTTCTCCCCCCCCCTCAGCTCGCTTCTCCCCCCCTCAGCTCCCCCCCTCAGCTCGCTTCTCCCCCCCTCAGCTCGCTTCTCCCCCCCCCCCTCAGCTCGCTTCTCCCCCCCCTCAGCTCCCCCCCCCCCTCAGCTCGCTTCTCCCCCCCCTCAGCTCGCTTCTCCCCCCCCCTCAGCTCGCTTCTCCCCCCCCCTCAGCTCCCCCCCCCTCAGCTCGCTTCTCCCCCCTCAGCTCGCTTCTCCCCCCCCCAGCTCGCTTCTCCCCCCCCTCAACTCGCTTCTCCCCCCCCTCAACTCGCTTCTCCCCCCCCCCAGCTCGCTTCTCCCCCCCCTCAACTCGCTTCTCCCCCCCCTCAACTCGCTTCTCCCCCCCCCTCAGCTCGCTTCTCCCCCCCCTCAGCTTGCTTCCCCCCCCCTCAGCTCGCTTCTCCCCCCCTCAGCTCGCTTCTCCCCCCCCCCTCAGCTCGCTTCTCCCCCCCTCAGCTCACTTCTCCCCCCCCCTCAGCTCGCCTCTCTCCCCCCCCTCAGCTCGCTTCTCCCCCCCCCCTCAGCTCGCTTCTCCCCCCCCCTCAGCTCGCTTCTCCCCCCCCTCAGCTCGCTTCTCCCCCCCCCCTCAGCTCGCTTCTCCCCCCCCCTCAGCTCGCTTCTCCCCCCCCCCTCAGCTCGCTTCCCCCCCCTCAGCTCGCTTCTCCCCCCCCCTCAGCTCGCTTCTCCCCCCCCTCAGCTCGCTTCTCCCCCCCCTCAGCTCGCTTCTCCCCCCCCCTCAGCTCGCTTCTCCCCCCCCTCAGCTCGCTTCTCCCCCCCCCTCAGCTCCCCCCCCCCTCAGCTCGCTTCTCCCCCCCCTCAGCTCGCTTCTCCCCCTCCTCAGCTCGCTTCTCCCCCTCCTCAGCTCGCTTCTCCCCCCCGCCTCAGCTCGCTTCTCCCCCCCCTCAGCTCGCTTCTCCCCCCCCTCAGCTCGCTTCTCCCCCCCCTCAGCTCGCTTCTCCCCCCCCCAGCTCGCTTCTCCCCCCCTCAGCTTGCTTCTCCCCCCCCCCCCTCAGCTCGCTTCTCCCCCCCCTCAGCTCGCTTCTCCCCTCCCTCAGCTCGCTTCTCCCCCCCCCTCAGCTCGCTTCTCCCCCCCCCCTCAGCTCGCTTCTCCCCCCTCCCTCAGCTCGCTTCTCCCCCCTCCCTCAGCTCCCCCCCCCTCAGCTCGCCTCTCCCCCCCCCCCCCAGCTCTCTTCTCCCCCCCCCCCCCCAGCTCTCTTCTCCCCCCTCCCAGCTCGCTTCTTCCCGCCCCCCCCCCCCCATTTCCCCTCTCTATACCCTTTTCCCAGCAATATTCACCCCCTTGTTCCGTGTCTGCTGTGTTCAGCTGTATCCCTTCCTGGTTGAACAGTGTCATCCTGCAATTAATATTCCTGCTGGACGCCAAGGATCGTGTGTGGTTGTGAGTCTTTACATCTGTGCCTGTGTGTGTGTGTGTTTGCACAGGTTTGCGCGTGTGCTGGTTTCCTACATGTGTGTACGGATGTATCTTTTTGTTTGTATGTTTGTGTGTGATTGTGTGCCTGTATGTTTGTGTGATTGTGCCTGTATGTTTGTGTGTGATTGTGTGCCTGTATGTTTGTGTGTGATTGTGTGCCTGTATGTTTGTGTGTGATTGTGTGCCTGTATGTCTGTGTGTGATTGTGTGCCTGGATGTTTGTGTGTGATTGTGTGCCTGTATGTTTGTGTGTGATTGTGTGCCTGGATGTTTGTGTGTGATTGTGTGCCTGGGTGTTTGTGTGTGATTGTGTGCCTGTATGTTTGTGTGTGCTTGTGTGCCTGGATGTTTGTGTGTGATTGTGTGCCTGGATGTTTGTGTGTGATTGTGTGCCTGGATGTTTGTGTGTGCTTGTGTGCCTGGATGTTTGTGTGTGATTGTGTGCCTGGATGTTTGTGTGTGATTGTGTGCCTGGATGTTTGTGTGTGCTTGTGTGCCTGGATGTTTGTGTGTGCTTGTGTGCCTGGATGTTTGTGTGTGCTTGTGTGCCTGGATGTTTGTGTGTGCTTGTGTGCCTGGATGTTTGTGTGTGATTGTGTGCCTGGATGTTTGTGTGTGCTTGTGTGCCTGGATGTTTGTGTGTGATTGTGTGCCTGGATGTTTGTGTGTGATTGTGTGCCTGGATGTTTGTGTGTGCTTGTGTGCCTGGATGTTTGTGTGTGATTGTGTGCCTGTATGTTTGTGTGTGATTGTGTGCCTGGATGTTTGTGTGTGCTTGTGTGCCTGGATGTTTGTGTGTGATTGTGTGCCTGTATGTTTGTGTGCGATTGTGTGCCTGGATGTTTGTGTGCGCTTGTGTGCCTGGATGTTTGTGTGTGCTTGTGTGCCTGGATGTTTGTGTGTGATTGTGTGCCTGTATGTTTGTGTGTGATTGTGTGCCTGGATGTTTGTGTGTGATTGTGTGCCTGGGTGTTTGTGTGTGCTTGTGTGCCTGGATGTTTGTGTGTGCTTGTGTGCCTGGATGTTTGTGTGTGCTTGTGTGCCTGGATGTTTGTGTGTGCTTGTGTGCCTGGATGTTTGTGTGTGCTTGTGTGCCTGGATGTTTGTGTGTGATTGTGTGCCTGGATGTTTGTGTGTGCTTGTGTGCCTGGATGTTTGTGTGTGATTGTGTGCCTGGATGTTTGTGTGTGATTGTGTGCC
The DNA here is from genome assembly GCF_047496885.1 of Scyliorhinus torazame. Taxonomy (NCBI): domain Eukaryota; kingdom Metazoa; phylum Chordata; class Chondrichthyes; order Carcharhiniformes; family Scyliorhinidae; genus Scyliorhinus; species Scyliorhinus torazame. The sequence goes on from NC_092712.1 coordinate 4,810,931, forward strand.
TGGATGTTTGTGTGTGCTTGTGTGCCTGGATGTTTGTGTGTGATTGTGTGCCTGTATGTTTGTGTGTGATTGTGTGCCTGGATGTTTGTGTGCGCTTGTGTGCCTGGATGTTTGTGTGTGCTTGTGTGCCTGGATGTTTGTGTGTGATTGTGTGCCTGTATGTTTGTGTGTGATTGTGTGCCTGTATGTTTGTGTGTGATTGTGTGCCTGTATGTTTGTGTGTGATTGTGTGCCTGTATGTTTGTGTGTGATTGTGTGCCTGGATGTTTGTGTGCGCTTGTGTGCCTGGATGTTTGTGTGTGCTTGTGTGCCTGGATGTTTGTGTGTGATTGTGTGCCTGTATGTTTGTGTGTGATTGTGTGCCTGTATGTTTGTGTGTGATTGTGTGCCTGTATGTTTGTGTGTGATTGTGTGCCTGGATGTTTGGCATTTGTTGGCGTGACTGTGCCGACTGCCGGTTTTATTGCATCTTCCTAATTTCTTACACCCTTACAGAGCAGTGTTGGATATTTCTCCGTCCTTTTCTCACTCTTCTTTACTGTACCTTACAGTCCTGGTCAGAAAAGAAGTTTGATTATCGACAGTTTGCAGCTATCCCATCTTCTAAACCAGTTTACGATATCCAGGTACAGGCTGCATGCTGTCTCCCCGCCAGTGCCATTGTTCTTCCAGCCAGCTGCCTCTTAGTTGTTGCATTGTCCGGTGTGCTGTGTTATATGGAAGGGGCATTACGTCTATCAGCATGCCGCTAAGGGGGAGCATGGGGTCAGGGCCTTGCTATTCACTACTGCTTTGTGGAGGGACCTCCTTACCTGTGAGTTGAATTGGCATGTGCTTTTTGGTGTTGTGTTTCTTGAGGCACTTGTTGAGCAGATACTAAGGGCTTGGATGCTGAAAAGGCTGGGAGACTTGTCTGTCGAAGATGACACCGAGGTGGCATTGGGCCTTGCCTGATTCCGTTCTTATTTATCTTGTTGGAAGCAGAGAGTTAGCTGCAATGGATCTCTCTGGTACCCCCCAAGAATCTGGCGTTCGTTCCAGTACGTTTCTCATCTGTATGCTCAATGACATACAGTAAATATGGTACAGAGAATACCATTCAGCCCATCCAATCTGTGCCAGCTCTGTATAAAGTCAGTTCTGTTCACCCATACTGTCCCCGTAGCCCTGCAGGATTATTTCCCTCAAAAGCCTACCAATTGCCATTAGAAACTCTTCTTCCTCTTTGTCTACCTTATCTTCCCTGGAACCATTCTGGTGAATCCCCCTCCGCACCCTCTGGAGGACCCTCACATCCTGGGGACCAGAGCTGGATACAATACTCGAGTTGTAACCTAACCAGAGCTTTATAGATGTTCAGTACAATTTTCTACCTTTTCACACAGTATTTTCGGATGCAATATTACAAAACAGACTTCTGAATTAGGGGCAGAAATAGGCCACTCTGCCCCTCCAGCTAGAATCAGAGAATCTGTGGCATGGAGACGGGCCTTTCGGTACAAACTGTTCCACCCCAACCAAAAAGCCCATCTCAGCTAACCCCATTTTCCTGTATTTGCCCCGTATCCCTCTAAACCTTTCCTATCCATGTACCTGTCCAAATGCCTTTTAAATATTGTCACTGTCTCTGTCTCAACCACTTCCTCCGGCAGCTCATTCCACAAACGTCCCACCCTCTGTGTAAAAAAAGTTGCTCTTCAGATTCCCATTAATTCTTTCCCCTCTTATCTTAAACCTGTGCCCTCTAGTTCTCGATTCCCCAACCCTGGGAAAAGGACTGAGTGCATTCACCCTATCCACGCCTCTCCTGATCCTATTCACCTCTATAAATCACCCCTCAGTCTCCTACGCTCCAAAGAAAAGTCCCAGCCTGTCCAATCTCTCCCTGTAACTCAGTCCCTCGAGTCCAGGCAACATCCCTGTAAATCCCTTCCGCACTCTCTCCAGTTTAATAACATCTTTCCCGTAGCAAGGAGACCAAAACTGACCACAATACTCCAGGTACGGCCTCACCCACATCCTGTACAACTGCAACATAACCTCCCAACTTCTGAACTCAAGGCCCTGACTGCTGAAGGCCAGCATGGACATTACATTACTGGACACAATCTACCTGTGACTCCACCTTCAGAGAACCGTACACCTGAACTCCAGGGTCCCTCTGTTCCACGAGACTCCCTCAGGTCCGACCATTCACCGTGAAAGTTCTACCTTGATTTGACTTTCCAAAATGCTGATCTGATTGTGACCTCACCCCCACATTCCCGCCGACCCCCGATAACCTTTCACCCCTCCTCGTTAATCAATAATCTATCCATTTCTGCCTTAACAATATTCAAAGATGCTGCTCCCACTGACCTAGTTGTAGAATCGTCGACAAGAGGAAACATCCTCTCCGCACCCACCCCGTCAAGACCCCTCAGGATTGATTGCAATTAATTGTACACGTATAGAAGAGACGCCGGGCTCGGAGTCCATTTGGCACTGGAAAGGTTTCGATCAAGTCGCTCTCACTCTTCTAAACTCCAGTGGATACAAACCCAACCTCCCCAACCTCTCCTCATCAGACAGCCCGCTCCTTAAATAAGAAGACGAATACAATACTCCAGATGTGGTCTCACCAACATCCTGTACAACTGAACCTTAACCTCCTAACTTCTGTATTGAATTCTCTTTGCAATAAATGATCACATTGTATTAACTTTCCTAATTACTTGCAGCATTTGCATATTAGCGTTCTGCGAGTCATGCACTAGGATGCCCAGGTCCCTCTGTACCTCACACCGCTGCAATCTCGCACCATTTAGCTAATGAGCTGCTTTTTTATTCTTCCTGCCAAAATGGACAATTTCATATTTGCCGACGATCCCATAAGACACAGGAGCAGAATTAGACCACTCGGCCCATCGAGTCTGCTCCGCCATTTAATCATGGCTGATATTTTTTCTCACCCCCATTCTCCTGCCTTCTCCCCATTACCCCTGACCCCCTTATTAATCAAGAGCCGATCTATCTCTGTCTTAAAGACACTCAGTGATTTGGCCTCCACAGCCTTCTGCGGCAAAGAGTTCCACAGATTCACCACCCTCTGGCTGAAGAAATTCCTCCTCATCTCCGTTTTAAAGGATCGTCCCTTTAGTCTGAGATTGTGTCCTCTGCTTCCAGTTAGTAGTCCCGACAACTACCAACTGTCCCAGTGAAAGATCATTCATCGAGTAATTGTCCCAATCAATGCGGCTGCAACAACACTTGACAACATGCAGGAAAACGCAGCCCCCTTGATTCAGACCCCATCTACAACATTCACTCCCCCACCACTGACACGCAGTGTGTACCAGATTACAATCCCTGATCACACCCAATAGCTTCTACATTACTGGACACTGACCTGAATATTTTATTTTGAACCAGAGAATTCCCACAGTAGAGAAGGAGGCCATTCGGCCCATTAAGTCTGCACCCACCCTCTGAAAGGACGCACTATCTAGACCCACAACCCCCACCCTATCTCCGTAACCACAGAGCCTCACTTACCCGTGAGGACACCAAGGGGAAATTTATCATGGCCATACCACTGCACATCTTTGGACTGAGAGAGGAACACGGAGCACCCGGGGAAAACCCACGCAGACACGGGGAGAACGTGGAGACTCGACACAAACAGTGACCAGAGGCCGGCATTGAACCCGAGATCCTGGCGCTGTGAGGCAGCAGTGCTAATCACTGTGTCACCGTGCTGCCCTGCGCTGTGAGGCAGCAGTGCTAATCACTGTGTCACCGTGCGGCCCTGCGCTGTGAGGCAGCAGTGCTAATCACTGTCACCGTGCGGCCCTGCGCTGTGAGGCAGCAGTGCTAATCACTGTGTCACCGTGCTGCCCTGTGCTGTGAGGCAGCAGTGCTAATCACTGTGTCACCGTGTGGCCCTGGCACTGTGAGGCAGCAGTGCTAATCACTGTGTCACCGTGCTGCCCTGCGCTGTGAGGCAGCAGTGCTAATCACTGTGTCACTGTGCGGTCCTGGCACTGTGAGGCAGCAGTGCTACTCACTGTGTCACTGTGCGGCCCTGCGCTGTGAAGCAGCAGTGCTAATCACTGTGTCACCGTGCGGCCCTGCGCTGTGAGGCAGCAGTGCTAATCACTGTCACCGTGCGGCCCAGCGCTGTGAGGCAGCAGTGCTAATCACTGTGTCACCGTGCGGCCCTGCGCTGTGAGACAGCAGTGCTAATCACTGTCACCGTGCGGCCCAGCGCTGTGAGGCAGCAGTGCTAATCACTGTGTCACCGTGCGGCCCTGCGCTGTGAGACAGCAGTGCTAATCACTGTGTCACCGTGCGGCCCTGCGCTGTGAGGCAGCAGTGCTAATAACTGTGTCACCGTGCGGCCCTGCGCTGTGAGGCATCAGGGCTAATCACTGTGTCACCGTGCGGCCCTGCGCTGTGAGGCAGCAGTGCTAATCACTGTGTCACCGTGCGGCCCTGCGCTGTGAGGCAGCAGTGCTAATCACTGTCACCGTGCGGCCCTGCGCTGTGAGGCAGCAGTGCTAATCACTGTGTCACCGTGCGGCCCTGCGCTGTGAGGCAGCAGTGCTAATAACTGTGTCACCGTGCGGCCCTGCGCTGTGAGGCAGCAGTGCTAATCACTGTGTCACCGTGCGGCCCTGCGCTGTGAGGCAGCAGTGCTAATCACTGTGTCACCATGTGGCCCTGCGCTGTGAGGCAGCAGTGCTAATCACTGTGTCACCGTGCGGCCCTGCGCTGCGAGGCAGCAGTGCTAATCACTGTGTCACCGTGCGGCCCTGGGATAGGGAATATTAAAGAAAATAGGGAGAGGGAATATTAAAGAAAATAGGGAGAGGGAATATGAATATTAAAGAAAATAGGGATAGGGAAATATTAAAGAAAATAGAGAGAGGGAATATTAAATAAAATAGGGATAGGGAATATTAAAGGAAATAGGGAGAGGGAGTATTAAAGAAAATAGGGAGAGGGAATATTAAAGAAAATAGGGAATATTAAAGAAAATAGGGAGAGGGTATATATAAGAAAATAGGGAGAGGGTATTGTAAAGAAAATAGGGAGAGGGAATTTGAAAGAAAATAGGGAGAGGGAATATTAAAGAAAATAGGGAGAGGGAATATTAAATAAAATAGGGATAGGGAATATTAAAGAAAATAGGGAGTGGGAATATTAAAGAAAATAGGGAGAGGGAATATTAAAGAAAATAGGGATAGGGGAATATTAAAGAAAATAGAGAGAGGGAATATTAAAGAAAATAGGGAGAGGGAATATTAAAGAAAATAGGGACAGGGTATTGTAAAGAAAATAGGGAGAGGGAATTTGAAAGAAAATAGGGAGAGGGTATTGTAAAGAAAATAGGGAGAGGGAATTTGAAAGAAAATAGGGAGAGGGTATTGTAAAGAAAATAGGGAGAGGGAATTTGAAAGAACATAGGGATAGGGAATATTAAAGAAAATAGGGAGTGGGAATGTTAAAGAAAATAGGGATAGGGAATATTAAAGAAAATAGGGAGAGGGTATAGTAAAGAAAATAGGCACAGGGAATATTAAAGAAAATAGGGAGAGGGAATATTAAAGAAAATAGGGAGAGGGAATATTAAAGAAAATAGGGATAGGGAATATTAAAGAAAATAGGGAGAGGGTATAGTAAAGAAAATAGGGATCGAGAATATTAAAGAAAATAGGGAGAGGGAATTTGAAAGAAAATAGGAACTATGAAAGAAAATAGGGAGAGGGAATATTAAAGAGGATAGGGGATATTAAAGAAAATAGAGAGAGAGAATATTAAAGAAACTTTATTACTAACACAGGATTAAAATATCTTTAATATCACACAGAAAATAGCTGACAATTACTCCTTAAACAACGCTGATCAATGCAGTGACATGATAACCCTTAACTGCTATCTTTATTCCCACTCAAACAACAAACCCACCTTAGCTCTCAGTCCACTTTGAAATACAGTTAGCACTCAGGAATACTCTCTGTACAGAGATGTTTTTAATGCTCCACTTTGAGAAAGAGATCTTCTGAGAATGCTGAAAGAAAGAGATTTGACTCGCTGTCAGAATAATGCGGCATCTCTGGCTGTATTTCCCAAGAAACCGTCTCAGCTCACCTTCCAGCCAAAACTAACTGAAGTGTTTGGAAAGAGATTGCTGCCTGTCTACAGACAGATATTCGTAAAATAAATTTAGAGTACCCAATTCATTTTTTCCAATTAAGGGACAATTTAGCGTGGCCAATCCACCCACCCTGCACATTTTGGGTTGTGGGGGCGAGACCCACGCAGACACGGGGAGAAGGTGCAAACTCCACACGGACAGTGTCCCAGAGCCGGGATCGAACCTGGAACCTCGGCGCCGTGAGGCAGCAGTGCTAACTACTGCACCACCGTGCCGCCCTGCAGCCAGATTTTTAATTGAACTGTAGTGGGAGCTGCTGCTTGACTCCTGTTCACATCCTGCGGGGTCTTCACGTCCTCCCCGTGTGTGCGTGGGTTTCCTCCGGGTGCTCCGGTTTCCTCCCACAATCCAAAGATGTGCAGGTTAGGTGGATTGGCTGTGATAAATTGCCCTGAGTGTCCAAAAAGGTTAGTTGGGGTTACTGGGTTATGGGATAGGGTGGAGGTGTGGGCTTAGGTAGGGTGCTCTTTCCAAGAGCCGGTGCAGACTCGATGGACCGAATGGCCTCGTTCTGCACTGGAAATGTTATGAATCTAAAACTAAACTGACCCCTCCACACCTGACTGCTTCAGCACCAGACCCCGCCCGTTAACCACAGCATATTCCTAATTGAACACAATGTCTCTAATTATCTACCCCACATGCAACCCTTTTAATATAAATAAAAGTCCATTAGGCGAAGCTTTTACGATGCTTTAATTGCACCTCTGGCTCCAAAATGCCCAGCTGTCTTGCAAAGCAGGATTTTTAAAAACAGCAGTCATACACACTAACCCAGCATTTTGCCCCTCACTGCGCGTATATAATACTGTATATCTGAAATTATTACCCCCATCACATCCACCTCCAGGATGCCCTGCTGCAACTCACCATGACCACTTTGACAGCACCTTCCAGTCCTGCAACCTCTCCTGACAAGAAGGAATGAAGACAGCAGATACCTGGGATCCCCGCCACCTGGAGGTTCCCCTCCAAGCCACTCACTATCCTGACTTGGAAAGATATCGCCGTTCCTTCACTGTCGCTGGCTCACGATGCTAGAACTCGCGGTCTCACAGCACTGTGGGTATACCTGCAGCTGAAGGACTGCAACGGTTCAACACAACCTTTTCAAGGTCAACTAATGCTGTTAATGTAATCATTTTATGGAGCTTGAGCTTCCTGCAGACTGGGAAAATCAGATAGCAAGAATGGTCTGGAAGATGCGCTGGCCAAGTGATTTTGTGACAGTTTATACAGGGGATCTGTGCTTCACTGGCTGAACACATCCCAAATTGTCCTTGCTGGTGAGCTGCCTTCTGGAACCCCTGCAGTCCATGCGCTGTAGGAACACCCACAGTGCTGTTATCTTTGAGTCAGCAGGACAGATAAGGTGGTTAAGCAGGCCAATGGGTTTCTTGACTTTATTAATCGAGGCATTGAATATAAGAGCAGGGAGGTTATGCTGGAGCTGGTGAGGCCCCAGCTGGAGTACCGTGTGCAGTTCTGGCCACCTCACTATAGGAAGGAGATTGCACTGGAGAGGGTGCAGAGGAGATTCACCAGGACGGTGCCTGGGCCGGAGTGTTCCGGCTATCGAGAGAGTCTGGTTAGGCTGGGGTTGTTTTCCTGGAGCAGAGAAGACTGAGGGGGGCCCTGATTGGGGTAAATAAAATTGTGAGGACCATAGACAGTGTGGACAGGAAGATACTTTCCCCCTCAGAGGAGGGGTCAATGACCAGGGGGAACAGATTTACAGTGAGGGGCAGGGGGATTAGAGGGGATGTGAGGAAACCCTTTTTCACCCTGGGGGGTGGTGGGAATCTGCCCGAAAAGGCGGTGGAGGCGGGAAGCCTCCCAATTTTAAAGAAGTATTTAGGGGAGCGCTGGAAACACCTCGGCAGACAAGGCTACAGACCAAGTGCTGGGGTTCGAGCAGACAGGTGCTAATGGTCAGCACAGTCGCGATGGGCCAAACCAGGGGCTGGTTTAGCGCAGGGCTAAATCGCTGGCTTTGAAAGCAGACCAAGGCAGGCCAGCAGCACGGTTCAATTCCCGTACCAGCCTCCCCGAACAGGCGCCGGAATGTGGCGACTAGGGGCTTTTCACAGTAACTTCATTTGAAGCCTACTTGTGACAATAAGCGATTTTCTTTTCATTTCATTTCAAAGGGCCTCTCTCCGTGCTGTAAACTTTATGGTTCTGTGACTCACGTTTGCGGCCACAGAAACGCCAGTCTATTCCCCTTACAATCGAATCCTCTATAACTATTGCACTGTCACACTTATCCCCCCTCCCCTCTGCAGCAGAACCAACCGCGGTGCCACAAGTTTGGCTGTTGCTGTTTTTCCGAGAGGCCATTCCCCTCAACAGTATCCAAAGCAGTAGCACAGTGGTTAGCACTGTGGCGTCACAGCGCCAGGGTCCAAGGTTCGATTCCCCGCTGGGTCACTGTCTGTGGGGAGTCGGCACGTTCTCCCCGTGTGTGCGTGGGTTTCCTCCGGGTGCTCCGGTTTCCTCCCACAGTCCAAAGACGTGCAGGTTAGGTGGATTGGCTGTGATAAATTGCCCTTAGTGACCAAAAAGGTTAGGAGGGGTTATTGGGTAACGGGGATAGGGTGGAAGTGAGGGCTTAAGTGGGTCGGTGCAGACCCGATGGGCCGAATGGCCTCCTTCTGCACTGTGTTCTATGTTCTGCAGGGGAATGGCCACAGGAGATCCCTGCACTACCTGCCTCGCTCTCTTGCTCTGTATAGTGGTCACCCATTCCCTTCCTGCCTGCAGAGTCTGAGCCTGTTGTGTGACCACCTCTCTACATTCTCCCCCTCGCGGATGCTCCACACTGTCCCCAGCCACCGAGTAGTCAATACTCACCCGACCTTGCCCACTACTTACCAATCAGCTCTCTCCCTTGTAGCCTCTACTGGCAACAGGACACGACCACACTATGAAGATTTTCAAAGTTAGAAACCAAGGGGGGAAAGCACCTCTTTCGGTTTTGCTCACAGTTTCCGATACCCACATCCACTCTGACTGTGCCTCACTTGGTGCGGAAAGCTCACTCTCTTTGTTATATACTCTGTGGTTACTGTTCGGGGGCCTGTACACCACATGCACAAGTGACTGCTTGCTTTTATAATTTCTCATCTCAACCCGAATCGCTTCAGCACCTCAATTTGCAGAGATTGGGTCATCCTTCTCGATTGTGCTACCATCAACAGTTAACAGAGCTACCCCGCCACCTTTTCCGAGCTGCCTGTCCTTCCTGAATGACATGTACACTTCATTATTCACATACCAAACTATGTCATCCCGCATGGCAGGGTGAGCTGTGAGGGGGATACAGAGATCCCTCAGCGGGATTCGGACAGGCTGAGTGAGTGGGTACATGCACGGCAGATGCAGTATAATGTGGATAAATGTGAGGTTATCCACTTCAGTAGCAAAAATAGGCAGGCAGATTATTATTTGAATGGGTGTAAATTGAGAGAGGCGGATACTCAGCGAGAGCTTGGTGTCCTCGTGCATCAGTCGCTGAAAGTCAGCGCGCAGGTACAGCGGCAGTAAAGAAGGCAAATGGTATGTTGGCCTTCATAGCGAGAGATTTGAGTATCGGAATAGAGATGTTTCACTGCAATTGTACAGGGCCTTGGTGAGGTCACACCTGGAGTATTGTGGGCAGTTTTGGTGCCCTTATCTGAGGAAGGATGTTCTTGCTGTGGAGGGAGTGCAGCGAAGGTTTACCAGACTGATTCCAGGCTGAAAGTTAAAAGACAGGACCTCGAGGGTTGTAATCTCGGGATTACTCCCTGTGCCACGTGCCAGTGAGGCTAGAAATAGGAAGATAGAGCAGATAAACATGTGGCTAAACAGCTGGTGTAGGAGGGAGGGTTTCCATTATCTGGACCACTGGGAGCTCTTCCGGGGCAGATGTGACCTGTATAAGAAGGACGGGTTGCATCTAAACCGGAGAGGCATAAATATCCTGGCCGCGAGGTTTGCTAGTGTCACATGGGAGGGTTTAAACTAGTATGGCAGGGGGTGGGCACGGGAGCAATAGGTCAGAAGGTGAGAGCATTGAGGGAGAACTAGGGAATAGGGACAGTGTGGCTCTGAGGCAGAGCAGACAGGGAGAAGTTGCTGAACACAGCGGGTCTGGTGGCCTGAAGTGCATATGTTTTAATGCAAGGAGCATTACGGGTAAGGCAGATGAACTTAGAGCTTGGATTAGTACTTGGAACTATGATGTTGTGGCCATTACAGAGACCTGGTTGAGGGAAGGGCAGGATTGGCAGCTAAACGTTCCAGGATTTAGATGTTTCAGGCGGGATAGAGGGGGATGTAAAAGGGGAGGTGGAGTTGCGCTACTTGTTCGGGAGAATATCACAGCTGTATTGCGAGAGGACACCTCAGAGGGCAGTGAGGCTATATGGGTAGAGATCAGGAATAAGAAGGGTGCAGTCACAATGTTGGGGGTATACTACAGGCCTCCCAACAGCCAGCGGGAGATAGAGGAGCAGATAGGTAGACAGATTTTGGAAAAGAGTAAAAACAACAGGGTTGTGGTGGTGGGAGACTTCAACTTCCCCAATATTGATTGGGATTCACTTAGTGCCAGGGGCTTAGACGGGGCGGAGTTTGTAAGGAGCATCCAGGAGGGCTTCTTAAAACAATATGTAGACAGTCCAACTAGGGAAGGAGCGTTACTGGACCTGGTATTGGGGAATGAGCCCGGCTAGGTGGTAGATGTTTCAGTAGGGGAGCATTTCGGTAACAGTGACCACAATTCAGTAAGTTTTAAAGTACTGGTGGACAAGGATAAGAGTGGTCCGAGGATGAATGTGCTAAATTGGGGGAAGGCTAATTATAACAATATTAGGCGGGAACTGAAGAACATAGATTGGGGGCGGATGTTTGAGGGCAAATCAACATCTGACATGTGGGAGGCTTTCAAGTGGCAGTTGACAGGAATACAGGACCGGCATGTTCCTGTGAGGAAGAAAGATAAATATGGCAATTTTCGGGAACCTTGGATGACGATTGATATTGTAGGCCTCGTCAAAAAGAAAAAGGAGGCATTTTTCAGGGCTAAAAGGCTGGGAACAGACGAAGCCTGCGTGGAATATAAGGAAAGTAGGAAGGAACTTAAGCAAGGAGTCAGGAGGGCTAGAAGGGGTCACGAAAAGTCATTGGCAAATAGGGTTAAGGAAAATCCCAAGGCTTTTTACACGTACATAAAAAGCAAGAGGGTAGCCAGGGAAAGGGTTGGCCCACTGAAGGATAGGCAAGGGAATCTATGTGTGGAGCCAGAGGAAATGGGCGAGGTACTAAATGAATACTTTGCATAAGTATTCACCAAAGAGAAGGAATTGGTAGATGTTGAGTCTGGAGAAGGGGGTGTAGATAGCCTGGGTCACATTGTGATCCAAAAAGACGAGGTGTTGGGTGTCTTAAAAAAAAAATAGAACCGGGTCCTTAGGGGGGAGGGGGAGCAGCCCCAAGTCGTGGTCCACATTGGCACCAACGACATAGGTAGGAAAGGGGACAAGGATGTCAGGCAGGCTTTCAGGGAGCTAGGATGGAAGCTCAGAACTAGAACAAACAGAGTTGTTATCTCTGGGTTGTTGCCCGTGCCACGTGATAGTGAGATGAGGAATAGGGAGAGAGAGCATTTAAACACGTGGCTACAGGGATGGTGCAGGCGGGAGGGTTTCAGATTTTTGGATAACTGGGGCTCTTTCTGGGGAAGGTGGGACCTCTACAGACAGGATGGTCTACATCTGAACCTGAGGGGCACAAATATCCTGGGGGGGAGATTTGTTAGTGCTCTTTGGGGGGGTTTAAACTAATGCAGCAGGGGCATGGGAACCTGGATTGTAGTTTTAGGGTAAGGGAGAATGAGAGTATAGAGGTCAGGAGCACAGATTTGACGTCGCAGGAGGGGGCCAGCGTTCAGGTAGGTGGTTTGAAGTGTGTCTACTTCAATGCCAGGAGTATACGAAACAAGGTAGGGGAACTGGCAGCGTGGGTTGGTACCTGGGACTTCGATGTTGTGGCCATTTCGGAGACATGGATAGAGCAGGGACAGGAATGGATGTTGCAGGTTCCGGGGTTTAGGTGTTTTAGTAAGCTCAGAGAAGGAGGCAAAAGAGGGGGAGGTGTGGCGCTGCTAGTCAAGAGCAGTATTACGGTGGCGGAGAGGATGCTAGATGGGGACTCTTCTTCCGAGGTAGTATTGGCTGAAGTTAGAAACAGGAAAGGAGAGGTCACCCTGTTGGGAGTTTTTTATAGGCCTCCTAATAGTTCTAGGGATGTAGAGGAAAGGATGGCGAAGATGATTCTGGATATGAGCGAAAGTAACAGGGTAGTTATTATGGGAGACTTTAACTTTCCAAATATTGACTGGAAAATATATAGTTCGAGTACAATAGATGGGTCGTTTTTTGTACAGTGTGTGCAGGAGGGTTTCCTGAAACAATATGTTGACAGGCCAACAAGAGGCGAGGCCACGTTGGATTTGGTTTTGGGTAATGAACCAGGCCAGGTGTTGGATTTGGAGGTAGGAGAGCACTTTGGGGACAGTGACCACAATTCGGTGACGTTTACGTTAATGATGGAAAGGGATAAGTATACACCGCAGGGCAAGAGTTATAGCTGGGGGAAGGGCAATTATGATGCCATTAGACGTGACTTGGGGGGGATAAGGTGGAGAAGTAGGCTGCAAGTGTTGGGCACACTGGATAAGTGGGGCTTGTTCAAGGATCAGCTATTGCGTGTTCTTGATAAGTATGTACCGGTCAGACAGGGAGGAAGGCGTCGAGCGAGGGAACCGTGGTTTACCAAGGAAGTGGAATCTCTTGTTAAGAGGAAGAAGAAGGCCTATGTGAAGATGAAGTGTGAAGTTTCGGTTGGGGCGATGGATAGTTACAAGGTAGCGAGGAAGGATCTAAAGAGAGAGCTAAGACGAGCAAGGAGGGGACATGAGAAGTATTTGGCAGGAAGGATCAAGGAAAACCCAAAAGCTTTCTATAGGTATGTCAGGAATAAGCGAATGACTAGGGAAAGAGTAGGACCAGTCAAGGACAGGGATGGGAAATTGTGTGTGGAGTCTGAAGAGATAGGCGAGATACTAAATGAATATTTTTCGTCAGTATTCACTCAGGAAAAAGATAATGTTGTGGAGGAGAATGCTGAGCCCCAGGCTAATAGAATAGATGGCATTGAGGTACGTAGGGAAGAGGTGTTGGCAATTCTGGACAGGCTGAAAATAGATAAGTCCCCGGGACCTGATGGGATTTATCCTAGGATTCTATGGGAGGCCAGGGAAGAGATTGCTGGACCTTTGGCTTTGATTTTTATGTCATCATTGGCTACAGGAATAGTGCCAGAGGACTGGAGGACAGCAAATGTGGTCCCTTTGTTCAAAAAGGGGAGCAGAGACAACCCCGGCAACTATAGACCGGTGAGCCTCACGTCTGTAGTGGGTAAAGTCTTGGAGGGGATTATAAGGGACAAGATTTATAATCATCTAGATAGGAATAATATGATCAGGGATAGTCAGCATGGCTTTGTGAAGGGTAGGTCATGCCTCACAAACCTTATTGAGTTCTTTGAGAAGGTGACTGAACAGGTAGACGAGGGTAGAGCAGTTGATGTGGTGTATATGGATTTCAGCAAAGCGTTTGATAAGGTTCCCCACGGTAGGCTATTGCAAAAAATACGGAGGCTGGGGATTGAGGGTGATTTAGAGATGTGGATCAGAAATTGGCTAGCTGAAAGAAGACAGAGGGTGGTGGTTGATGGGAAATGTTCAGAATGGAGTACAGTCACAAGTGGAGTACCACAAGGATCTGTTCTGGGGCCGTTGCTGTTTGTCATTTTTATCAATGACCTAGAGGAAGGCGCAGAAGGGTGGGTGAGTAAATTTGCAGACGATACTAAAGTCGGTGGTGTTGTCGATAGTGTGGAAGGATGTAGCAGGTTACAGAGGGATATAGATAAGCTGCAGAGCTGGGCTGAGAGGTGGCAAATGGAGTTTAATGTAGAGAAGTGTGAGGTGATTCACTTTGGAAGGAATAACAGGAATGCGGAATATTTGGCTAATGGTAAAGTTCTTGAAAGTGTGGCTGAGCAGAGGGATCTAGGTGTCCATGTACATAGATCCCTGAAAGTTGCCACCCAGGTTGATAGGGTTGTGAAGAAGGCCTATGGAGTGTTGGCCTTTATTGGTAGAGGGATTGAGTTCCGGAGTCGGGAGGTCATGTTGCAGCTGTACAGAACTCTGGTCCGGCCGCATTTGGAGTATTGCGTACAGTTCTGGTCACCGCATTATATGAAGGACGTGGAGGCTTTGGAGCGGGTGCAGAGGAGATTTACCAGGATGTTGCCTGGTATGGAGGGAAAATCTTATGAGGAAAGGCTGATGGACTTGAGGTTGTTTTCGTTGGAGAGAAGAAGGTTAAGAGGAGACTTAATAGAGGCATACAAAATGATCAGGGGGTTGGATAGGGTGGACAGTGAGAGCCTTCTCCCGCGGATGGATATGGCTGGCACGAGGGGACATAACTTTAAACTGAGGGGTAATAGATATAGGACAGAGGTCAGAGGTAGGTTCTTTACGCAAAGAGTAGTGAGGCCGTGGAATGCCCTACCTGCTACAGTAGTGAACTCGCCAACATTGAGGGCATTTAAAAGTTTATTGGATAAACATATGGATGATAATGGCATAGTGTAGGTTAGATGGCTTTTGTTTCGGTGCAACATCGTGGGCCGAAGGGCCTGTACTGCGCTGTATTGTTCTATGTTCTATGTTCTAACCTTAGTTAGGCCACACTTGGAGTATAGTGTTCAATTCTGGTCGCCACACTACCAGAAGGATGTGGAGGCTTTAGAGAGGGTGCAGAAGAGATTTACCAGAATGTTGCCTGGTATGGAGGGCATTAGCTATGAGGAGCGATTGAATAAACTCGGTTTGTTCTCACTGGAACGAAGGAGGTTGAGGGGAGACCTGATAGAGGTATATAAAATTATGAGGGGCATAGACAGAGTGGATAGTCAGAGGCTTTTCCCCAGGGTAGAGGGGTCAATTACTAGGGGGCATAGGTTTAAGGTGAGAGGGGCAAGGTTTAGAGTAGATGTACGAGGCAAGTTTTTTACGCAGAGGGTAGTGGGTGCCTGGAACCCGCTACCGGAGGTGGTAGTGGAAGCAGGGACGATAGGGACATTTAAGGGGCATCTTGACAAATATATGAATAGGATGGGAATAGAAGGATACGGACCCAGGAAGTGTAGAAGATTGTAGTTTAGTCGGAAAGTATGGTCGGCACGGGCTTGGAGGGCCGAAGGGCCTGTTCCTGTGCTGTACATTTCTTTGTTCTTTGACTGTGAAAGAAGGAGATGGTGGCACAGTGGTTAGCACAGTGGTCAGCAGCTCCAGGGTCCCAGGTTCGATTCCCCGCTGGGTCACTCTCTGTGCGGAGTCTGCACGTTCTCCCCGTGTCCGGGTGGGTTTCCTCTGGGTGCTCCGGTTTCCTCCCACAGTCCAAAGATGTGCAGGTTAGGTGGATTGGCCGTGCTAAATTGCCCCTCAGTGTCCGATCGGTTAGGGTGGGGTTACTGGGTTATGGGGCTAGAGTGGAGGCATGGGCTTAAGTAGGCTGCTCTTTCCAAGGGCCGGTGCAGACTATTGGACTGAATGGCCTCCTTCTGCACTGCAAATTCTATGAATAGAGATGTTGGGACTCTTGTTTTACCTTTTAATAAGAGTTAATTGTCCAGTTGATTGGAGGTGTCTCCAATACAACTTTATTGCTAATTTCACTTTAATACACTCGCATAAGAACTGAGTCAAACCTTAGAAACAAAATATTAAACAATAGAGAAACGAGTCAAATGCAGAATCATGGCAGAAAAAGCATTGAACATAAGCCTAAGAAATCACTTTTAAACAAATGGATAGATGATTTAAGAATTCCGGAAGTCAGAAATACAGGAACAAGACCTCGACCACGAGGTCCTACTTTTAAGGGAATCCTTATCTCTGGTCTAATCCCTCATTTACTCTCATTGGTTTCTAATTCTCCCTGTTACTTAGAGGGTGATTTATTAATCACACATTGGCCATTACTGAAGACTGGTGTTCATCAAAGTTGCTCAGTGTCTACATGCGCAGTCTCGTGAAAATAGATTTCTTAATCCACTGCTGGCCGCAGACCTTTCTGTAACTAATTAGTTGATCCATTCTTACTGCTGAATACACTGAAATACAATAGTCAATTCATTATATGAAACATTCACTGAAACAATATCTACATTTCAAGAGTTAAGACACTGGAGTTCACTAGTTGAGTCATTATCTAAAACAACAACTGCATTTTCACAGTCAAGACACTGTTAATAATTTCACTCTTTAGCTATGCATTCAATGACCACCTAAAACCATGAATAAATCAATAATCTGTCAAGAGACTAAGTTGGTTAGGATTATATTCATTGGAGTTTAGGAGAGTGAGAGAGGATCTCACAGAAACTTACAAAATTCTAACAGGATTGGACAGGGTAGATTCAGAAAGAATGTCCCCGATGGTGGGGAGTCCAGAACTAGGGGTCATAGTTTGAGGATAAGGGGGAAAACTTTTAGGACTGAGGTGAGGAGAAATTTCTTCACCCAGAGAGCGGTGAACCTGTGGAATTCACTCCCACAGAAAGTAGTTGAGGTGAAAACGCTGTGTAATTTCAAGAAGGAATTAGATACAGCTCTTGGGGCTAAAGGGATTGAGGGATATGGGGGGAAGGCAGGATCAGGGTATTGAACTTGATGATCAGCCATGATCATAATGAATGGAGGAGCAAGGCTCGAAGGGCCGAATGGCCTCCTCCTGCTCCTATTTTCTATTTGTATTCCTATGTCAGAGGGTCAGTACTGAGGGAGTGCTGCACTGTCAGAGGGTCAGTACTGAGGGAGTGCTGCACTGTCAGAGGGTCAGTACAGAGGGAGTGCCGCACTGTCAGAGGGTCAGTACTGAGGTAGTGCCGCACTGTCAGAGGGTCAGTACTGAGGGAGTGCCGCACTGTCAGAGGGTCAGTACTGAGGGAGAGCTGCACTGTCAGAGGGTCAGTACTGAGGGAGTGTTGCACTGTCAGAGGGTCAGTACTGAGGGAGCGCTGCACTATCAGAGGGTCAGTACTGAGGGAGCGCCGCACTGTCAGAGGGTCAGTACTGAGGGAGTGCCGCACTGTCAGAGGGTCAGTACTGAGGGAGCGCCGCACTGTCAGAGGGTCAGTACTGAGGGAGTGCCGCACTGTCAGAGGGTCAGTACTGAGGGAGTGCCGCACTGTCAGAGGGTCAGTACTGAGGGAGCGCTGCACTGTCAGAGGGTCAGTACTGAGGGAGTGCCGCACTGTCAGAGGGTCAGTACTGAGGGAGTGCCGCATTGTCAGAGGGTCAGTACTGAGGGAGTGCTACACTGTCAGAGGATCAGTACTGAGGGAGTGCCGCACTGTCAGAGGGTCAGTACTGAGGGAGTGCCACACTGTCAGAGGGTCAGTACTGAGGGAGTGCTGCACTGTCAGAGGGTCAGTACTGAGAGAGCGCCGCACTGTCAGAGGGTCAGTACTGAGGGAGTGCTGCACTGTCAGAGGGTCAGTACTGAGGGAGTGCCACACTGTCAGAGGGTCAGTACTGAGGGAGTGCTGCACTGTCAGTGGGTCAGTACTGAGGGAGTGTTGCTCTGTCAGACGGTCAGTACTGAGGGAGTGCCGCACTGTCAGAGGGTCAGTACTGAGGGAGTGCTGCACTGTCAGAGGGTCAGTGCTGAGGGAGTGCTGCACTGTCAGAGGGTCAGTGCTGAGGGAGTGCTGCACTGTCAGAGGGTCAGTACTGAGGGAGCGCTGCACTGTCAGAGGGTCAGTACTGAGGGAGTGCCACACTGTCAGAAGGTCAGTACTGAGGGAGTGCTGCACTGTCTGAGGGTCAGTTTAGCAGAGTGTTTTAGATTTTACTGGGTGTTTTGAAACAAAGCAATGGTCCAGTGACCCAGAACCACCGTGTCCTCCCTGAAATCAGTCAACCAAAAAAGTGAGGAGCTGCCCCATCAATCTATTGGTTTAGGTGCGACCATTCTACCAAATCTGTTCCGCGAAAAACTGCGCAGAAACGTCTGGAACTGTGTTCAATGTATCGGATTGCCCTGACCTGCCAAGGGAAACCTGTGAGGCGAATAGTGAGGAAATAATTTGTTCCAAACAGGTGGGAGTCTCTGAGCCTGTGCTGAATGTTCTCGAGTGAACAATGGCTGTGCCTCACATTGTCTGCAGCTGGATGCAGTGGTGTGTGTGTGTGAAGGGCAGTCTGTCCCGGCACTCTCTGTGTTTATCTGCTGCTGTGTCGAGGCCCGGGGACCGGACCGCGCTGCTGTCAACTAAATTAACTAAAGCTGTGCCTTTCGACTTTCAGTCTCCAGACCTGTTGGATGACCTGATGTACATGGACGATGGCAGCACTTCAGGTGAGTGTTCCTCCCTCTCCGAAGGTACTGTCAGGTTTGGTGTAGGGTGGCTGGGTACGCCTGTTGCCTGTGGCGGCCTGTTGCCTGTGGATTTGTATCCTCACAGTCAGTGTTTCTGCTCACTCTCATCATATGTCCCTCTGACACTTTGATCTTTTAATTCAGGAGAATCGCTGCTTTAAGGAGGTATGGATAGACTAGGGGTTTGGTAAACACCGGTGTGCACAATACTTGTGGTGAGATTGTGATTCAGCTGATGAGCCACGTGGAGTTTCACCTGGACACTAACTCCCAGCATGCACCCAATCCACAATTCAAAGAGTTGACGGGATAATGTTGACCCAAGAAATAGACAATAAATACTGGTCTACTGTGCAGCGTTCAACCCAAGTGGCAATCCGCATTCCTGCCAGGCATCGATCAACTCCAACAAGAAAGAATCTCCCCTTTCACATTCCCCTTCAGAATTCAATAGTGTTACTATCGCACAATCTCCCATTGTCAACATTCAGAGGCTTTGGCATTGACCAGAAACTGACCTCGACTGGCCACGGAAATACTCTGGCTGCCAGAACACAGAGGCTGGGAATCCTGTGGTGAGTAACTCACCTCCTGACCGCCCAAAGCCTGTCCACCATCTACAGGGCGCAAGTCAGGAGTGCGATGGGAGACTCTCCGCTCTCTCAGGCCTAACCCTGACTTTGTTATCTGCTGGTAAGTGCGGGCTGTTGTCGGTCTGACCTCTACCTCGTCGAGTCTGAATGGCAACTGTCAGATACTCTCTCCACCCCCGCCCCGGACAGCTCACTGCTACCTCCTCCCCAAATCCACACACAGGACTCCCCCCCCCCCCCCCCCCCCCCCCGAATAGGGCCAGTATGGCTCGGAGGCAGAGCAGACAGGGAGAAGTTGCTGAACACAGCGGGTCTGGTGGCCTGAAGTGCATATGTTTTAATGCAAGAAGTATTACGGGTAAGGGTAAGGGTACTTAGAGTTTGGATTAGTACTTGGAACTATGATGTTGTTGCCATTACAGAGACCTGGTTGAGGGAAGGACAGGACTGACAGCTAAACGTTCCAGGATTTAGATGTTTCAGGCGGGATAGAGGGGGATGTAAAAGGGGTGGCGGAGTTTCGCTACTGGTTAGGGAGAATATTGCAGCTGTACTGCGAGAGGACACCTCAGAGGGCAGTGAGGCTATATGGGTAGAGATCAGGAATAAGAAGGGTGCAGTCACAATGTTTACTGCAGGCCTCCCAACAGCCAGCGGGAGATAGAGAAGCAGATAGGTAGACAAATTTTGGAAAAGAGTGAAAACAACAGGGTTGTCGTGATGGCAGACTTCAACTTCCCCAATATTGACTGGGACTCACTTAGTGCCAGGGGCTTAGACGGGGCAGAGTTTATAAGAAGCATCCAGGAGGGCTTCTTAGAACAATATGTAGACAGTCCAACTAGGGAAGGGGCTGTACTGGACCTGGTATTGGGGAATGAGCCCGGCCAGGTGGTAGAGGTTTCAGTAGGGGAGCATTTCGGTAACAGTGACCACAATTCAGTAAGTTTTAAAGTGCTGGTGGACAAGGATAAGAGTGATCCTAGGGTGAATGTGCTAAATTGGGGGAAGGCTAATTATAACAATATTAGGCGGGAACTGAAGAACCTAGATTGGGGGCGGATGTTTGAGGGTAAATCAACATCTGACATGTGGGAGGCTTTCAAGTGTCAGTTGAAAGGAATTCAGGACCGGCATGTTCCTGTGAGGAAGAAGGATAAATACGGCAATTTTCAGGAACCTTGGATAATGAGAGATATTGTAGGCCTCGTCAAAAAGAAAAAGGAGGCATTTGTCAGGGCTAGAAGGCTGGGAACAAATGAAGCCTGTGTGGAATATAAGGAAAGTAGGAAGGAACTTAAGCAAGGAGTCAGGAGGGCTAGAAGGGGTCACGAAAAGTCATTGGCAAATAGGGTTAAGGAAAATCCCAAGACTTTTTACACGTACATAAAAAACAAGACGGTAGCCAGGGAAAGGGTTGGTCCACTGAAGGATAGGCAAGGGAATCTATGTGTGGAGCCAGAGGAAATGGGCGAGGTACTAAATGAATACTTTGCATTAGTATTCACTAAAGAGAAGGAATTGGTGGATGTTGAGTCTGGAGAAGGGTGTGTAGATAGCCTGGGTCACATTGAGATCCAAAAGGATGAGGTGTTGGACGTCTTGAAAAATATTAAGGTAGATAAGTCCCCAGGGCCTGATGGGATCTACCCCAGAATACCGAAGGAGGCTAGAGAGGAAATTGCTGAGGCCTTGACAAATCTTTGGATCCTCACTGTCTTCAGGTGATGTCCCGGAGGACTGGAGAATAGCCAATGTTGTTCCTTTGTTTAAGAATGGTAGCAAGAACTACAGGCCGGTGAGCCTTACGTCAGTGGTAGGGAAATTACTGGAGAGAATTCTTCCAGATAGGACCTACTCCCATTTGGAAGCAAATGAACGTATTAGTGAGAGGCAGCATGGTTTTGTGAAGGGGAGGTCGTGTCTCACTAACTTGATAGAGTTGTTCGAAGAGGTCACAAAGATGATTGATGCAGGTAGGGCAGTGGATGTTATCTATATGGACTTCAGTAAGGCCTTTGACAAGGTCCCTCATGGTAGATTGGTACAAAAGGTGAAGTCGCATGGGATCAGGGGTGAGCTGGCAAGATGGATACAGAGCTGGCTAGCTCATAGAAGGCAAAGAGTAGCAATGGAAGAGTGCTTATCTAATTGGAGGGCTGTGACTAGTGGTGTTCCGCAGGGATCAGTGCTGGGACCTTTGCTGTTCGGAGTACAGCTAAATGATTTGGAGGAAAATGTAACTGGTCTGATTAGTAAGTTTGCGGACGACACAGAGGTTGGTGGAATTGCGGATAGCGATGAGGACTGTCAGAGGATACAGCAGGATTTAGATCATTTGGAGACTTGGCCGGAGAGATGGCAGATGGAGTTTAATCCGGATAAATGTGAGGTAATGCATTTTGGAAGGTCTAATGCGGGTGGGGAATATACAGTGAATGGTAGAACCCTCAAGAGTATTGAAAGTCAAAGAGATCTAGGTGTACAGGTCCACAGGTCACTGAAAGGGGCAACACAGGTGGAGATGGTAGTCAAGAAGGCATACGGCATGCTTGCCTTCATTGGCCGGGACATTGAGTATAAGAATTGGCAAGTCATGTTGCAGCTGTATAGAACCTTAGTTAGGCCACACTTGGAGTATAGTGTTCAATTCTGGTCGCCACACTACCAGAAGGATGTGGAGGCTTTAGAGAGGGTGCAGAAGAGATTTACCAGAATGTTGCCTGGTATGGAGGGCATTAGCTATGAGGAGCGGTTGAATAAACTCGGTTTGTTCTCACTGGAATGAAGGAGGTTGAGGAGCGACCTGATAGAGGTATACAAAATTATGAGGGGCATAGACAGAGTGGATAGTCAGAGGCTTTTCCCCGGGGTAGAGGGGTCAATTACTAGGGGGCATAGGTTTAAGGTGACAGGGGCAAGGTTTAGAGTAGATGTACGAGGCAAGTTTTTTACGCAGAGGGTAGTGGGTGCCTGGAACTCGCGACCGGAGGAGGTGGTGGAAGCAGGGACGATAGGGACATTTAAGGGGCATCTTGACAAATACATGAATAGGATGGGAATAGAGGGATACGGACCCAGGAAGTGTAGAAGATTGTAGTTTAGTCGGGCAGCATGGTCGGCACAGGCTTGGAGGGCCGAAGGGCCTGTTCCTGTGCTGTACTTTTCTTTGTTCTTTGTACCAGTCGGTCATACATGTCGCTGCAGTTCCCTGTATCTAGTAGGCTTGTGTCCAGTAACTCATCCAGTAATGTCTGTCGTGGCGGCTGTGGCTACGTCCTTCTCTCCTTCCGTTGGAAGTTTTTGAGTTGCAGGTACCTTAGCTCGTTCCCCCTGGCTAGCTGGAATTTCTCTGTCAGTTCGTCCAGTGTTGCGACCCTGCCGTCTGTGTATAGGTCCCTGACTGTCAGTGTCCCTCCGTCCTGCCCCCACTTTTTGAAGGTGGCGTCAGTCAGCGCTGGTGCGAACCTATGGTTGTTGCAGACGGGAGCTTTGTCCGACATTTTGGTCAGGCCAAATTGCTGCCGTAGTAGGTTCCAGGACTGGAGGGTGGCTACCACCACCGGGCTGCTGGAGTGTTTTGTTTTGGGGGGGGGAATGGGACTGCCACTGTGGCGAGGGCCCGGAGGGAGGTCCCCATGCAGGAGGCCTCTTCCGCGCCCACCCACTCGGATTCTGGCTCCTGGATCCATCCCCTTATTTGCTCGGCCCTCGCCGCCCAGTGGTGGAATTGTAGGTTTGATAGGGCTAGCCCCCCCCCCCCGGATTTTGTTTTTTGTAGGACCTTCTTTGGGATCCTAGCATTCTTCCCCCCACCCGCCCCCCCCAAGACAAGCGCCATGATTCGTTTGTCGAGAGCCTTGAAAACTTCCCATTTCCACCCCTCACTCACCTTCACCTGGTCCATTCCCGACACTTCCCGTCCCTTCATTGATCTCGCCAGCTCCATTTCTGGGGATAGACTGTCCACTCGTATCCATTACAAACCCACCGATTCCACAGCTACCTCGACTACAGCTCTACACACCCCACATCCTGTAAGGACTCCATCCCATTCTCCCAGTTCTTTCGCCTCCGCTGTTCTGATGATGCACTTTCCAAATCAGTACTGCTGACAGTCTTCATTCTTCCTTCATCGTGGTTTCCCACCCACTGGTCGACAGGGCGATCAACCGTGTCTGACCCAACTCCCGCATCTGTAACTGCAGCACTGTGTGTGTCTGTACCTGGAGCACTGTGTGTGTACCTGGAGCACTGTGTGTGTACCTGCAGCACTGTGTGTGTCTGTACCTGGAGCACTGTGTGTGTACCTGGAGCACTGTGTGTGTACCTGGAGCACTGTGTGTGTACCTGGAGCACTGTGTGTGTCTGTACCTGGGGCACTGTGTGTGTCTGTACCTGGGGCACTGTGTGTGTGCCTGGAGCACTGTGTGTGTGTACCTGGAGCACTGTGTGTGTCTGTACCTGGGGCACTGTGTGTGTCTGTACCTGGGGCACTGTGTGTGTCTGTACCTGGGGCACTGTGTGTGTGCCTGGAGCACTGTGTGTGTGTACCTGGAGCACTGTGTGTGTGTACCTGGAGCACTGTGTGTGTCTGTACCTGGGGCACTGTGTGTGTGTGTGTGTACCTGGAGCACTGTGTGTGTACCTGGAGCACTGTGTGTGTACCTGGAGCACTGTGTGTGTGTGTGTGTACCTGGAGCACTGTGTGTGTACCTGGAGCACTGTGTGTGTGTGTGTGTGTACCTGGAGCACTGTGTGTGTGTACCTGGAGCACTGTGTGTGTGTGTGTGTGTGTGTACCTGGAGCACTGTGTGTGTGTGTGTGTGTGTGTGTGTGTGTACCTGGAGCACTGTGTGTGTGTACCTGGAGCACTGTGTGTGTGTACCTGGAGCACTGTGTGTGTGTGTTACTGGAGCACTGTGTGTGTGTGTGTACCTGGAACACTGTGTGTGTGTACCTGGAGCACTGTGTGTGTGTGTACCTGGAGCACTGTGTGTGTGTGTGTGTACCTGGAGCACTGTGTGTGTGTGTGTTCCTCGAGCACTGTGTGTGTGTGTGTTCCTCGAGCACTGTGTGTGTGTACCTGGAGCACTGTGTGTGTGTGTGTACCTGGGGCACTGTGTGTGTGTGTGTACCTGGAGCTGTGTGTGTGTGTGTGTGTACCTGGAGCACTGTGTGTGTGTACCTGGAGCACTGTGTGTCTGTACCTGGGCACTGTGTGTGTGTGTGTGTACCTGGAGCACTGTGTGTGTACCTGGAGCACTGTGTGTGTGTGTACCTGGAGCACTGTGTGTGTGTGTACCTGGAACACTGTGTGTGTGTTCCTGGAGCACTGTGCGTGTGTGTGTGTGTACCTGAAGCACGGTGTGTGTGTGTACCTGGAGCACTGTGTGTGTGTGTATGTGTACCTGGAACACTGTGTGTGTGTACCTGGAGCACTGTGTGTGTGTGTGTTCCTGGAGCACTGTGTGTGTGTACCTGGGGCACTGTGTGTGTGTACCTGGAGCACTGTGTGTGTGTGTGTTCCTGGAGCACTGTGTGTGTGTACCTGGGGCACTGTGTGTGTGTGTACCTGGAGCACTATGTGTGTGTTCCTGGAGCACTGTGTGTGTGTGCGTGTGTGTGTGTACCTGGAGCACTGTATGTGTGTGTACCTGGAGCACTGTGCGTGTGTGTGTGTGTGTGTGTGTGTGTACCTGGAGCACTGTGTGTGTGTGTACCTGGAGCACTGTGTGTGTGTGTGTACCTGGAGCACTGTGTGTGTGTGTGTGTACCTGGAACACTGCGTGTGTGTGTACCTGGAGCACTGTATGTGTGTGTACCTGGAGCACTGTGCGTGTGTGTGTGTGTGTGTGTGTGTGTACCTGGAGCACTGTGTGTGTGTGTACCTGGAGCACTGTGTGTGTGTGTACCTGGAGCACTGTGCGTGTGTGTACCTGGAGCACTGTGTGTGTATGTTCCTGGAGCACTGTGTGTGTGTGTGTGTGTGTGTGTGTGTGTACCTGGAGCACTGTGTGTGTGTGTACCTGGAGCACTGTGTGTGTGTGTACCTGGAGCACTGTGTGTGTGTGTGTGTACCTGGAACACTGCGTGTGTGTGTACCTGGAACACTGCGTGTGTGTGTACATGGAACACTGTGTGTGTGTACCTGGAGCACTGTGTGTGTGTGTGTGTGTGTGTGTGTGTGTGTGTACCAGGAGCACTGTGTGTGTGTGTGTACCTGGAGCACTGCGTGTGTGTGTACCTGGAACACTGTGTGTGTGTGTACCTGGAACACTGTGTGTGTGTGCGTGTGTACCTGGAGCACTGTGTGTGTGTACCTGGAGCACTGTGTGTGTGTGTACCTGGGGCACTGTGTGTGTGTGTGTACCTGGAGCACTGTGTGTGTGTGTACCTGGAGCACTGTGTGTGTGTGTACCTGGAGCACTGTGTGTGTGTGTACCTGGAAAACTGTGTGTGTGTG
The DNA here is from genome assembly GCF_047496885.1 of Scyliorhinus torazame. Classification (NCBI taxonomy): domain Eukaryota; kingdom Metazoa; phylum Chordata; class Chondrichthyes; order Carcharhiniformes; family Scyliorhinidae; genus Scyliorhinus; species Scyliorhinus torazame. Next base: position 4,836,695 of record NC_092712.1, read on the forward strand.
TGTGTACCTGGGGCACTGTGTGTGTGTGTGTACCCGGGGCACTGTGTGTGTGTGTGTGTACCTGGAGCACTGTGTGTGTGTGTGTACCTGGAGCACTGTGTGTGTGTGTGTACCTGGAGCACTGTGTGTGTGTTCCTGGAGCACTGTGTGTGTTTGTTCCTGGAGCACTGTGTGTGTGTACCTGGAGCGCTGTGTGTGTGTGTACCTGGAGCACTGTGTGTGTGTACCTGGAGCACTGTGCGTGTGTGTGTACCTGGAGCACTGTGTGTGTGTACCTGGAGCACTGTGTGTGTGTGCGTGTACCTGGAGCACTGTGTGTGTGTGTGTACCTAGAGCACTGTGTGTGTGTGTTCCTGGAGCACTGTGTGTGTGTTCCTGGAGCACTGTGTGTGTGTGTGTTCCTGGAGCACTGTGTGTGTGTGTACCTGGAGCACTGTGTGTGTGTACCAGGAGCACTGTGTGTGTGTACCTGGAGCACTGTGTGTGTGTGTTCCTGGAGCACTGTGTGTGTGTGTGTGTACCTGGAGCACTGTGTGTGTGTGTGTACCTGGAGCACTGTGTGTGTGTTCCTGGAGCACTGTGTGTGTTTGTTCCTGGAGCACTGTGTGTGTGTACCTGGAGCGCTGTGTGTGTGTGTACCTGGAGCACTGTGTGTGTGTACCTGGAGCACTGTGCGTGTGTGTGTACCTGGAGCACTGTGTGTGTGTACCTGGAGCACTGTGTGTGTGTGCGTGTACCTGGAGCACTGTGTGTGTGTGTGTGTGTGTGTACCTAGAGCACTGTGTGTGTGTGTTCCTGGAGCACTGTGTGTGTGTTCCTGGAGCACTGTGTGTGTGTGTGTTCCTGGAGCACTGTGTGTGTGTGTACCTGGAGCACTGTGTGTGTGTACCTGGAGCACTGTGTGTGTGTACCTGGAGCACTGTGTGTGTGTACCTGGAGCACTGTGTGTGTGTACTTGGAGCACTGTGTGTGTGTGTGTGTGTGTGTGTACCTGGGGCACTGTGTGTGTGTACCTGGAGCACTGTGTGTGTGTGTGTACCTGGAGCACTGTGTGTGTGTACCTGGGGCACTGTGTGTGTGTGTGTGTACCTGGGGCACTGTGTGTGTGTACCTGGAGCACTGTGTGTGTGTGTGTACCTGGAGCACTGTGTGTGTGTGTGTTCCTGGGGCACTGTGTGTGTGTGTGTGTGTGTACCTGGAGCACTGTGTGTGTGTACCTGGGGCACTGTGTGTGTGTGTACCTGGGGCACTGTGTGTGTGTACCTGGAGCACTGTGTGTGTGTGTGTACCTGGGGCACTGTGTGTGTGTGTGTACCTGGGGCACTGTGTGTGTGTGTGTGTGTCTGGGGCACTGTGTGTGTGTACCTGGAGCACTGTGTGTGTGTGTGTGTGTGTGTGTGTACCTGGAGCACTGTGTGTGTGTGTTCCTGGGGCACTGTGTGTGTGTGTGTGTGTACCTGGGGCACTGTGTGTGTGTGTGTGTGTATGTGTACCTGGGGCACTGTGTGTGTGTGTGTGTGTGTTCCTGGGGCACTGTGTGTGTACCTGGGGCACTGTGTGTGTGTGTGTGTACCTGGTGCACTGTGTGTGTGTACCTGGAACACTGTGTGTGTGTGTTCCTGGGGCACTGTGTGTGTGTGTGTGTGTACCTGGAGCACTGTGTGTGTGTGTGTACCTGGAGCACTGTGTGTGTGCGTGTACCTGGGGCACTGTGTGTGTGTGTGTGTTCCTGGAGCACTGTGTGTGTGTGTGTATGTACCTGGGGCACTGTGTGTGTGTGTGTACCTGGGGCACTGTGTGTGTGTGTGTACCTGGGGCACTGTGTGTGTGTGTGTACCTGGGGCACTGTGTGTGTGTGTACCTGGGGCAGTGTGTGTGTGTGTACCTGGAGCACTGTGTGTGTGTGTGTGTGTACCTGGAGCACTGTGTGTGTGTACCTGGAGCACTGTGTGTGTGTACCTGGAGCACTGTGTGTGTGTTCCTGGAGCACTGTGTGTGTGTTCCTGGAGCACTGTGTGTGTGTGTACCTGGAGCACTGTGTGTGTGTGTGTGTGTACCTGGAGCACTGTGTGTGTGTGTGTGTGTTCCTGGAGTACTGTGTGTGTGTGTTCCTGGAGCAGTGTGTGTGTGTGTACCTGGGGCAGTGTGTGTGTGTGTGTACCTGGGGCACTGTGTGTGTGTGTGTACCTGGAGCACTGTGTGTGTACCTGGAGCACTGTGTGTGTGTACTTGGAGCACTGTGTGTGTGTGTGTGTGTGTGTGTACCTGGGGCACTGTGTGTGTGTGTACCTGGAGCACTGTGTGTGTGTGTGTGTACCTGGAGCACTGTGTGTGTGTACCTGGGGCACTGTGTGTGTGTGTGTGTACCTGGGGCACTGTGTGTGTGTACCTGGAGCACTGTGTGTGTGTGTGTACCTGGAGCACTGTGTGTGTGTGTGTTCCTGGGGCACTGTGTGTGTGTGTGTGTGTGTACCTGGAGCACTGTGTGTGTGTACCTGGGGCACTGTGTGTGTGTGTACCTGGGGCACTGTGTGTGTGTACCTGGAGCACTGTGTGTGTGTGTGTACCTGGAGCACTGTGTGTGTGTGTGTGTGTGTGTGTACCTGGAGCACTGTGTGTGTGTGTGTGTGTTCCTGGGGCACTGTGTGTGTGTGTGTGTGTACCTGGGGCACTGTGTGTGTGTGTGTGTGTGTATGTGTACCTGGGGCACTGTGTGTGTGTGTGTGTTCCTGGAGCACTGTGTGTGTACCTGGGGCACTGTGTGTGTGTGTGTACCTGGAGCACTGTGTGTGTGTACCTGGAACACTGTGTGTGTGTGTACCTGGGGCACTGTGTGTGTGTGTGTGTGTGTGTTCCTGGGGCACTGTGTGTGTACCTGGGGCACTGTGTGTGTGTGTGTGTACCTGGTGCACTGTGTGTGTGTATCTGGAACACTGTGTGTGTGTTCCTGGGGCACTGTGTGTGTGTGTGTGTACCTGGAACACTGTGTGTGTGTGTGTACCTGGAGCACTGTGTGTGTGCGTGTACCTGGGGCACTGTGTGTGTGTTCCTGGAGCACTGTGTGTGTGTGTGTACCTGGGGCTCTGTGTGTGTGTGTGTGTACCTGGGGCACTGTGTGTGTGTTCCTGGAGCACTGTGTGTGTGTGTGTATGTACCTGGGGCACTGTGTGTGTGTGTGTGTGTACCTGGGGCACTGTGTGTGTGTGTGTACCTGGGGCACTGTGTGTGTGTGTGTACCTGGGGCACTGTGTGTGTGTGTGTACCTGGGGCACTGTGTGTGTGTGTGTACCTGGGGCACTGTGTGTGTGTGTACCTGGGGCAGTGTGTGTGTGTGTACCTGGAGCACTGTGTGTGTGTGTGTGTGTACCTGGAGCACTGTGTGTGTGTACCTGGAGCACTGTGTGTGTGTACCTGGAGCACTGTGTGTGTGTTCCTGGAGCACTGTGTGTGTGTTCCTGGAGCACTGTGTGTGTGTGTACCTGGAGCACTGTGTGTGTGTGTGTGTACCTGGAGCACTGTGTGTGTGTGTGTGTTCCTGGAGTACTGTGTGTGTGTGTTCCTGGAGCAGTGTGTGTGTGTGTACCTGGGGCAGTGTGTGTGTGTGTGTACCTGGGGCACTGTGTGTGTGTGTGTACCTGGAGCACTGTGTGTGTACCTGGAGCACTGTGTGTGTGTGTGTGTACCTGGAGCACTGTGTGTGTGTGTGTACCTGGGGCACTGTGTGTGTGTACCTGGAGCACTGTGTGTGTGTACCTGGAGCACTGTGTCTGTGTTCCTGGAGCACTGCCTGTGTGTGTGTGTACCTGGAGAACTGTGTGTGTGTGTGTACCTGGAGCACTGTGTGTGTGTACCTGGAGCACTGTGTGTGTGTACCTGGAGCACTGTGTGTGTACCTGGAGCACTGTGTGTGTGTTCCTGGAGCACTGTGTGTGTGTGTGTACCTGGAGCACTGTGTGTGTGTGTGTGTACATGGAGCACTGTGTGTGTGTGTGTGTACCTGGAGGACTGTGTGTGTGTGTACCTGGAGCACTGTGTGTGTGTACCTGGAGCACTGTGTGTGTGTTCCTGGAGCACTGTGTGTGTGTGTGTGTGGGTGTGTGTACCTGGAGCACTGTGTGTGTGTTCCTGGGGCACTGTGTGTGTGTACCTGGAGCACTGTGTGTGTGTGTACCTGGAGCACTGTGTGTGTGTGTGTACCTGGGGCACTGTGTTTGTGTGTGTGTGTGTTCCTGGAGCACTGTGTGTGTGTTCCTGGGGCACTGTGTGTGTGTACCTGGAGCACTGTGTGTGTGTACCTGGAGCACTGTGTGTGTGTGTGTGTGTACCTGGGGCAGTGTGTGTGTGTACCTGGAGCACTGTGTGTGTGTGTTCCTGGAGCACTGTGTGTGTGTGTGTACCTGGAGCACTGTGTGTGTGTGTGTGTGTGTACCTGGAGCACTGTGTGTGTGTACCTGGAGCACTGTGTGTGTGTGTGTACCTGGATCACTGTGTGTGCGTGTGTGTTCCTGGAGCACTGTGTGTGTGTGTGTGTGTCTGTACCTGGAGCACTGTGTGTGTGTGTGTGTGTGTGTGTGTGTGTGTGTGTGTTCCTGGAGCACTGTGTGTGTGTTCCTGGAGCACTGTGTGTGTGTACCTGGAGCACAGTGTGTGTGTTCCTGGAGCACTGTGTGTGTGTGTGTACCTGGAGCACTGTGTGTGTGTTCCTGGAGCACTGTGTGTGTGTGTGTACCTGGAGCACTGTGTGTGTGTACCTGGAGCACTGTGTGTGTGTGTGTGTACTTGGGGCACTTTGTGGGTTTGTGTGTGTTCCTCGAGCACTGTGTGTGTGTTCCTGGAGCACTGTGTGTGTGTACCTGGAGCACTGTGTGTGTGTGTGTGTACCTGGAGCACTGTGTGTGTGTACCTGGAGCACTGTGTGTGTGTGTTCCTGGAGCACTGTGTGTGTGTGTACCTGGAGCACTGTGTGTGTGTGTACCTGGAGCAATGTGTGTGTGTGTACCTGGAGCAATGTGTGTGTGTGTACCTGGAGCACTGTGTGTGTGTGTACCTGGAGCACTGTGTGTGTGTGTACCTGGAGCACTGTGTGTGTGTGTACCTGGAGCACTGTGTGTGTGTGTGTGTACCTGGGGCACTGTGTGTGTGTGTGTGTGTGTACCTGGGGCACTGTGTGTGTGTGTACCTGGAGCACTGTGTGTGTGTGTGTACCTGGAGCACTGTGTGTGTCTGTCTTCCTGGAGCACTGTGTGTGTGTGTCTTCCTGGAGCACTGTGTGTGTGTACCTGGAGCACTGTGTGTGTGTTCCTGGAGCACTGTGTGTGTTTGTTCCTGGAGCACTGTGTGTGTGTGTACCTGGAGCACTGTGTGTGTGTGTTCCTGGAGCACTGTGTGTGTGTGTTCCTGGAGCACTGTGTGTGTGTGTACCTGGAGCACTGTGTGTGTGTGTGTACCTGGAGCACTGTGTGTGTGTACCTGGGGCACTGTGTGTGTGTGTGTGTACCTGGGGCACTGTGTGTGTGTGTGTGTACCTGGGGCACTGTGTGTGTGTGTGTCTGGGGCACTGTGTGTGTGTACCTGGAGCACTGTGTGTGTGTGTGTGTACCTGGGGCACTGTGTGTGTGTGTGTGTCTGGGGCACTGTGTGTGTGTACCTGGAGCACTGTGTATGTGTGTGTGTGTGTGTACCTGGAGCACTGTGTGTGTGTGTGTGTGTTCCTGGGGCACTGTGTGTGTGTGTGTACGTACCTGGGGCACTGTGTGTGTGTGTGTGTATGTGTACCTGGGGCACTGTGTGTGTGTGTGTTCCTGGGGCACTGTGTGTGTACCTGGGGCACTGTGTGTGTGTGTGTACCTGGAGCACTGTGTGTGTGTGTGTACCTGGGGCTCTGTGTGTGTACCTGGGGCACTGTGTGTGTGTTCCTGGAGCACTGTGTGTGTGTGTGTGTGTTCCTGGGGCACTGTGTGTGTGTTTGTGTACCTGGGGCACTGTGTGTGTGTTCCTGGAGCACTGTGTGTGTGTGTGTGTGTGTGTGTACCTGGGGCACTGTGTGTGTGTGTGTACCTGGAGCACTGTGTGTGTGTGTGTGTATGTACCTGGAGCACTGTGTGTGTGTACCTGGAGCACTGTGTGTGTGTTCCTGGAGCACTGTGTGTGTGTGTTCCTGGAGCACTGTGTGTGTGTGTGTATACCTGGAGCACTGTGTGTGTGTGTGTGTTCCTGGAGCAGTGTGTGTGTGTGTACCTGGGGCACTGTGTGTGTGTGTGTGTGTACCTGGGGCACTGTGTGTGTGTGTGTACCTGGAGCACTGTGTGTGTACCTGGAGCACTGTGTGTGTGTGTGTGTACCTGGAGCACTGTGTGTGTGTGGACCTGGAGCACTGTGTCTGTGTTCCTGGAGCACTGTGTGTGTGTGTGTGTACCTGGAGAACTGTGTGTGTGTGTGTGTGTGTGTACCTGGAGCACTGTGTGTGTACCTGGAGCACTGTGTGTGTGTGTACCTGGTGCACTGTGTGTGTGTTCCTGGAGCACTGTGTGTGTGTGTGTGTACCTGGAGCACTGTGTGTGTGTGTGTGTGTACATGGAGCACTGTGTGTGTGTGTGTACCTGGAGCACTGTGTGTGTGTGTGTGTGTGCGTACCTGGAGCACTGTGTGTGTGTGTGTACATGGAGCACTGTGTGTGTGTGTGTACCTGGAGCACTGTGTGTGTGTGTACCTGGAGCACTGTGTGTGTGTACCTGGAGCACTGTGTGTGTGTGTACCTGGAGCACTGTGTGTGTGTACCTGGAGCACTGTGTGTGTGTTCCTGGAGCACTGTGTGTGTGTGTGTGTGTGTGTACCTGGAGCACTGTGTGTATGTTCCTGGAGCACTGAGTGTGTGTACCTGGGGCACTGTGTGTGTGTGTGTGTACCTGGAGCACTGTGTGTGTGTGTACCTGGAGCACTGTGTGTGTGTGTGTGTGTACCTGGAGCACTGTGTGTGTGTGTGTGTGTGTGTACCTGGAGCACTGTGTGTGTGTGTACCTGGAGCACTGTGTGTGTGTGTGTGTGTGTACCTGGAGCACTGTGTGTGTGTACCTGGAGCACTGTGTGTGTACCTGGGGCACTGTGTGTGTGTGTGTGTGTGTGTACCTGGAGCACTGAGTGTGTGTACCTGGGGCACTGTGTGTGTGTGTGTGTGTGTACCTGGAGCACTGTGTGTGTGTGTACCTGGAGCACTGTGTGTTTGTGTACCTGGAGCACTGTGTGTGTGTGTGTGTGTACCTGGAGCACTGTGTGTGTGTACCTGGAGCACTGTGTGTGTACCTGGAGCACTGTGTGTGTGTTCCTGGAGCACTGTGTGTGTGTACCTGGAGCACTGTGTGTGTGTGTGTACCTGGGGCACTGTGTTTGTGTGTGTGTGTGTTCCTGGAGCACTGTGTGTGTGTACCTGGAGCACTGTGTGTGTGTACCTGGAGCACTGTGTGTGTGTGTACCTGGGGCAGTGTGTGTGTGTACCTGGAGCACTGTGTGTGTGTGTGTACCTGGAGCACTGTGTGTGTGTTCCTGGAGCACTGTGTGTGTGTGTGTACCTGGAGCACTGTGTGTGTGTGTGTGTGTGTGTGTGTGTGTGTCTGTACCTGGAGCACTGTGTGTGTGTGTGTGTTCCTGGAGCACTGTGTGTGTGTACCTGGAGCACTGTGTGTGTGTGTGTGTGTACCTGGAGCACTGTGTGTGTGTGTGTGTGTACCTGGAGCACTGTGTGTGTGTACCTGGAGCACTGTGTGTGTACCTGGAGCACTGTGTGTGTGTTCCTGGAGCACTGTGTGTGTGTACCTGGAGCACTGTGTATGTGTGTGTACCTGGGGCACTGTGTTTGTGTGTGTGTGTGTTCCTGGAGCACTGTGTGTGTGTACCTGGAGCACTGTGTGTGTGTACCTGGAGCACTGTGTGTGTGTGTACCTGGGGCAGTGTGTGTGTGTACCTGGAGCACTGTGTGTGTGTGTGTACCTGGAGCACTGTGTGTGTGTTCCTGGAGCACTGTGTGTGTGTGTGTACCTGGAGCACTGTGTGTGTGTACTTGGAGCACTGTGTGTGTGTGTGTGTGTACCTGGAGCACTGTGTGTGTGTGTGTGTGTGTGTCTGTACCTGGAGCACTGTGTGTGTGTGTGTGTGTGTGTGTGTGTCTGTACCTGGAGCACTGTGTGTGTGTGTGTGTTCCTGGAGCACTGTGTGTGTGTACCTGGAGCACAGTGTGTGTGTTCCTGGAGCACTGTGTGTGTGTGTGTACCTGGAGCACTGTGTGTGTGTTCCTGGAGCACTGTGTGTGTGTGTGTACCTGGAGCACTGTGTGTGTGTACCTGGAGCACTGTGTGTGTACTTGGGGCACTGTGTGGGTTTGTGTGTGTCCCTGGAGCACTGTGTGTGTGTGTCCCTGGAGCACTGTGTGTGTGTGTTCCTGGAGCACTGTGTGTGTGTTCCTGGAGCACTGTGTGTGTGTACCTGGAGCACTGTGTGTGTGTGTGTGTGTGTACCTGGAGCACTGTGTGTGTGTACCTGGAGCACTGTGTGTGTGTGTTCCTGGAGCACTGTGTGTGTGTGTGTACCTGGAGCACTGTGTGTGTGTGTACCTGGAGCACTGTGTGTGTGTGTACCTGGAGCACTGTGTGTGTGTGTACCTGGGGCACTGTGTGTGTGTAGCTGGAGCACTGTGTGTGTGTGTGTGTACCTGGGGCAGTGTGTGTGTGTGTGTGTGTGTGTGTGTACCTGGGGCACTGTGTGTGTGTGTGTGTGTAGCTGGAGCACGGCGTGTGTGTGTTCCTGGAGCACTGTGTGTGTGTGTGTGTGTGTGTGTGTGTACCTGGAGCACTGTGTGTGTGTGTGTGTACCTGGAGCACTGTGCGTGTGTGTGTACCTGGAGCACTGTGTGTGTGTGTGTACCTGGAGCACTGTGTGTGTACCTGGAGCACGGTGTGTGTGTGTACCTGGAGCACTGTGTGTGTGTGTACCTGGAGCACTGTGTGTGTGTGTGTACCTGGGGCACTGTGTGTGTGTGTGTGTGTGTGTGTGTACCTGGGGCACTGTGTGTGTACCTGGAGCACTGTGTGTGTGTGTTCCTGGAGCACTGTGTGTGTGTGTGTACCTGGAGCACTGTGTGTGTGTGTGTACCTGGAGCACTGTGTGTGTGTGTACCTGGAGCACTGTGTGTGTGTTCCTGGAGCACTGTGTGTGTGTGTACCTGGAGCACTGTGTGTGTGTGTACCTGGAGCACTGTGTGTGTGTACCTGGAGCACTGTGTGTGTGTACCTGGAGCACTGTGTGTGTGTACCTGGAGCACGGTGTGTGTGTGTACCTGGAGCACTGTGTGTGTGTGTGCGTGTACCTGGAGCACTGTGTGTGTGTTCCTGGAGCACTGTGTGTGTGTGTGTGTTCCTGGAGCACTGTGTGTGTGTACCTGGAGCACTGTGTGTGTGTGTACCTGGGGCACTGTGTGTGTGTGTGTGTACCTGGGGCACTGTGTGTGTACCTGGAGCACTGTGTGTGTGTTCCTGGAGCACTGTGTGTGTGTGTGTACCTGGAGCACTGTGTGTGTGTTCCTGGAGCACTGTGTGTGTCTGTGTGTGTGTGTGTACCTGGAGCACTGTGTGTGTGTTCCTGGAGCACTGTGTGTGTGTGTACCTGGAACACTGTGTGTGTGTGTGTGTGTGTGTGTGTACCTGGAGCACTGTGTGTGCTCTGTGTTCTCTCTCTGCTCTGTGTTCTCTCTCTGCTCTGTCTTCTCTCTGCTCTGTGTTCTCTCTCTGCTCTGTGTTCTCTCTCTGCTCTGTCTTCTCTCTGGTCTGTGTTGTCTCTCTGCTCTGTCTTCTCTCTGCTCTGTGTTCTCTCTCTGCTCTGTGTTCTCTCTCTGCTCTGTGTTCTCTCTCTGCTCTGTGTTCTCTCTCTGCTCTGTGTTCTCTCTCTGCTCTGTGTTCTCTCTCTGCTCTGTGTTCTCTCTCTGCTCTGTGTTCTCTCTCTGCTCTGTGTTCTCTCTCTGCTGATGTTTGCCAATCCCAGCTCCCAGAGGGACTGACGATGACCAATGGGAGCGGCGATTGGTCACCGTCAGCCCCTCTGGGCGCTGGGATTGGTCATCGTCAGTCCCTCTGGGAGCTGGGATTGGTCACCGTCAGCCCCTCTGGGCGCTGGGATTGGTCATCGTCAGTCCCTCTGGGAGCTGGGATTGGTCACTGTCAGTCCCTCTGGGAGCTGGGATTGGTCACCGTCAGCCCCTCTGGGAGCTGGGATTGGTCATCGTCAGCCCCTCTGGGAGCTGGGATTGGTCACCGTCAGTCCCTCTGGGCGCTGGGATTGGCAAGCGTCAGCCCCTCTGGGAGCTGGGATTGGTCACCGTCAGCCCCTCTGGGAGCTGGGATTGGTCACCGTCAGCCCCTCTGGGAGCTGGGATTGGTCACCGTCAGCCCCTCTGGGCGATGGGATTGGCAAGCGTCAGTCCCGCTGGGATTGGTCACCGTCAGTCCCTCTGGGAGCTGGGATTGGTCACCGTCAGTCCCTCTGGGAGCTGGGATTGGTCACCGTCAGCCCCTCTGGGCGCTGGGATTGGCAAGCGTCAGCCCCTCTGGGAGCTGGGATTGGTCACCGTCAGTCCCTCTGGGAGCTGGGATTGGTCACCGTCAGTCCCTCTGGGAGCTGGGATTGGTCACCGTCAGTCCCTCTGGGAGCTGGGATTGGTCACCGTCAGCCCCTCTGGGAGCTGGGATTGGTCACCGTCAGTCCCTCTGGGCGCTGGGATTGGCAAGCGTCAGCCCCTCTGGGCGCTGGGATTGGGCACCGTCAGCCCCTCTGGGAGCTGGGATTGGTCACCGTCAGCCCCTCTGGGCGCTGGGATTGGTCACCGTCAGCCCCTCTGGGAGCTGGGATTGGTCACCGTCAGTCCCTCTGGGCGCTGGGATTGGCAAGCGTCAGCCCCTCTGGGAGCTGGGATTGGTCACCGTCAGTCCCTCTGGGAGCTGGGATTGGTCACCGTCAGCCCCTCTGGGAGCTGGGATTGGTCACCGTCAGCCCCTCTGGGAGCTGTGATTGGTCACCGTCAGTCCCTCTGGGCGCTGGGATTGGCAAGCGTCAGCCCCTCTGGGAGCTGGGATTGGTCACCGTCAGTCCCTCTGGGAGCAGGGATTGGTCACCGTCTGCCCCTCTGGGCGCTGGGATTGGTCACCGTCAGTCCCTCTGGGAGCTGGGATTGGTCACTGTCAGTCCCTCTGGGCGCTGGGATTGGTCACCGTCAGTCTCTCTGGGCGCTAGGATTGGCAAGCGTCAGCCCCTCTGGGAGCTGGGATTGGTCACCGTCAGCCCCTCTGGGAGCTGGGATTGGTCACCGTCAGCCCCTCTGGGAGCTGGGATTGGTCACCGTCAGTCCCTCTGGGAGCTGGGATTGGCATGCGTCAGCTCCTCTGGGCGCTGGGATTGGTCACCGTCAGCCCCTCTGGGAGCTGGGATTGGTCACCGTCAGCCCCTCTGGGAGCTGGGATTGGCAAGCGTGAGCCCCTCTGGGCGCTGGGATTGGCAAGCGTCAGCCCCTCTGGGCGCTGGGATTGGTCACCGTCAGCCCCTCTGGGAGCTGGGATTGGTCACCGTCAGTCACTCTGGGAGCTGCGATTGGCAAGCGTCAGCCCCTCTGGGCGCTGGGATTGGTCACCGTCAGTCCCTCTGCGAGCTGGGATTGGTCACCGTCAGCCCCTCTGGGAGCTGGGATTGGTCACCGTCAGTCCCTCTGGGAGCTGGGATTGGTCACCGTCAGTCCCTCTGGGCACTGGGATTGGTCACCGTCAGCCCCTCTGGGAGCTGGGATTGGTCACTGTCAGTCCCTCTGGGCGCTGGGATTGGTCACCGTCAGCCCCTCTGGGAGCTGGGATTGGTCACCGTCAGTCCCTCTGGGAGCTGGGATTGGTCACCGTCAGTCCCTCTGGGCACTGGGATTGGTCACCGTCAGTCTCTCTGGGAGCTGGGATTGGTCACCGTCAGCCCCTCTGGGAGCTGGGATTGGTCACCGTCAGCCCCTCTGGGAGCTGGGATTGGTCACCGTCAGCCCCTCTGGGAGCTGGGATTGGCAAGCGTCAGTCCCTCTGGGAGCTGGGATTGGTCACCGTCAGCCCCTCTGGGAGCTGGGATTGGTCACCGTCAGCCCCTCTGGGAGCTGGGATTGGTCACCGTCAGCCCCTCTGGGAGCTGGGATTGGCAAGCGTCAGCCCCTCTGGGAGCTGGGATTGGTCACCGTCAGCCCCTCTGAGAGCTGGGATTGGCAAGCGTCAGTCCCTCTGGGAGCTGGGATTGGTCACCGTCAGTCCCTCTGGGAGCTGGGATTGGTCACCGTCAGTCCCTCTGGGAGCTGGGATTGGTCACCGTCAGTCCCTCTGGGCGCTGGGATTGGTCACCGTCAGTCCCTCTGGGAGCTGGGATTGGTCACCGTCAGTCCCTCTGGGAGCTGGGATTAACCACCATCGTCCAAGCTGAAAAATTATCCTTTCACGTAGCACGTTGACACGGGCCCGCCTGATCTCGCCTTCTTTCTGTTCTCCAAACTTATATTAATATGGGATGAGATTGTTCGGGCATGACTTGCCGTTTATTAACCTGGTCGGGTTACCCAAGCGTCAGTCCCTCTGGGAGCTGGGATTGGTCACCGTCAGTCCCTCTGGGCACTGGGATTGGTCACCGTCAGTCTCTCTGGGAGCTGGGATTGGTCACCGTCAGCCCCTCTGGGAGCTGGGATTGGTCACCGTCAGCCCCTCTGGGAGCTGGGATTGGTCACCGTCAGCCCCTCTGGGAGCTGGGATTGGCAAGCGTCAGTCCCTCTGGGAGCTGGGATTGGTCACCGTCAGCCCCTCTGGGAGCTGGGATTGGTCACCGTCAGCCCCTCTGGGAGCTGGGATTGGTCACCGTCAGCCCCTCTGGGAGCTGGGATTGGCAAGCGTCAGCCCCTCTGGGAGCTGGGATTGGTCACCGTCAGCCCCTCTGAGAGCTGGGATTGGCAAGCGTCAGTCCCTCTGGGAGCTGGGATTGGTCACCGTCAGTCCCTCTGGGAGCTGGGATTGGTCACCGTCAGTCCCTCTGGGAGCTGGGATTGGTCACCGTCAGTCCCTCTGGGCGCTGGGATTGGTCACCGTCAGTCCCTCTGGGAGCTGGGATTGGTCACCGTCAGTCCCTCTGGGAGCTGGGATTAACCACCATCGTCCAAGCTGAAAAATTATCCTTTCACGTAGCACGTTGACACGGGCCCGCCTGATCTCGCCTTCTTTCTGTTCTCCAAACTTATATTAATATGGGATGAGATTGTTCGGGCATGACTTGCCGTTTATTAACCTGGTCGGGTTACCCTAGCTTCATCAAATTCCCCAAATACCAGCTGTTTGTTTATTGGTTTTAAAACTTACCAACTGCCTGATATTAAACGGACTGATTTGCTGCTGTAATCACTTAACCTTCACCTTATTTAATTGCTTGTGTGATGTTTTGCTGGATTCTGTAGTTTAACCTGGAGTGACGTTGATGGCTCTGGGAGCAGGGTCAGTGACTGGAACCTTCTGTCCCATAGCTGACCCATCATACTCCTTGGCCACTGCCCTTTGACCTCTAACAGATTCTCTCTCTCTCTCTCTCTCTCAGTCAGCCGGCTTGGTGAAGACGGCGAGGAGACGGGAGATACCAGGCGGTTGCCAACACTGACGGCGCTGGGCAATTCGGCCACATACAGCCACAAACGTTCATTGCAGCCTCCTGTGCGGAGCACAGAGAGCACTGTGCCCACGTGAGAAGAGTGTTGGCAAAGGAGCCATTGCCCTCCCAGTACCGTGTCCTCACTCGCACTTCACATCTCACAGACTCTGTCTTCTTTTCTGTTTTTAGATGAATTGGATTTTAATTTGTGGCAGAGACTAATCCTGTAGGATTTTATACGGTTTTTAATGAGAAAGTGGGGTGGGGCTGGGAGCGGTTTCCAGGCCCAGAACCACCCCTGGTAGTTAAATACTGGGCTGCGGATCCCCCCCCCTCCCCCTCAGCTTGCCAGAGGGTTAGGGGCTGCGTGTGGACCTGCAGTCTGATGCTAGCGCTTCATAGTGGTGGCAGATTGTGCATCTTGGGGTGTAGTTAATAAACTGTCGGGAACAATAGCATGCATGGAGCAGGGGGTAGAGCCGGGCTCCCAGCTGGAACCTTGTGGGGGGGTGGGGAGGGGGGGGGGGGGGGGGGGGGGGGGGTGACCGGGTGGATATTCAGGGTAACAGGACGGTGGCGACGGAGGGAGAATGAACCACAGGTTTCACAGCCAAACATTCGACTCCACTTTGAGTTGAAGCCACCAAACCCCGAAAGAGAGAAGATGAGAGCGAGACTGATGGAAGTGAGTATCGGGAATTAGATTGAAACAGGAACAGCTTCCCCCCCCCCAACCCTCTCTGCACAGGGGAGGGCAGGAGAACGGATGGACGGGCTAATCCTGACCTGTGGCACTCTGTCTCCTACAGAGGGTTGGGCGTGGGCAAGATACTAGATTAACACTAAAAACCTAGCAGGATCCGAGGAAGCTCTGACATCCCGGATTCAACCCTGAATGGGTGTGCTGAACACAGGGACAAGAGTCTGCATTCAGCAACAAACGGGGTGGGTGTCATCAATCCCACAGGCACCTCCCTCACTGGGGTCACCGAGCTGCGGCCTTCACAGACAGGTGGTAAGAGCGGGAGAATTCTCGTAACCAACCACGGATTTTAGTCTGAGGATTGGATCTGGTGACTGGGAATGAGGGATCAGAGGCTGCTCCCAGAGTGGGTGGGGGAGGTTGTGATAGGTGGTCCTGGGATCTCGGTCTGATCCTCTCCTCTCAGTGATTGGACATTCGGGGTGAGCAGGAGGAGTCCCCGGGGCAGCCACACCTCCCTCTGCCTTGACGAGGTACGTTACGCGGGAATGGATTGTTGTGACCTCTGTACAACACCCTCCCCCATCTCCCTGTCACCCCTTTCCCAGTGAGGGGGGGTAAGTTATATTTACTGATTGTTCTTTATAGAAACCTTCTCCCAGTTCCACACAGGTTTTGAATGTGCTGCTAATGAGGTGAATTTGGTAGAAATGATTTGGGGTTATTTGCGGTAGGGTTTTTGAAATCACTAATGGGATGGGGAATGAAAGTGATCGGGACAGTCTGAAAATCTTCCCCGCTGGGTTTGCTTATAAATTATGAAACTGGACGGAGTTATCCTTGGAAATCAATGGCGATCCCTGAGACAGGAGAGGGCCTCAGTCACTACATTCAACAGGAACAGCTAGCTGCTTCCCTGGGCTGACAGCTCACCTCAAACTGCAACTAGTGAATTTCTACAACCAAAGAAGTATATTTTGTGCTCCAGGGTTCATTAAAGTTTACTTTTCATTTTATAAATTACCGTGCCATTTTTCAGTGTTTCCCTGCGTTTATCTGATTGTGACTTGCATTTATATAGCAACTTTCACAAGGACATCCCAAAGTACAAGTGCTTTCGAGCCAAAAAGTCCTTTTAACATGCAGCTGTTAGAACTGCAGCAATTTAGACTGAAATTAGGAATAGGAATGTCCTTCCCATCAACGTTCACATCTCAAAAATGAATGAAGTTATCGAGGCGCTGGAGAAAATATAAAGAAGATTTAACAAGGATGGTCCCAGAATCCAGAGGGTATATTTATCAGAAAAGATTGAACAGGCCGGGAGCCTTGAGAAGGTGATGGTGAGCTGTCTTCATGAACCGAGGCAGTCCACCTGGTGAGGGAACAGTGATATAGTTCCAAGTCAAGGTGCTGTGCCAAAAATACCAACCTGGCATTGCCCCTGCCAGCTGGCAATGAAGTTACTGTGAAAAGCCCCTAGTCGCCACACTCCGGCACCTGTTCGGGTACAGAGGGAGAATTCAGAATGTCCAATTCATCTAACAGCACGTCTTTCAGGACTTGTGGGGGGAAATCGGAGCACCCGGAGGAAACCCACGCAGACACGGGGAGAACGTGCAGACTCCTCACAGACAGTGACCCAAGTCGGGAATCGAACCTGGAACCCTGGCGCTGTGAAGCAACTGTGCTAACCGCTGTGCTACCGTGCCACCCATGTAACACCGATATATTTCCAAGTTAGCGGTGGCGCAGTGGTTAGCACTGCTGCCTCATTGCGCCAAGGACCCAGGTTTGAATCCTGGCTCTGGGTCACTGTCCGTGTGGAGTTTGCACATTCTCCCCGTGTCTGCGTGGGTCTCGCCCCCACAACCCAAAGATGTGCAGGGTGGGTGGATTGACCACGCTAAATTGCCCCTAAATTGGAAAAGAAAAATAATTGCATCCTCTTAAATTTATTTTAAAATCTATCCTCTTCACTATCAATTACACGAACAATTTTATCTTCAAACTTCTAAATTATGTCGCCCATATTTAAAAAAACCTTTTTATTCCTTCCTCAGAGTTACAAAGTCAAAGTGCAGAGTGGACAGGGGCACACTCCGAATCCAGCTCCCTGCCTGCTCTCAAAATCTATTCCAATTCAAATTGACTCCAATTCATGGTCCCCACAAGAGAGACAGACACCACATCTGACCTGACCCTCCATCTTAGCCGAAAGACCGGAAAGCAATGTGCCACCCATATTTAAGTCTGAATTATTAATATGTACAACAAACAGCAAGGGTCCAACACTGAGCCCTGTGGAACACTAAAGGAGTTTAGCGGGACTGGTTTAGCACACTGGGCTAAATCGCTGGCTTTGAAAGCAGACCAAGGCAGGCCAGCAGCACGGTTCAATTCCCGTACCAGCCTCCCCGAACAGGCGCCGGAATGTGGCGACTAGGGGCTTTTCACAGTAACTTCATTTGAAGCCTACTCGTGACAATAAGCGATTTTCATTTCATTTCATCTTTCATTATTCTGTCTCTCAGAATCGTTTGTAATCATTTTCCCACCACTGAAGTCAGACTGACCGGCCTATGGTTTTTTGGCCTGCCCCTCGCACCCTTCCACCCTCTGGGACCTCGCCTGTGTTGAGTGAGGGTTGGAAAATTATTCTCAGAGCATCTGCTATTTCCTTCCTCGTGTCCTTCAACAGCCTGGGATACAATCCATGTGACCCTGGTAACTTATCCCCCTTCAAGGCTGCCCGTACTTCCTCTGTCACTATGCTTATTGTTTCTAGTATTTCACACTCCTCTTTAATTAGAATGTCTGAATGATGCCCCTCCTCAGTGAAGACAGATCCAAAGTGCTCATTGAGAAGCCTGTCCACATCTGAATTGATTCGCAAGTTACCATGTATATCTCTGGTAGGCCGTGTGTCTGCTGCCCTTGTCCTCTGCGCTAGTGGCCGCACATTTAGAAGGTGCTGTTGAAGGAACCTTGATGAGTAAGGTGGTTAACATTGCTCCCTCACCGCGCCAGGGACCCAGGTTCAATTCCGGCCTCGGGTGACTGTGGACTTTCCAAGTTCTCCCTGTGTCTGTGTGGGTTTCCTCCCACAGTCCAAAGATGTGTGGGTTCGGTGGATTGGCAGCCCTTTTATGTGCAGGTTAGGTGGAGCTGTCGGGCTGTAGTGGGGAGTGGACTTGGGTAGAACATTACAGTGCAGTACAGGCCCTTCGGCCCTCGATGTTGCGCCGACCTGTGAAACCACTCTAAAGCCCATCTACACTATTCCCTTATCGTCCATATGTCTATCCAATGACCATTTGAATGCCCTTCGTGTTGGCGATTCCACTACTGTTGCAGGCAGGGCATTCCACACCCTTACTACTCTCTGAGTAAAGAACCTACCTCTGACATCTGTCTTATATCTATTTCCCCTCAATTTAAAGCTATGTCCCCTCGTGCTAGACATCACCATCCGAGGAAAAAGGCTCTCACTGTCCACCCTATCTAATCCTCTGATCATCTTGTATGCCTCAATTAAGTCACCGCTTAACCTTCTTCTCTCTAACGAAATCAGCCTCAAGTCCCACAGCCTTCCCTCATAAGATCTTCCCTCCATACCAGGCAACATCCTGGTAAATCTCCTCTGCACCCTTTCCAATGCTTCCTATAATGCGCGACCAGAATTGCACGCAATACTCCAAATGCGGCCGCACCAGAGTTTTGTCCAGCTGTAACATGACCTCATGGCTCCAAAACTCAATCCCTCTACCAATAAAAGCTAACATACCGTACACCTTCTTTACAACCCTCTCAACCTGGGTGGCAACTTTCAGGGATCTATGTACATGGACACTGAGATCTCTCTGCTCATCCACACTGCCAAGAATCTTACCATTAGCCCAGTACTCTGTCTTCCTGTTATTCCTTCCAAAATGAATCCGCAATTCTCCACCGACTTTAGTGTCATCTGCAAATTTACTCACCCATCCTTCTACGCCCTCCTCCAGGTCATTTATAAAAATGACAAACAGCAGTGGCCCGAAAACAGATCCTTGTGGTACTCCACTAGTAACTGGACTCCAGTCTGAACACTTCCCATCAACCACCACCCTTTGTCTTCTTCCAGGTAGCCAATTTTGGGCTGGTTTAGCTCACTGGGCTAAATCGCTGGCTTTTAAAGCAGGCCAGCAGCACGGTTCAATTCCCGTACCAGGCTCCCAGAACAGGCGCCGGAATGTGGCGACTAGGGGCTTTTCACAGTAACTTCATTGAAGCCTACTTGTGACAATAAGCGATTTTCATTTCATTTCTAATCCAAACTGCTAAATCACCCTGAATCCCATGCCTCCGTATTTTCTGCAATAAACTACCGTGGGGAACCTTTTCGAACGCTTTGCTGAAATCCATATACACCACATCAACTGCTTTACCCTCGTCCACCTGTTTGGTCACCTTCTCAAAGAACTCAATAAGGTTTGTGAGGCACGACCTACCCTTCACAAAACTGTGTTGACTATCTCTAATCAAATTATTCCTTTCCAGATGATTATACATCCTATCTCTTATAAACCTTTCCAAGACTTTGCCCACAACAGAAGTAAGGCTATAGTTACCGGGGTTGTCTCTACTCCCCTTCTTGAACAAGGGGACAACATTTGCTATCCTCCAGTCTTCTGGCACTATTCCTGTCGGCAATGATGACATAAAGATCAAAGGCTCAGCAGTCTTCTCCCTAGCTTCCCAGAGAATCCTAGGATAAATCCCATCCGGCCCAGGGGACTTATCTATTTTCACACTTTCCAGAATTGCTAACACCTCCTCCTTATGAACCTCAAGCCCTTCTAGTCTAGTAGCCTGAATCTCAGTATTCTAGACAACATTGTCTTTTTCCTGTGTGAATACTGACGAAAAATATGCCTCGCCTCAGGGTGCTCTTTCAGAAGGCCCATGCAGACCTGATGGGCCGAATGGCCTGCTGTTGCACCGTAAGGATTCTATGGAGTCCCAGATGGAGTACACTGTTGCTACTGTATGTTAGTGGTGGAGGGGGTGAATGTTCAAGGCGGTAGAAGGGGTACCAATCAAGCGGACTATTTTGTCCTGGATGGTGTCGAACTTCTTGAGTGTTGTTGGAGCTGCACTCATCCCGGCAAGTGGAGAATATTCCATTACACTCCTGACTTGTGCCTTGGACAGGCTTTGGGGGGTCAGTAGGTCAGTTCCCATTGCAACATTTCCTGCTTCTTAACTGCCTTGGTAGCCACAGCATTGGCTAGTCCAGTTCAGTTTCTGATCAATGGGAACCCCCAGGATATTGCTAGTGGGGGATTCAGCAATGGTAATGCCATTGAAGGGGTGGAGGTTAGATCCTCTCTTGTTGGAGCTGGTCATTGCCTGAGACTTGTGTGGCGTGAATGTAACTTGTCATTTGTCAGCCCCGAGCCTGGATATTGTCCAGGTCTTGCTGCATTTGGACGGGGACTGCTTCATTATCTGAGGAGTCGTGAATGGTGCTGAACATTGTGCAGTCATCCGCAAACATCCCCACTTCTGACCTATTGATGGAAGGGAGGTCATTGACACTCCTGCAGTGATGTCTTGAACTGAGATGATGACTTCCAACGATCACACCATCTTCCTTTGTGCCAGGCATGACTCTAATCAGTGTAGAGTTTCCCACTGATCCCCAATCAGTTTCGTTGGAGCTCTTTGATGTCATACCAGATATGCTGCTGTGTTCATATCAAGGGCAGTCACTCTCGCCTCTCCTCTGGAATTAAGCTCTTTTCTCCATGTTTGGACCAAATCTGAAATGAGGTTTGGAGCCAAGGTCCACCTGCACCTAAAATATGCATCAGCGAGCAGGTTCCTGCGAGTGAGCGCCGTTTATAGAAACTAAAATTAATCGGGAAACTAGATCAGAGGCTCGGAATCCTACGGCAAGTATCTCATCTCCTGACCCCCCAAAGTCTGTCCATCATCCACAAGGCACAAGTCAGGAGTGTGAGGGAATACTCTCCACTTGCCTGGATGAGCAGCTCCAACAACACTCAAGAAGCTCGACACCACCCAGGACTAGGCAGTCCTGCTTGATTGCTCCCCTTCCACAAACATTCAAACCCTGCACCACCGATGAACAAGCAGAGGACAAACTAAAAAAGCAATAAGGGGGAGAAGATGAAATATGAGTAAGCTAGTTAGTAATATAAAGGAAGTTAGGAGGAGTTTTGTCAACATAAAAAAGGTAAAATGGAGGCACGAATGGACATTGGACCACTGTAAAATGAGGCTGGAAGAGAAATAATAGGAAACAAAGAAATGAAAGAGGAACTGAATAGTTCACAATAGTCTTCACGGTGGAAGACACCAGTAGGATGCTGGAGAACCAGGGGGCAGAGGTGAGCATAGTGGCCATCACGAAGGAGAAGGTGCTGGGGAAGCAAGGTGGATAAGTCACCTGGACCGGATGGACTGCACCACAGGGTTTGAAAAGAGATAGCTGCCGAGTTTGTGGAGGCATTGGCGGTGATCTTTTAGGAATTACTGGAGGCAGGAAGGGACCCAGAGGATTGGAAAGTGGCTAATGTAACACCGCTGTTTAAGAAGGGAGACAGGAAATTATAGGCCGGTTAGCCAGACTTGGGTCATTGGTATGGTTTTAGAGTCTGTTATTAAAGATAAGATTGCGGAGTACTAAGAAGTGCATGGTAAAATGGGACTGAGTCAGCACGGATTCGACAAGGGGAGTCATGCCTGACAAATCTATTAGAATTCTTTGAGGAAGTTAGACAAAGGAGAACCAGTGGATGTGGTCTATTTAGGTGCCATACAGGTGGCTGCTAAATAAGAGGCCATGATGTTAAGGGTAAGATCATGGCATGGACAGAGGATTGGCTGACTGGCAGAAGGCAGAGAGTGGGGATAAAGGGGTCTTTTTCAGGATGGTAGCCGGTGACTAGTGGTGTGCCTCAGGGGTCTGTGCTGGGACCACAACTTTTCACAATATACATTAATGATCTGGAAGAAGGTACTGAAGGTACTGTTGCTAAGTGTGCAGGTGATACAAAGATCTGTAGAGGGACAGGTAGTATTGAGGAAGCAAGGGGGCTGCAGAAGGACTTGGACAGGCTAGGAGAGTGGGCAATGAAGTGGCAGATGGAATACAATGTGGATAAGTGTGAGGTTATGCATTTTGGAAGGAGGAATTAGGTATAGACTTCTAAATGGGGAAATGGTTAGGAAATCAGAAGACAAAGGGACTTGAGAGTCCATGTTCATGATTCTCTTAAGGTTAACGTGCAGGTTCAGTCCGTAGTTAAGAAAGCAAATGCAATGCAGCTATATAGATGTGGTCACACTCAAGGTGCAGGCAGAGAGATGGAATCCCCTGTGGTTGTCCCCTTCTCGAACAGGTATACCGCTTTGGATACTGTTGGGAGGAACAGCCTATCAGGGGAAAACAGCAGCAGCCAGAGCAGTGGCACCACGGCTGGCTCTGATGTTCAGAAGGGAGAGTCAAAGTGCAGAAGCGGAATAGTCATAGTGGTCTTTATAGTCAGGGGCACAGATAGGCGCTTCTGTGGACGTGAAAGAGACTCCAGGATGGTATGTTGCCTCCCTGGTGCCAGGGTCCAGGATGTTTCAGTGGGTAGCGGGCATCCTGAAGGGGGAGGGAAAACAGGCAGAGGTCGTTGTACATATTGGTACTAACGACATAGGCAGGAAGGGGCATGAGGTCCTGCAGCAGGAGTTAAGGGAGCTAGGCAGAAAGTTAAAAGACAGGGCCTCAAGGGTTGTAATCTCGGGATTACTGCCTGTGCCATGTGCCAGTGAGACTAGAAATAGGAAGATAGAGCAGCTAAACACGTGGCTAAACAGCTGGTCTAGGAGGGAGGGTTTCCGTTATCTGGACCACTGGGAGCTCTTCCGGGGCAGGTGTGACCTATATAAGAAGGCCGGGTTGCATCTAAACTGGAGAGGCATAAATATCCTGGCCACGAGGTTTGCTAGTGTCACACGGGAGGGTTTAAACTAATATGGCAGGGGGGTGGGCACGGGAGCAATAGGTCAGAAGGTGAAAGGATTGAGGGAGAACTAGGAAATAGGGCCAGTATGGCTCTGAGGAAGAGCAGACGGGGAGATGTTTCTGAAAACAGCGGGACTGGTAGGTTTTAATGCAAGAAGTATAACAGGTAAGGCAGATGAACTTAGAGCTCGGATTAGTACTTAGAACTATGATGTTGTTGCCATTACAGAGACCTGGTTGACGGAAGGACATGGCAGCTAAACGTTCCAGGATTTAGATGTTTCAGGCGGGATAGTGGGGGATGTAAAAGGGGTGGCGGAGTTGCGCTACTGGTTAGTGAGAATATCACAGCTGTACTACGGGAGGACACCTCAGAGGGCAGTGAGGCTCTATGGGTAGAGATCAGGAATAAGAAGGGTGCAGTCACAATGTTGGGGGTTTACTACAGGCCTCCCAACAGAGGGCTGGAGATAGAGGAACAGATAGGTAGACAGATTTTGGAAAAGAGTAAAAACAACAGGGTTGTGATGGGAGACTTTAACTTCCCCAATATTGACTGGGACTCACTTAGTGCTAGGGGCTTGGTCGGGGCAGAGTTTGTAAGGAGCATCCAGGAGGGCTTCTTAAAACAATATGTAGATACTCCAACTAGGGGAGGGACTGTACTAGACCTGGTATTGGGGAATGAGCCCGGCCAGGTGGTAGAAGTTTCGGTAGGGGAGCATTTCAGGAACAGTGACCACAATTCAGTAAGTTTCAAAGTGCTGCTGGACAAGGATAAGAGTGGTCCTAGGGTGAATGTGCTAAATTGGGGGAAGGCTAATTATAACAATATTAGGCGGGAGTTGAAGACCCTAGATTGGGGGCATCTGACATGTGGGAGACTTTCAAATGTCAGTTGAAAGGAATTCAGGACCGGCATGTTCCTGTGAGGAAGAAGGATAAATATGTCATTTTTGGAACCTTGGATAATGAGAGATATTGTAGGCCTCGTCAAAAAGAAAAAGGAGGCATTTGTCAGGGCTAGAAGGCTGGGAACAGACAAAGCCTGTGTGGAATATAAGGAAAGTAGGAAGGAACTTCAGCAAGAAGTCAGGAGGGCTAAAAGGGGTCACGAAAAGGGGCTGGTTTAGCTCACTGGGCTAAGTCGCT
The DNA here is from genome assembly GCF_047496885.1 of Scyliorhinus torazame. Lineage (NCBI taxonomy): Eukaryota > Metazoa > Chordata > Chondrichthyes > Carcharhiniformes > Scyliorhinidae > Scyliorhinus > Scyliorhinus torazame. The sequence continues at coordinate 4,860,259 of NC_092712.1, forward strand.
GGCTTTGAAAGCAGGCCAGCAGCACGGTTCAATTCCCGTACCAGCCTCCCCGAACAGGCGCCGGAATGTGGCGACTAGGGGCTTTTCACAGTAACTTCATTGAAGCCTACTCGTGACAATAAGCGATTTTCATTTTCATTTCATTTCAAAAGTAATTGGCAAATTGGGTTAAGGAAAATCCCAAGGCTTTTTACACGTACATAAAAAGCAAGAGGGTAGCCAGGGAAAGGGTTGGCCCACTGAAGGATAGGCAAGGGAATCTATGTGTGGAGCCAGAGGAAATGGGCAAGGTACTAAATGAATACTTTGCATCAGTATTCACCAAAGAGAAGGAATTGATGGATGTTGAGTCTGGAGAAGGGTGTGTAGATAGCCTGGGTCACATTATGATCCAAAAAGACGAGGTGTTGGGCGTCTTGAAAAATATTAAGGTGGATAAGTCCCCAGGGCCTGATGGGATCTACCCCAGAATACTGAAGGAGGCGAGAGAGGAAATTGCTGAGGTCTTGACAGAAATCTTTGCATCCTCACTGTCTTCAGGTGCTGTCCTGGAGGACTGGAGAATAGAACAAAGAACAAAGAAAATTACAGCACAGGAACAGGCCCTTCGGCCCTCCCAGCCTGCGCCGATCCAGATCCTTTATCTAAACCTGTCACCTATTTTCCAAGGATCTACTTCCCTCTGTTCCCCGCTCGTTCATATATCGGTCTCGATGCATCTTAAATGATGCTATCGTGCCCACCTCTACCACCTCCGCTGGCAAAGCGTTCCAGGCACCCACCACCCTCTGCGTAAAAACCTTTCCACGCGCATCTCCCTTAAACGTTCCCCCTCTCACCTTGAAATCGTGACCCCTTGTAATTGACACCCCCACTCTTAGAAAAAGCTTGTTGCTATCCACCCTGTCCATACCTCTCAGAATTTTGTAGACCTCAATCAGGTCCCCCCTCAACCTCCGTCTTTCCAACGAAAACAATCCTAATCTACTCAACCTTTCTTTATAGCTAGCACCCTCCACACCAGGCAACATCCTGGTGAACCTCCTCTGCACCCTCTCTAAAGCATCCACATCCTTCTGGTAATGTGACGACCAGAACTGCACGCAGTATTCCAAATGTGGCCTAACCAAAGTCCTATACAACTGTAACATGACCTGCCGACTCTTGTACCAATACCCCGTCCGATGAAGGCAAGCATGCTGTATGCCTTCTTGACCACTCTATCAACCTGCATTGCCACCTTCAGGGTACAATGGACCTAAACTCCCAGATCTCTGTGTACATCAATTTTCCCCAGGACTCTTCCATTGACCGTATAGTCCGCTCTTGAATTAGATCTTCCAAAATGCATCACCTCGCATTTGGCTGGATTGAACTCCAGCTGCCATTTCACTGCCCAACTCTCCAATCTATCTATATTTTGCTGTATTCTCTGACAGTCCTCCTCACTATCTGTAACTCCACCAATCTTAGTATTATCTGCAAACTTGTTAATCAGACCACCTCTACCTTCGTCCAGATCATTTATGTATATCACAAACAACAGTGGTCCGAGCACGGATCCCTGTGGAACACCACTAGTCACCGTTCTCCATTTTGAGACACTCCCTTCCACCACTTCTCTCTGTCTCCTGTTGCCCAGCCAGTTCTTTATCCATCTAGCTAGTACACCCTGAACCCCATACGACTTCACTTTTTCCATCAACCTGCCATGGGAAACTTTATCAAATGCCTTACTGAAGTCCATGTATATGACATCTACAGCCCTTCCCTCATCAATTAACGTTGTCACTTCCTCAAAGAATTCTATTAGGTTTGTGAGACATGACCTTCCCTGCACAAAACCATGCTGTATATCACTGATAAGTCTATTTTCTTCTAAATGTGAATAGATCCTATCCCTCAGTATCTTCTCCAACAGTTTGCCTACCACTGACATCAAGCTCACAGGCCTATAATTCCATGGATTATCCCTGCTATCCCTTTTAAACAAAGGGACAACATTAGCAATTCTCCAGTCCTCCGGGACCTCACCCGTGCTCAAGGATGCTGCAACGATATCTGTTAAGGCCCCAGCTATTTCGTCCCTCGCTTCCCTCAGTAACCTGGGATAGATCCCATCCGGACCTGGGGACTTGTCCACCTTAATGCCTTTTAGAAGACCCAAAACTTCCCCCTTCCTTTTGCTGACTTGACTTCGAGTATTTAAACATCCATCCCTAGCCTCAACATCCATCATGTCCCTCTCCTTGGTGAATACCGATGCAAAGGACTCATTAAGAATCTCACCCATTTCCACTGACTCCACGCATAAATTCCCTCTTTTGTCTTTGAGTGGGCCAACCCTTTCTCTAGTTACCCTCTTGCTCCTTATACATGAATAAAAGGCTTTGGGATTTTCCTTAACCCTGTTAGCCAAAGATATTTCATGACCCCTTTTAGCCCTCTTTATTGCGTGTTTGAGATTTGTCCTGCTTTCTCAATATTCCTCCAAAGCTTGTAATTGATAATATGGAAAATGTGTCATTTGAAACATGGAAGTCTGGCAATATCTGGTCTGAGAGAAACATGAGAGGATACAGGGAAAGATCCCACAAAGGGTTAACAGCAGCTGCCAGGGAAGGATTGTAAAATGCAGATATCCTTGGTCAAACAGGCTTAGCAAACAAGACAGACAGGATTTTGAATGAAGCCAAAAACAATGGCTCACACCTTCATTGAAAGTAACTATCTTAGTAAGGATCTGGAAAAGAATGGATGAGGTTCAGTTGAATTTTGTGATAATTCTAAGTGTGAAAATTTGCTAATACCAGGTTTATCAGTCTACGAGAAACATAATTCAAAGCCAAAATCAAAGTCAAAATTGAGCTGAGGACACAATTGGAAAATAAAACTATAGAAATGACAGGAATTAAAAGTAACATCTCTTGAAGTCAAAGCATTTTGAACATCACAAAGGAAACAATGTAATCAGATCTATGAGATGAAGTCATGTCAAAAGGATTGGATTGGATTTGTTTATTGTCACGTGTACCGAGGTACAGTGAAAAGTATTTTTCTGCGAGCAGCTCAACAGATCATTAAGTACATGGGACGAAAAGGGAATAAAAGAAAATACATAATAGGGCAACGCAACATATACAATGTAACTACATAAGCACTGGCATCGGATGAAGCATACAGGGTGTAGTGTTAATGAGATCAGTCCATAAGAGGGTCATTTAGGAGTCTGGTGACAGTGGGGAAGAAGCTGTATTTGAGTCTGTTCGTGCGTGTTCTCAGACTTCTGTATCTCCTGCCCGATGGAAGAAGTTGGAAGAGTGAGTAAGCAAAATGAATATTTAGTTGGATGAGAAGGTTTAGATCAAAAGATACTTTTTACAATCAAAGAAAATAAGAGTTACTTTACAATAACGTCATAAAAACTTAATTGTTAGAAAGGAAATATAAACTGAGAGAGCAGAACGAGAAGCAGAACTCAGAGAGAGAGAGAGAGAGAGAGAGAGAAGCAGAGACAGATTATAGTCAGCTCGGCCATGGGAAATGGACAGGGCAGAGCAGCCGAGCTAAAACAGCTAATACATCTAAGGAAGACTAGAATTTAAAGAGTAGGCAGAGTCAGCTCAGAGATAGCTCTCACAGCTCTGTACATGGGAAAGATAGGACACAGCAACCGAGCTCATCAGCGAATACCTCTGAAGAAGACCAGACTTTAAAGAAGATTGATTGTCAAATTGGGCCTGAAGGTCCCTTCAACCAACCAGAAGGATCCAGAAGCAAGATCTTTTTCCTTTCTGTAAAGACGGTGATTGCATCTTTTAAAAAGAGAAAAAATATATAATAATAAAATAACTTAAAAGTTTTAACCTGAAACAGTGATTATTAGTCTACTTTACTTACTTAGCAATGCGGGACCCAGGATCGATGCTACTAAGTGGTAAGTAGATGAAATCTTCGGTGAAGGTATACCGGGGGATAACTTGAAAATATAGTTTGACCTGAATAGCACCCACTGAAGCCTGCATCGGAGTCGGGGAGTGAGAATCCCTGATCACCATTTAGAATGTCGCCCTTTTTGGTATAGGGGGAATTCTAAGAATAGTGGTGAGTTTTCAAAAACAAGCTTCATCAGTTTTAAGTAGCCTAGACCTTATGTATGCTTCCTTTTTCATCTTAGCTAGACTCACAATTCCACCCGTCGTCCATGGTTCCCTAATCTTGCCATTTCTATCCCTCATTTTCACAGGGACATGTCTGTCCTGCATTCTAATCAACCTTACCTTAAAAGACTCCCTCATTTCAAATGTGGATTTGCCCTGAAACAGCTGCTCCCAATCCACATTCCCTAGCTCCTGCCGAATTTTGTTATACTTGGCCTTTCCCCAATTTAGCACTCTTCCTTTAGAACCACTCTCGTCTTTGTCCATGAGTATTCTAAAACGTACGGAATTGTGATTGCTATTCCCAAAGTAATCACCGACTGAAACTTCAACCACCTGGCCGGGATCATTCCCCAATACCAGGTCCAGTATGGCCCCTTCCCGAGTTGGACTATTTACATACTGCTCTAAAAAAACTCTCCTGGATGCTCCTCACAAATTCTGCTCCATCTACGCCTCCAACACTACATGAGTCCCATTCAATGTTGGGGAAGTTAAAATCTCCCATCACGACCACCCTATTGCTCCTCCATTTTTCTATAATCTTCTACATATTTGTACCTCTACTTCACGCTCGCTTTTGGGAGGCCTGTAGTAAAGTCCCAACAATGTTGCTGCACCCTTCCTATTTTTTAGCTCTACCCATATTGCCTCAGTGCTCGAATCCTCCATCGTGCCCTCCTTAATCACAGCTGTGATATCATCTCTGACCAATAATGCAACTCCTCCACCCCTTTTACCTCCCTCTCTATCCCTCCTGAAGCATCTATACCCTGGGATATTTAGTTGCCAGTCTTGCCCTTCCCTCAACCAAGTCTCAGTAATACCAATAACATCATATTCCCAGATACTAATCCAAGCCCGAAGTTCATCTGCCTTACCTGCTACACTTCTCGTATTGAAACAAATGCACCTCAGACCACCTGTCCCTTTGCATTCATCATCTCTTCCCTGTCTTCTCTTCCCCTTAGTCATATTGAGTTTATTATCTAGTACCTCACTGGCTTTAGTTGCTGCCTCTTTACTGACTGACCTCTAACTTCCTAATCTGGTTCCCATCCCCCTGCCACATTAGTTTAACACTTCCCCAACAGTGTTAGCAAAAGCACCCCCTAGGACATTGGTTCCCGTCCTGCCCAGGTGTAGACCATCCGATTTGTAATGGTCCCACCGCCCCCAGAACCGGTTCCAATGTCCCAAAAATCTGAACCCCTCCCTCCTGCATCATCTCTCAAGCCACGTATTCATTCTGACTATTCTTGAATTTCTACTCTGACCACTTCATGGCACTGGGAGCAAGAACAAAGAAATGTACAGCACAGGAACAGGCCCTTCGGCCCTCCAAGCCCGTGCCGACCATGCTGCCCGACGAAACTACAATCTTCTACACTTCCTGGGTCCGTATCCCTCTATTCCCATCCTATTCATGTATTTGTCAAGATGCCCCTTAAACGTCACTATCGTCCCTGCTTCCACCATCTCCTCCTATAGCGAGTTCCAGGCACCCACTACTCTCTGTGTAAAAAAAATTGCCTTGTACATCTACTCTAAACCTTGCCGCTCTCACCTGTCACCTATGCCCCCTAGTAATTGACTCCTCTACCCTGGGGACATGCCTCTGACTATCCACTCTGTCTATGCCCCTCATAATTTTGTAGACCTCTATCTGGTCGCCCCTCAACCTCCGTCGTTCCAGTGAGAACAAACCGAGTTTATTCAACCGCTCCTCATAGCTAATGCCCTCCATACCAGGGAACATTCTGGTAAATCTCTTCTGCACCCTCTCTAAAGCCTCCACATCCTTCTGGTAGTATGGCGACCAGAATTGAACACTGTACTCCAAGTGTGGCCTAACTAAGGTTCTATACAGCTGCAACATGACTTGCCAATTCTTATACTCAATGCCCCGGCCAATGAAGGCAAGCATGCCGTATGCCTTGTTGACTACTTTCTCCACCTGTGTTGCCCCTTTCAGTAACCTGTGGACCTGTACTCCTAGATCTCTCTGACTTTCAACACACTTGAGGGTTCTACCATTCACTGTATATTCCCTACCTGCATTAGACCTTCCAAAATGTATTACCTCACATTTGTCCGGATTAAACTCCATCTGCCATCTCTCCGTCCAAGTCTCCAAACAATCTAAATCCTGCTGTATCCTCTGACAGTCCTCATCGCTATCCGCAATTCCACCAACCTGTGTGTCGTCTGCAAACTTACTAATCAGACCAGTTACATTTTTCTCCAAATCATTTATATATACTACAAAGAGCAAAGGTCCCAGCACTGATCCCTGCGGAACACCACTGGTCACAGCCCTCCAATTAGAAAAGCATCCCTCCATTGCTACTCTCTGCCTTCCGTGACCTAGCCAGTTCTGTATCCACCTTGCCAGCTCACCCCTGATCCCGTGTGACTTCACCTTTTGTACTAGTCTACCATGAGGGACCTTGTCAAAAGCCTTACTGAAGTCCATATAGATCCACTGTCCTATCTGCATCAATCATCTTAGTGACCTCCTCGAAAAACTCTATCAAGTTAGTGAGACATGACCTCCCCTTCACAAAACCATGCTGCCTCTCACTAATACGTCCATTTGCTTCCAAATGGGAGTCGATCCTGCCTCGAAGAATTCTCTCCAGTAATTTCCCTACCACTGAAGTAAGGCTCACCGGCCTGTAGTTCCCTGGATTATCCTTGCTACCCTTCTTAAACAGAGGAACAACATTGGCTATTCTCCAGTCCTCCGGGACATCCCCTGAAGACAGTGAGGATCCAAAGATTTCTGTCAAGGCCTCAGCAATTTCCTCTCCAGCCTCCTTCAGTATTCTGGGGTAGATCCCATCAGGCCCTGGGGACTTATCTACCTTAATATTTTTAAGACGCTCAACACCTCGTCTTTTTGGATCACAATGTGACCCAGGCTATCTACACCCCCTTCTCCAGACTCAACATCTACCAATTTCTTCTCTTTGGTGAATACTGATGCAAAATATTCATTTAGTACCTCACCCATTTCCTCTGGCTCCACACATAGATTCCCTTGCCTATCCTTCAGTCACCCTCTTGCTTTTTATGTACGTGTAAAAAGCCTTGGGATTTTCCTTAACCCTATTTGCCAATGACTTTTTGTGAACCCTTCTAGCCCTCCTGACTCCTTGCTTAAGTTCCTTCCTACTTTCCTTATATTGCACACAGGCTTTGACTGTTCCCAGCCTTTTAGCCCTGACAAATGCCTCCTTTTTCTTTTTGACGAGGCCTACAATATCTCTCGTTATCCAAGGTTCCCGAAAATTGGCGTATTTATCTTTCTTCCTCACAGGAACATGCCTGTCCTGTATTCCTTTCAACTGACACTTGAAAGCCTCCCACATGTCAGATGTTGATTTGCCCTCAAACATCCACCACCAATCTATGTTCTTCAGTTCCCGCCTAATATTGTTATAATTAACCTTCCCCCAATTTAGCACATTCACCCTAGGACCACTCTTATCCTTGTCCACCAGCACTTTAAAACTTACTGAATTGTGGTCACTGTTCCCAAAATGCTCCCCTACCGAAACTTCTACCACCTGGCCGGGCTCATTCCCCAATACCAGGTCCAGTACCGCCCCTTCCCTAGTTGGACTGTCTACATATTGTTTTAAGAAGCCCTCCTGGATGCTCCTTACAAACTCTGCCCTGTCTAAGCCCTTGGCACTAAGTGAGTCCCAGTCAATATTGGGGAAGTTGAAGTCTCCCATCACCACAACCCTGTTTTTTTACTCTTTTCCAAAATCTGTCTACCTATCTGCTCCTCTATCTCCCGCTGGCTGTTGGGAGGCCTGTAGTAAACCCCCAACATTGTGACTGCACCCTTCTTATTCCTGATCTCTACCCATAGAGCCTCACTGCCCTCTGAGGTGTCCTCCCGTAGTACAGCTGTGATATCCTCCCGAACCAGTAGCACAACTCAGCCACCCCTTTTACATAAGAACATAAGAACTAGGAGCAGGAGTAGGCCACCTGGCCCCTCGAGCCTGCTCCACCATTCAATGAGATCATGGCTGATCTTTTGTGGACTCAGCTCCACTTTCCGACCCGAACACCATAACCCTCTCCTCGTAATCCAACCCCTTCAGCTCTGGGATTAACCTAGTGAATCTCCTCTGCACACCCTCCAGTGCCAGTACGTCCTTTCTCAAGTAAGGAGACCAAAACTGACCACAATACTCCAGGTGTGGCCTCACTAACACCTTATACAATTGCAGCATAACCTCCCTAGTCTTAAACTCCATCCCTCTAGCAATGAAGGACAAAATTCCATTTGCATTCTTAATCACCTGTTTACCTGTAAACCAACTTTTTGCGACTCACGCACTAGCCCACCCAGGTCTCTCTGCACAGCAGCATGTTTTAATATTTTATCATTTAAATAATAATCCCTTTTGCTGTTATTCCTACCAAAATGGATAACCTCACATTTGTCAACATTATATTCCATCTGCCAGACCCTAGCCCATTCACTTAGCCTATCCAAATCCCTCTGCAGACTTCCAGTATCCTCTGCACTTTTTGCTTTACCACTTATCTTAGTGTCGTCTGCAAACTTGGACACATTGCCCTTGGTCCCCAACTCCAAATCATCTATGTAAATTGTGAACAGTTGTGGGCCCAACACTGATCCCTGAGGGACACCACTAGCTACTGATTGCCAACCAGAGAAACACCCATTAATCCCCACTCTTTGCTTTCTATTAATTAACCAATCCTCTATCCATGCTACTGCTTTCCCCTTAATGCCATGCATCTTTATCTTATGCAGCAACCTTTTGTGTGGCACCTTGTCAAAGGCTTTCTGGAAATCCAGATATACCACATCCATTGACTCCCCATTATCTACCGCACTGTTAATGTCCTCAAAAAATTCCAGTCCCCCTCTATCCCGCCTGAAACATCTAAATCCTGGAACGTTTAGCTGCCAATCCTGCCTTCCCTCAACCAGGTCTCTGTAATGGCAACAACATCATAGTTCCAAGTACTAATCCAAGCTCTAAGTTCATCTGCCATTTACCCATAATACTTGCATTAAAACATATGCACTTCAGGCCAGCAGACCCGCTGTGTTTAGCAATGTCTCCCTATCTGCTCTGCCTCAGAGCCACACTGTCCCTCTTCCCTAGCTCTCCCTCAATGCTCTCACCTTCTGACCTATTGCTCCCGTGCCCACCCCCCTGCCCTACTAGTTTAAACCCTCCCGTGTGACACTAGCAAACCTCGCGGCCAGGATATTTATGCCTCTCCGGTTTAGATGCAACCCGTCCTTCTTATACAGGTCACACCTGCCCCGGAAGAGCTCCCAGTGGTCCAGATAATGGAAACCCTCCCTCCTACACCAGCTGTTTAGCCACGTGTTTAGCTGCTCTATCTTCCTATTTCTAGCCTCACTGGCACGTGGCACAGGGAGTAATCCCGAGATTACAACCCTTGAGGCCCTGTCTTTTAACTTTCTGCCTAGCTCCCTTAACTCCTGCTGCAGGACCTCATGCCCCTTCCTGCCTATGTCGTTAGTACCAATATGTACAACGACCTCTGCCTGTTTGCCCTCCCCCTTCAGGATGCCCTCTACCCGTTCGGAGACATCCTGGACCCTGGCACCAGGGAGGCAACATACCATCCTGGAGTCTCTTTCACATCCACAGAAACGCCTATCTGTGCCTCTGACTATAGAGTCCCCTATTACTATTGCTCTTCTGCGCTTTGACCCTCCCTTCTGAACATCAGAGCCAGCCGTGGTGCCACTGCTCTGGCTGCTGCTGTTTTCCCCTGATAGGCTATCCCCCCCGACAGTATCCAAAGGGGTATACCTGTTCGAGAGGGGGACAACCACAGGGGATTCCTGCACTGACTGCCTGCCCTTTCTGGTGGTCACCCATTTCTCTGCCTGCACCTTGGGTGTGACCACATTTACATAACTGTGATCTATGACACTTTCTGCCACCTGCATGCTCCTAAGTGCATCCAATTGCTGCTCCAACCGAACCATGCGGTCTGTGAGGAGCTCCAGTTGGGTGCACTTTCTGCAGATGAAGCCATCTGGGACGCTGGAAGCCTCCCGGACCTGCCACATCTCACAGTCAGAGCACTGCACCCCTCTAACTGACATTGCGTCAATTAATTAGTAAATTAAAGTTAAAAGTTAAAATGAAAAAAAAAAAGTTACTGTTAACTATCTGTTTCCTAGCACTGGATTTCTAATATAAATGCGAAAGCTAAATATAGTACTCTCCGATCTCTGGCTTAGATACCCCTCTAAATTATAATTAAGTTATTATGTTTAATTAGTTACCAATGCGTTATTTTTTTAATTTAATGTAGATTCCCAACCAGCCACTCAGGTCACAGCTTTTTACTACCTTTGAGGTCCTACTTTTTAACTAAATTCTGATTGTAGGACCTCATCCCGTTTTTTACCTATATCGTTGGTGCCTATATGCACCACGACAGCTGGCTGTTCACCATCCCCCTTCAGTCTGCCCTGCAGCCGATCTGAGACATCCCTGACCCGTGCACCCGGGAGGCAACATACCATTCGGGAGTCTCGCTTTTGACCACAGAAATGCCTGTCTACTCCCCTTACTATTGAATCCCCTATGACTATAGCCCTGCCAGTCTGTTTCTCGCCCTTCTGTGCAGCAGAGCCAGCCACGGTGCCATGAGCCTGGCTACTACTGGCTTCTCCTGGTGAGTCATCTCCCCCAACAGTATCCAAAACGGTAGTGCATATAGGTGAGTGCATATTTAAAAGAGACTTCAGTTCCTGGAGCAGGCCACAGGCTGCAGGGTTGCTGAGAGAGGTGAGTGCATATTTAAAAGAGACTTCAGTTCCTGGAGCAGGCCACAGGCTGCAGGGTTGCTGGGAGAGGTGAGTGCATATTTAAAAGAGCTTAGTTTACAGGTCGAGTGGCAGTTGGAGACTTCAGTTCCTGGAGCGGGCCTATTGGCTCATTGAAAATCAGGCAGGGTACAAAAGGTGTGGCAGGAGTGCCTTTAGTCACTGAGTGCTGATTGGAACAGAGTGCATCTGAGTTTAGGTGAGTGCTGATTGGAACAGAGTGCATCTGAGTTTAGGTGAGTGCTGATTGGAACAGAGTGCATCTGAGTTTAGATGAGTGACTGAGTTCGGGTGAGTGGCGAGAGAGGGCTGTGTTTTTGTTTAAATAATTAACTAGTTGAATATGGCTGGACAGGTGATGTGCTGTTGCTGGATGATGATGGAACTGGTGGATCCCATTGAGACCGTCAGTGACCACATCTGCAGCAAGTGTTGGCTGCTCGAGGAACTTCGGCTCAGAATTGATGAGCTGGAGACCGAGCTGCACACACTGCGGCACATCAGGGAGGGGGAAAATTACCTGGACACTTTGTTTCAGGAGGCAGTCACACCCGGTAGAATAAGTACTGTTAATTCGGTCAATGGTCAGGGACAGAGTGGTGTGACTGCAAGGGAGGCAGGTAGGGGATCCTGAGTTTAGGAGTTGAGGAGCCTCAGCCCTTGACCTTGTCCAACAGGTATGAGGTACTTGCTCCCTGTGTGGATGAGGAAGAGGGCTGTAGGGAGGATGCGTTGACTGACCACTGCACAGTGGTACAGGAAGCCATTCAAGAGGGGGGAGCAAAAAGACAAGTGGTAGTTGTAGGGGATTCTATAATTAGGGGGATTGATGGCATCCTTTGTAAGCCAGATCGAGAATCCCGCATGGTATGTTGCCTGCCCGGTGCCAGGATGAGGGACATCTCTGATTGGCTTGAAAGGATTTTGGAGAGGGAGGGGGAGGATCCAGTTGTTGTGGTCCACGTTGGGACTAACAACAGAGGTAAGACTAGGAAAGAGGACCTGTTTGGGGATTATCAAACACTAGGGACTAAATTAAAGAACAGGTCCTCCAGGGTTATAATCTCTGGATTACTACCCGAGCCACGTGCCAATTGGCATAGGGTTGAGAAAATTAGGGAAGTTAACACGTGGCTAAAGGAGTGGTGTGGGAAAGAGGGATTCCATTTCATGGGGCATTGGCATCAGTACTGGGGCAGGAGGGACCTGTACCGTTGGGACGGTCTTCACCTGAACCATTCTGGGACCAGTGTTCTAGCGAATAGGATAAATAGGTTGGTCACAAGGACTTTAAACTAGCAAGTTGGGGGGAAGTGTAAAGCTATGGACAGTATAATGGTTAATGGAGATCAAGGCAGCAGGTTACGTGACAGGTTATTATGTAGAGATATGGGTTCAAAGACAAGGAAAATTAGGAGAAAGGGTAAGAGGAAAAATAAATTGCGAAAAGTTACTGATCAAGGTGTTAGGATTCATAACAAAGACATAACTTTACCTGAATGCTCGTAGTATACGGAATAAGGTGAATGAGTTGATGGCGCAAATCATCGTGAATGACTATGATTTAGTGGCCATTACTGAAACATGGTTAAAAGATGGTCACGACTGGGAGTTAAATATCCAAGGGTATCAGACTATACGAAAGGATAGAATGGACGGTAAGGGCGGTGGTGTAGCTTTGTTGTTTAAGGATGGCATCCGGGCAATAGTAAGGGATGATATCGGTGCTATGGAGGACAAGGTTGAATCAATTTGGGTGGAAATCAGGAATAGTAAGGCGAAAAGATCACTGATAGGAGTAGTCTATAGGCCACCAAATAGTAACAGGATGGTAGGGCAGGCAATAAGCAAAGAAATAACGGATGCATGTAGAAATGGTACAGCGGTTATCATGGGAGATTTTAATCGACATGTCGATTGGTTTAACCAGGTTGGTAAAGGCAGCCTTGAGGAGGAGTTTATAGAATGTGTCCGGGATAATTTCCTGGAACAGTATGTAATGGAACCCACGAGGGAACAAGCAGTCCTAGATCTGGTCCTGTGTAATGAGGCAGGATTGATTAATGATCTCATAGTTCGGGATCCTCTTGGAAGGAGCGACCACAATATGGTGGAATTTAAAATACAGTTGGAGGATGACAAGGTAAAATCAAACACTAGTGTTTTGTGCTTAAACAAAGGCGATTACAATGGGATGAGAGAAGAACTAGCTAAGGTAGACTGGGAGCAAAGACTTCATGGTGAAGCAGTTGAGGAACAGTGGAGAACCTTCCGAGCGATCTTTCACAGTGTTCAGAAAAGGTTCATACCGACAAAAAAGAAAGACGGTAGAAAGGGGAAAAATCGACCGTGGATATCTAAGGAGGTGAGGGAGAGTATCAAATTGAAGGAAAAAACATACAAAGTGGCAAAAATTTGTGGGAGACTAGAGGACTGGGAAGTCCTTAGGGGACAGCAGAAAGCTACTAAAAAGCTATAAAGAAGAGTAAGGTAGACTATGAAAGTAAACTGGCTCAGAACATAAAAGCAGATGAGTGGTAAAGCAAAAAGGGCAGAGGATACCGGAAGTCTGCAGAGGGATTTGGATAGGTTAGGTGAATGGGCTAGGGTCTGGCAGATGGAATTCAATGTTGCCAAGTGTGAGGCTATCCATTTTGGGAGGAATAACAGCAGAATGGATTATTATTTAAACGGTAAGATGTTAAAACATGTGATGAATGTGATTATAAAATAGTTACTTCAGAGATATTAGTTAATCTAATGTAGAGGTAGGCCAGTCTAATTCTGGTGAGTTCACAGACAAATGATTTCAGACCGCATGGAAAAGCAGGAAGAGGTGTGTCCACCAAAGGAGGAGAAAAGGATGCTGGGTAATAGGGGCCAGAGGAAGGGATTGGAAGTGAGCCAATCAGAATAGATCAACAGGTCAGGAGGGATATAGGATGACCTATGGGCGTCGAGTATGTGAAACTTGATGCCATTTGAATGTATCAGTACAGAGCTCTTTGTCTGATAGCCTCATGTGATTCCGGAGGTACAGAGAGCAGAGGTGATCTGTACTACTGTGAACTGAGAAAGACTTGCAAGTCTAATAAAATAACTAATGCTGTACCTGCAAATCCATCTCGACTTTTATTGAGGCCAGACTGACGGGTAAAGAAACTTGGGATTCTACAATTGGTGCCGAAACCCGGGATTTCTCAAGACGGTTCTGACCAACTGTGAAATCAGAATTAGATTGATTATGAACAGGAGGATGGGGAAAAAGGGCCCACAATGTAAAGCTGGAAAATGACCGCGCATTGATTTTTCCCCTCTTCTTATCGTCTGATTAGTCTGGTCACTCGCGGTTGGTACGGAAAGATCGTCTCGACGAAATCAAAGGTCAGTCTGGGGATTAGCAATTTAATTGATGGGATTTCATATTGTTGATTCGGCTTAGGTTAGGTTTTTGGGTTGATGGGACATCTCAAATGATGATTCAATTCCAAGTATAAGTGTTTTTATGGCTGATGAGACTTCAGTAGTGGAGGTTCAGTCTAGTATATGTGTTCAAGGGCTGATGGGACTTCAGTAGTGAAGGTTCAGTCCAGTATAACTGTTTTTAAATCTGAAGATGATTCAATTCCATGTGTGAGTGTTTTAAATCTATAGTTGATTAAGCTAAAATTGTACCCTTGGACTGTAGTGGCAAAAAACGCAGTTCCGAGGACTAGTTGAGATTATGGGGAATTCCTTGGATAGCACAAATGATCCAGGCATGCCACTGCAAATATTATGCGATATGTATCCGGATAAAGCAAAGGATTTTAGAAAAATGTCAGCACAGTTAAGAAGTAAAATGGGGGATGAATGGCCACTAGGGGGCACCAAAGACCTAGAGATTGTTAAGAAAATCCAGGGACACATCTGGAAAAAGAGTCAAAGTATGAAAGCAAAAGAATTAATTGGATTATGGAGGCAATATTGTCAAGAGGAAAGAGATAAGATCATGTTATCAAGTTGGCAGGACAATGCCCTTAAAATGGGAATTCCAATTAGTGAACAGGGTAACCCAAAAACATTACAGGTCTTGAAAAAGGAATGTGCATTCAAAAAACGTGCAAGTAGAGACAGGAAAGGCGCGGGTCAAACAAGAGATGAGCTACGTAGTTCAATGGCTGGCCTTGAATTGACAGAAAATGATAAATTCAATAATTTAGAAAAGTCACTAAAAGTTCCGACTGCACCTGTAGCATTGTCTGCACTAATTCCAGAACCACCAGAGTATAATAATTTATATCCAGTCACTGCTCCCCAGATTCCAATTATGCCAGTAACTCAAGCCCTTTTGGGTGATAGTGTGGGTCCTGATTTACCATCTTCACGATCAGTAGAGAAAGAGGAGCTCTGTTCCGCAAGCCCAGTTAGCTCTAGGACCAGATCTCGGACAGCGAGAGAAGGGCTTGATCCTAACCAGAAACAATTAAGTATACCACCTAAGTCCCTCCAAACTAAGGAGAAACCGCAAGGTTCGAGAACAAAGGGAGCTGCAACAGATGATTTTGAAGAGAAAGAACTCCCTCTAGTGACAGGGAGAGACGTCGAAGTCTTGGAAGAACCAGAGGAAATAGCTAGAGTGCCCCCTGATGAGACTCGGAGACAGTTGCCGATTAGGAAGATACCAAACCCTGACGCGGTGACTGCCGGGGCCCAGCCCACGATAGACGTTTATTTCCCATGGACACCCAGTGAGATGATGGCTATTATGGCTACAATCCCAGATAGAAAAAAATCTCCTGCTGCTTTCGTGGATTCCTTGAGAACTACCATCTCAATTTATCAAGCTGATTCTAGGGACCTCTGGGCCCTAGTCCAGCAGGTTTTAACCCCAGCAGAGTACATCAATTATCTTAACCACCTGAATTATGCTAGCCACGCCGCACTTCAGCAAGCCCATGTGTTAGACGACGATAGAAGGACACAAATCCTGAATGCGTTGAATAGCACATTTCAAAAGCCCATAAATATTTCTGCTATCTTAGACCAAAAACCTAAGAAGATTGAAGAGCCAGAGGAATTTCTGGAGCGTTTTAATGAAATCTACCGTGGGCAGTCAGGCGACTTGCCATATCAAAATGGTCAGAATTCCCCTCAATATTGTGCTATGTTAATGCATTGCCCACCACCTTCTGTGGCTACTGCTGTGAAATGTAATAACATGAATTGGACAGAGAACGACCCTTCCCAGATGGCAAGGGCAGTCAGATTTTATTGGAAGGAGGGTGTAGGCCAGGAAGGAGGCTAAGTTACAAAGGTTAAGACTGAGTATGTAATGAAAAAGGATGATCTGCGACCCCAACAAGCGGCAGAAACGGTAGCTTACCAGCAGGAGCCCCAATATTGTGACTTTGGGTGGGTGGATCAGCGAGGGGGAGGATATCAAACCCACCCAAAGGGACCCTCAGCTCCTTTTTATGGCCCACCGTATGCATCAACAGCTTTACAACTGCCGCCCCCTCTGAGGGGCCATTGGTCTACTGGGAGAAGAGGACGGGGCAGATATAGAGGGAGCAATGCATGTTTTAATTGCGGCCGTGCAGATCACTGGCAACAGGAATGCCCCTTTAAAAGACAGGCAGTACAAGGAGATTATCCGACCCAAAGGAGGGGGTACCCACCAAGGGGAGGACAGACGAGATACACTGACTTCTCCCAGGCAAACCCTTTCCCAACACAGGATTGACTAGCTAATTTAGTCATAAGGACTCTCCAATCGGACAGGGAACCTATTATCTCTCTGCAGATAGGAGATCAACATCACCCATTTGTAATCGACACTGGAGCAGCCATGTCTTCTGTGCAATCAGAACTTCGACTACCATTATCCGACCACACGCAGCAATTGTCGGGGTTCCAAGGACAGGTGTGTGAGTATCCTATTTCTGAACCTGTGACAGTCACTTATGAGAATAAGTCTGCGGATCGTCAGTTTGTGGTGACCACTGGATTGGACTGTAACTTGTTGGCCCGAGATTTACTGTGTATCTTCCAACTACAGCTAGAGTGCGGAGACGAAGGGGTAACGGTTCAATCATGGAGGATGAGACAACAGTGCTATATTTCTATCACTCCCCAGTGGTGGACGTTAGACATTGAACATTCACTGCATCACGTTACCCTGGCCTATGACAGAACCGGACAAAACAGGGAGTTGGAGGACAAATACCGGCCATTAATTGGGACCGAATGGCCAGTCAAGGTTACAGCCAAGGTCACGGGAAAAGAAGGTACAGCCGATTTTTGTTACAATATCACCACATTTATGGCCACAGTCAGCTTCGGTAAGCCCTCATATTACACGTCAGGTCCACGACCAGTACCATGCCAGGGATATGGGGCGAATGGTCAGGAGGGCAGTGGATCATTCGGATCCAACAGAGTACGCACTTCAAGTCATGCCGGACGGCACTACCATAAAATATTTTGAGGTCCCTGAAACGATTAACACTTGACTACAGCATCACAGGGGACATGATGTGTTGGAATATGTCAATCCACAGGTCTGGGCGGAATACCCATCACAAGTGGGAAAGACAAATGTTACACCTATTAAGGTGATGATTAAGGATCATGTAAAGCTACCTTCCATTCGGCAATACCCCCTGAAATCCCAAGTTGCTCCGTCAATAGACAAATTAATTCAAGAGCTGTTGAAACAGGGTATTTTGGTCCCTTGCCAATCAGAATGTAACACCCCCATACTTGCTGTGCCTAAACCAGCCAAACCAGACCAGTACCGATTAGTACAGGATTTACGTTCAATCAATGCCATCGCACAGCCGTTACATGCTCTCGTCCCTAACCCTGCCCACATACTGGCTCAAATTCCAGCTCAAGCCCGGGTCTTCGCCGTAATTGACCTTCAGCACGCCTTCTTTGCCCTCCCACTTGCGACTGAAAGTCAATATTTGTTTGCCTTCACTTACAATGGGCAGCAGTATACCTGGACCCGACTGCCACAGGGGTTCGTCAACTCACCTACACTCTTCTCCAGATGTCTGCAGACCCAACTCCAGGCCTTGACATTGGAGCATGGTTCCACTCTAGTGCAGTATGTAGATGACATATTGGTAGCAAGTCCTGACGAGCCCAGTAATAGGGATGATGTGATCCAATTATTGAACCACCTATCCTCGTTGGGTTATGTTGTTTCACAAGCAAAGGTCTTGGTGGCTCAGAGAAAGGTTAAGTTCTTAGGAGTTTTACTTACAGCCACAGAAAGAAGTCTCGAACCCAGTAGGATTGAACCAATATGCCAATTCCCCGCCCCTACCACAGACCAGGAGGTCCGTCATTGGCTGGGTATGGTGAATTGTCGGCAGTGGATACCAAACATCGCTGTCTATGCAAAGCTGCTGACGCCTTACACTAGTGAAGAGGGGAACTTTACTCTCACCACCGAGGCACTCGAGGCCTTCCGTTGCCTGAAGCAGGCCTTGTTACAAGCACCGGCCCTCGGTAGGCCCCTATACGACCGACCATTCCAGATATACTGTACTGTTCTGGAAGGATGTTCAACAGCGGTACTCACCCAGCAACATGGGGACAAGCACCGGCCCGTAGCATATTACTCTTCCAAACTCGACCCAGTGGTGTTGGGCCACCCTGTTTGCACCCAGATCTTGGCAGCGATATACAATAGTTTGCAGGCTGCTGCCAATATCACTCTCCAACAGGATATTACGGTGTATAGCTCCCACTCGGTAATCGCACTATTGGGGCAACTGCAGACTCAGCATCTTACCGCAGCTCGTCAGAATAGGTATGAGATATACCTTTTGAACAATCCACGTCTGACATTTAAATACTGTACCACTATCAATCCAGCCTGTTTTCTTAGCGGTCCCCCCGTCCATGAGGACGCACCTGGTCACGACTGTTTAGCCTTGATTCAGGAAACTACAACAATAAGGGACGATCTGAGTGATATTCCGTTAGAACAACCTGACATGATTATGTATGTTGATGGCAGTGCATTAGTAAGCCCCACTGTCCGGAGACTGTCCGGTTATGCAATCATAGATCAGGATGGTCTGATTCTAGAAGCGGCAGCTTTCCAGACCCCTTACTCAGCACAACAAGCCGAACTTTTTGCCCTCACCCGTGCATGTATACTTGGGGGAGATCGCCGGGTAAATATCTACACTGACTCCCGATATGCTTTCGGGGTAGTTCATGACTTCGGACAACTCTGGAAGAATAGGGGATTCCTTACCTCGGCAGGCACAGAAATATCCAACCGGGGTTTAGTTAATGACTTACTGCAGGCCCTCCTTCTGCCAGCGCAGATTTCCGTTATTAAATGCACTGCCCACACGAATGGTAGGACCCCAGTTGACGTTGGTAATGAACGAGCAGATTGTGCAGCGCGAACAGCCGCGCAAATTCAGCAAGTGATGGTGCCTAAGATGTTAAGTCAGACTAAACGATCTACTATAAATATGTCTGCTTCTGACAAGTCAATGCCAACCATCCAAGACGTCATAAGGTTACAGGAGGACGCTCCTGAGAGTGATCAACAAATGTGGAAATGGTTAGGTTGTACATATGATTCTGTTTCCTCTTTATGGACCACGCCTGCACATCAGACTTGTATGTCTGATGTGCTGGCTTTATGGGTCATTGAATGTGTACACTTTGCAACTCATTGTGGGGCTCGAGGGACTAGTGATTTGTTGCTGGACACTTGGTGGCACCCTAAAATGCAGGGGTTGGCCCAAAGTATCAGTAATCGGTGTTTGATTTGTCAGCAATATAACACTGGAAAAGGTATCCCTTGTGGGAAGGGGCAAACCCCGTTGCCCAGTGGTCCCTTTGAGACGCTCCAAATGGATTACATTGAGTTGGAAAGGTGTCAATGTTACAAATATGTTTTGGTCATTGTGGATGTGTTCAGCAGATGGGTCGAGGCGTATCCGACTATCGATAATAAAGCTGCTACTGTGGTTAAAGTCTTGATGAGGGAAATCATTCCCCGGTACGGTATACCAGCTCAGTTAAGTTCTGATAATGGGCCTCATTTTATTGGACAAATTAACAAGGAGTTTTGCTCCCAGTTGGGCATACGCCAGCAGTTACACTGTGCGTACAGACCGCAGGCGGCCAGGTTGGTTGAGAGACACAATCAGACCCTCAAAACTAAATTGGCTAAATTAAGAGCAGACACGGGACTGACATGGCTTAAGTTGCTCCCCGTTGCCCTCTTCCAGCTGCGGGTTACACCTGCGGGACCGGCCCGGCTCTCTCCCACCGAGATTCTTTATGGCAGGCCTCTTAGAACTCCCTGGAGCCTGCAGGTTCCCAGACTGGTTCAGTTTCATCAGATGACTGAAGAAATGACCACCTATGTTCTAGCCCTCACGCAAGTGCTCAAGGAACTCCATGGCCAGGTCCGCACGGCTCACCAGCCATCGCCCCCAGTACCTAGCTCACTTTCAGTCCAGCCCGGTAGTTATGTCATGGTCAAAAATTGGACTAGGAAGGGGTCGGAGCCGCGATGGGACGGGCCCTTCCAAGTTCTCCTTACCACCCCCACAGCAGTTAAAGTGGAGGGGCGGAGTGCTTGGGTCCACCTACATCACTGTAAATTGAGTCCATCTCCACTACTGTAAAAGGTCGGATACTAACCTGCCTCCCTTCTCCAGTGCTATTTTACAGGTGTGGAGCATGATGGAGTGGCTACGCATCGTCTGTCTGAGATTTGGCCTCACTTCGCTTGGCATGTTATTGGCGATGGACATGGAAAAGGGGAATATTATTTATATAACCCCAACCAATCTACAAGGATAATTCACTTATGCAAAGGTGATGTTCTTCGTTGCCCCCATATACGAGGACATGGTATCGACTCATGGAAGGTCGTCAAAGTTAAGGAGAATGCAGGACTCATGAAGCAATTGCACCGGTCTCGGCGATGGGAAGGGAACATTATATGGACATTGCCTTGTTTTTGGAATACATGTAAATTTGATTTTGGATGTGTTAAGATTGGTGCAATAAAGGTAACATCAGGCCGTCAGAAGAGTGTAGGAAGAGACCATGAGAAAGAGAAAGGGACTAGAGAGAGGACGGGGCGTGTAAGGAGGGGAGTACAGCTAGAACGTAGGTTACCGGGAGATACACTTAAGTTAGTTAAAGGCCAAACTGAGGAAAACCCGGGTAGTATGAATCTCTTCTACCAGATTTACCACCGCTTGTATGGCCAGGGACGGGTTGTCTGCTACCCGAACCCCGCAGCGGTGTCTAGGTTATTTTCTGTTTCACCGCTTTGGGGCACTCCCCAAACGGTGGTTCATTGTCAGCATTCCGAGCCACTGCCCGAGCACGTCACTCTTCCTTACGATCCGGATTCAGCACCACCGGCTATTTGCCTTCCCCTTCCTCGGGATAATTCCCATTCACAGTATGATAGGCTGCGACGGTGGAGGGCGTACATACCTAGCCACTTCACTCCCAATAGGGATTCCCGGTCGTACGAGAATTGCTTCAGCAGTGAAGGGTACGGCTGTTTGCTGGTAGAGGTGGACACGAATATAACATGTCTGTTCCCCACCTGTACGGACAGGAGGTGCCATATCACCCAGGCGTTTGGCCAATGCGTTTGTTACAACACCACTTGCGTTCCATTGAACTCCGGCCTCCAGCTCCTTTGTGGCTGGGCGAATGTCTCTCATATCACTGTTGGGACTAGGGCTTTCCGCATTGCTAGGCGGCCCGAATGGGCGTTTCGAAGCTGGATAAACTGGGCTACTGGGGGATCCCTGCGCAACCGATATACTGATTGTGATGCTAGCCTGCACACAGAGCAAGGATACTACTTTTTATTTATTGGTACAGCAACCAACGTTTTGTCACCCCCATTTCCCCGCCAAATTGCTATAGGGACTCTAGTCCCTACCACAGTCCCCTGCCCCTCGGCGTGGGTGCTGCATAGTCAGTTAGCACGCCGGGCAAGTGTATCATGGGAGTTCAGGACTTGACCGCTAACATCACTAAATTTATGGATCACATACGGGATCACCTGGATGGAATGCAGGATCCTGGCGCTTGGGGTAACTGGGGATTTGGAAGTTGGAAGGACTGGTTGATAAATATGGCCATGTATTTAGTGGTAGCTATCGGCTGCATCTTTGTGGGCCTAGCCATCCTTAAATGTGTGATGGGTAGAATGCAGGGTGCACTGGATCAGATCAACGCCCC
Organism: Scyliorhinus torazame; assembly: GCF_047496885.1. NCBI lineage: Eukaryota > Metazoa > Chordata > Chondrichthyes > Carcharhiniformes > Scyliorhinidae > Scyliorhinus > Scyliorhinus torazame. The sequence goes on from NC_092712.1 coordinate 4,882,534, forward strand.
TAAAAACTTAACTGTTAAAATCCATGAGGGTGCAGCAGATGAGGGGGGGCTAAGACAGGAATTGGAAATGCAGCGACGGATCTTTTTAGATGAGGAACCGTAGCTCTGGATTGGATAGTCCGGTTATCATGGAATGATAAAAGGAGGGAATGACGAATGTGATATAAAATAGTTACTTCAGAGATATTAGTTAATGTAATGTAGAGGTAGGCCAGTCTCATCCTGGTGAGTTCACAGACAAATGATTTCAGACCGCATGGAAAAGCAGGAAGAGGTGTGTCCACCAAAGGAGGAGAAAAGGATGCTGGGTAATAGGGGCCAGAGGAAGGGATTGGAAGTGAGCCAATCAGAATAGATCAACAGGTCAGGAGGGATATAGGATGACCTATGGGCGTCGAGTATGTGAAACTTGATGCCATTTGAATGTATCAGTACAGACTCCTTTGTTCTACAGCCTCATTTGATTCCAGAAGTCCATGGAGCAGGATGTGCTTCGTACTCCTGAGAATTGAGGAAAGCTTGCAAGCTAAATAAAATAACTAATGCTGCACCTGCAAATCCATCTCGACTTTTATTGAGGCCAGACTGACGGGTAAAGAAACTTGGGATTCTACACGTGCTGCTGTGCAGAGGGACCTGGGTGTGCTAGTGCACGAGTCGCAAAAAGTTGGTGTGCAGGTGCAACAGGTGATTAAGAAGGCTAATCGAGTTTTGTCTTTCATTGCTAGAGGGATGGAGTTCAAGACTAGGGAGGTTGTGCTGCAATTGTATCAGGTGTTGGTGAGGCCACATCTGGAGTAGTGTTCAGTTTTGGTCTCCTTACCTGAGAAAGGACATATTGGCACTGGAGGGAGTGCAGAGGAGATTCACTAGGTTGATCCCAGAGTTGAGGGGATTAGATTATGACGAGAGGTTGAGTAGACTGGGACTGTACTCATTGGAGTTTAGAAGGATGCGGGGGGATCTTATTGAAACATATAAAATTATGAAGGGAATAGATAGGATAGATGTGGGCAGGTTGTTTCCACTGGTCGGGGAAAGGGGGCATAGCCTCAAAATAAGGGGAAGTAGATTTAGGACGGAGTGTAGGAGGAACTTCTTTACCCAAAGGGTTGTGAATCTCTGGAATTCCTTGCCCAGTGAAGCAGTTGAGGCTCCTTCTTTAAACGTTTTTAAGAAAAAGATAGATACCTTTCTAAAGAATAAAGGGATTCGGGGATATGGTGTTCGGGCCGGAAAGTGGAGCTGAGTCCACAAAAGGTCAGCCATGATCTCATTGAATGGTGGAGCAGGCTCGAGGGGCCAGATGGCCTACTCCTGCTCCTAGTTCTTATGTTCTTATGGTATACCTGTTTTGGAGGGAGATGACCGCAGGGGATCCCTGCACTGCCTTCCTGCTCTTTCTCTGTCTTTTGGTCACCCATTCCCTGTCTCCCTCACCAATCCTAATCTGCGGTGTGACCAACTCACTGAACGTGCTATCCACGATCTCCTCAGCATCGCGGGTACTCCAAAGTGAGTCCATCCGCAGCTCCAGAGCCGTCAAGCGGTCTAACAGGAGCTGCAGCTGGACACACTTCCCGCACATGAAGGAGTCAGGGGCATCGGCCACATCCCTGAACTCCCACATTGAGCACGAGGTGCATAACACAGATCTGGGACCTCCTGCCATTTTTACACTTTACCTTAACTGATTACAAATATAATATCAAATAATGAACAAGTGAAAGGAATAAGGATTTTACTTACCAATCACAATACTTACCAACCCACGAAGAGTTACATTTCTCCCAGCTACTGCTAATTGGAGCACTTTCCTTACCAGCCAATCAGGTCACTGCTTTGCTGTGATGTCACTCTTCAAGGTAAGTTTTTAAAGAGGAAAACTTACCTTCCCGACAGAGCCCTGGCCACGGCTCCTGCCGAAAATCTGAATGCCGCTTCTCCTGCAACTGTGACCCGTCGCTGTCCTCGCGCTCTTTCACTGAGTCCCCCCGCTCTCCTCGCGCTCTTTCACTGAGTCCCCCCCGCTCTCCTCGCGCTCTTTCACTGTGCCCCCGCCGCTCTCCTCGCGCTCTTTCACTGTGCCCCCGCCGCTCTCCTCGCGCTCTTTCACTGAGTCCCCCCCGGCTCTCCTCGCGCTCTTTCACTGTGCCCCCGCCGCTCTCCTCGCGCTCTTTCACTGTGCCCCCGCCGCGCTCCTGGCGCTCTTTCACTGTGCCCCCGCCGCTCTCCTCGCGCTCTTTCACTGTATCACCGGCGCTCTCCTCGCGCTCTTTCACTGCGTCCCCTCCGCTCTCCTCGCGCTCTTTCACTGTGCCCCCGCCGCTCTCCTCGCGCTCTTTCAGTGTGTCCCCACCGCTCTCCTCACGTTCTTTCACTGTGTCTCCGCCGCTCTCCTCGCGCTCTTTCACTGTGCCCCCGCCGCTCTCCTCGCGCTCTTTCACTATGTCTCCGCCGCTCTCCTCGCGCTCTTTCACTGTGTCCCTCCCGCTCTCCTAGCGCTCTTTCACTGTGTCTCCGCCGCTCTCCTCGCCCTCTTTCACTGTGCCCCCGCCGCTCTCCTCGCGCTCGTTCATCCTGTGTCCCCGCCGCTCTCCTCGTGCTCTTTCACTGAGACTCCGCCGCTCTCCTCGCGCTCTTTTATGCTGTGTCCCCGCCACTCTCCTTGCGCTCTTTTATCCTGTGCCCCCGCCGCACTCCTTGTGCTCTTTTATCCTGTGTCCCCGCCGCTCTCCTCGCGCTCTTTCACTGTGACCCCACTGCTTTCCTCGCGCTCTTTTATCCTGCGCCCCCGCCGCTCTCCTCGCGCTATTTCACTGTGTCCCCAGTGCTCTCCTCGCGCTCGTTTATCCTGTGCCCCCGCCACTCTCCTCGCGCTCTTTTATCCTGTGTCCCCGCCGCTCTCCTCGCGCTCTTTCACTGTGTTCCCAGCCGCTCTCCTCGCGCTCTTTCACTGTGTCTCCGCGGGCCTCATCGCGCTCTTTCACCGTGTCCCCGCCGCTCTCCTAGCGCTCTTTCACTGTGTCCCCGCCGCTCTCCTCGCGCTATTTTATCCTGTGTCCCCGCCGCTATCCTCGCGCTCTTTCACTGTGTCCCCGCCGCTCTCCTCGCGCTCTTTAATCCTGTGTCCCCGTCGCTCTCCTTGCGCTCTTTCACTGCTTCTCCGCCGCTCTCCTCGCGCTCATTTATCCTGTGTCCCCGCCGCTCTCCTCGCGCACTTTCACTGTGTCCCCGCCACTCTCCTCGCGCTCTTTCACTGTGTCCCCCCCGCTCTCCTCACGCTCTTTCACTGTGTCTCCGCCGCTCTCCTCGCGCTCTTTCACTGTGTCCCCGCCGCTCTCCTCGCGCTCTTTCACTGTGACTCCGCCGCTCTCCTCGCGCACTTTCACTGTGTCCCCGCCACTCTCCTCGCGCTCTTTCACTGAGTCCCCCCCGCTCTCCTCACGCTCTTTCACTGTGTCTCCGCCGCTCTCCTCGCGCTCTTTGACTGTGTCCCCGCCGCTCTCCTCGCGCTCTTTCACTGTGACTCCGCCGCTCTCCTCGCGCTCTTTCATTGTGTCCCCGCCGCTCTCCTCGCGCTCTTTCACTGGGTCCCCACTGCTCTCCTCGCGCTCTTTCACTGTGTCCCCGCCGCACTCCTCGCGCTTTTTCACTGTGCCCCCACTGCTCTCCTCACGCTCTTTCACTGTGTCTCCGCCGCTCTACTCGCGCTCTTTTATCCTGTGTCCCCGGTGCTCTCCTCACGCTCTTTCACTGTGTTCCCGCCGCTCTCCTCGCGCTCTTTCACTGTGCCCCGCCGCTCTCCTAGCACTCTTTCACTGAGTTCCTGCCGCACTCCTCGCGCTCTTTCACTGTGTCCCCGCCGCTCACCTCGGGCTCTTTCACTGTGTCCCCGCCACTCTCCTCGCGCTCTTTCACTGTGTCCCCGCCGCTCTCCTAGCGCTCTTTCACTGTGCCCCCGCCGCACTCCTCGCGCTCTTCCACTGTGCCCCCGCCTCTCTCCTCGCGCTCTTCCACTGTGCCCCCGCCTCTCTCCTCGCGCTCTTTCACTGTGTCCCCGCCACTTTGCTCGCTCTCTTTCACTGTGTCCCCGCCGCACTCCTCGCGCTCTTTCACGGAGTCCCCACCGCTCTCCTCGTGCTCTTTCACTGTTTCCCCGCAGCTCTCCTCGCGCTCTTTCACTGTGTCCTCGCCGCTCTTCTCGCGCTTTTTCACTGCGTCCCAGCCGCTCTCCTCGCGCTCTTTCACTGTGTCCCCGCTGCTCTCCTCGCGCTCTTTTATCCTGTGCCCCCGCCGCTCTCCTCGCACTCTTTCACTGTGCCCCCGCCGCTCTCCTCGCGCTCTTTCACTGTGTCCCCGCCGTTCTCCTCGCGCTTTTTCACTGTGTCCCCGCCGCTCTCCTCGCGCTCTTTCACTGTGCCCCCGCCTCTCTCCTCGCGCTCTTTCACTGTGTCCCCGCCGCTCTCCTCGCGCTCTTTCACTGATTCCCCCCCGCTCTCCTTGCGCTCTTTCACTGTTTCTCCGCCGCTCTCCTCGTGCTCTTTCACTGAGTCCCCCCCGCTCTCCTCGCGCTCTTTCACTGTGTCTCCGCCGCTCTCCTCGCGCTCTTTCACTGTGTCACCGCCGCTCTCCTCTCGCTCTTTCACTGTGCCCCCGCCGCTCTTCTCGCGCTCTTTCACTGTGTCGCCGCCGCTCTCCTCGCGCTCTTTCACTGTGTCCTCGCCGCTCTCCTCGCGCTCCTTCACTGCGTCCCAGCCGCTCTCCTCGCACTCTTTCACTGTGTCCCCGCTGCTCTCCTCGCGCTCTTTTATCCTGTGCCCCGGCCGCTCTCCTCGCGCTCTTTCACTGTGCCCCCGCCGCACTCCTCGCGCTCTTCCACTGTGCCCCCGCCTCTATCCTCGCGCTCTTCCACTGTGCCCCCGCCTCTCTCCTCGCGCTCTTCCACTGTGTCCCCGCCACTCTGGTCGCGCTCTTTCACTGTGTCCCCGCCGCTCTCCTCGCGCTCTTTCACTGTTTCCCCGCTGCTCTCCTCGCGCTCTTTCACTGGGTCTCCGCCGCTCTCCTCGCGCTCTTTTATCCTGTGTCCCCGCCACTCTGCTCGCGCTCTTTCACTGTGTCCCCGCCACTCTACTCGCGCTGTTTCACTGCGTCTCCGCCGCTCTCCTCGCGCTCTTTTATCCTGTGTCCCCGCCACTCTCCTCGCGCTCTTTCACTGTGTCCCCACCGCTCTACTCGCGCTCTTTCACTGTTTCCCCGCCGCTCTCCTCCCGCTTTTTCACTGGGTCTCCGCCGCTCTCCTCGCGCTCCTTTATCCTGTGTCCCCACCGCTCTCCTCGCGCTCTTTCACTGTGTCCCCGCCGCTCTCCTCGCGCTCTTTCACTGTGTCCCCGCCGCTCTCCTCGCGCTCTTTCACTGTGCCCCCGCCGCTCTCCTCGCGCTCTTTTATCCTGTGTCCCCGCCGCTCTCCTCGCGCTCTTTCACTGTGCCCCGCCTCTCTCCTCGCTTTCTTTCACTGTGTCCCCGCCGCTCTCCTAGCGCTCTTTCACTGTGCCCCCGCCGCACTACTCGCGCTCTTCCACTGTGCCCCCGCTTCTCTCCTCGCGCTCTTTCACTGTGGCCCCGCCACTCTGCTCGCGCTCTTTCACTGTGTCCCCGCCGCACTCCTCGCGATCTATCACTGAGTCCCCACCGCTCTCCTCGCGCTCTTTCACTGGGTCTCCGCCGCTCTCCTCGCGCTCTTTTATCCTGTGTCCCCGCCGCTCTCCTCGCTCTCTTTCACCGTGTCCCCGCCGCTCTCCTCGCGCTCTGACACTGTGTCCCCGCCGCTCTCCTCGCGCTCTTTCACTGGGTCTCCGCCGCTCTCCTCGCGCTCTCACACTGTGTCCCCGCCGCTCTCCTCGCGCTCTTTCACTGGGTCTCCGCCGCTCTCCTCGCGCTCTTTTATCCTGTGTCCCCGCAGCTCTACTCGCGCTCTTTCACTGTGTCCCCGCCACTCTGCTCGCGCTCTTTCACTGTGTCCCCGCCGCACTCCTCGCGCTCTTTCACTGAGTCCCCACCGCTCTCCTCGCGCTCTTTCACTGTTTCCCCACCACTCTCCTCGCGCTCTTTCACTGGGTCTCCGCAGCTCACCTTGCGCTCTTTTATCCTGTATCCCCGCCGCTCTCCTTGCGCTCTTTCACCGTGTCCCCGCCGCTCTCCTCGCGCTCTTACACTGTGTCCCCGCCGCTCTCCTCGCGCTCTTTTATCCTGTGTCCCCGCCGCTCTCCTCGCGCTCTTTCACTGTGCCCCGCCTCTCTCCTCGCGTTCTTTCACTGTGTCCCCGCCGCACTCCTAGCGCTCTTTCACTGTGTCCCCGCCGCTCTCCTCGCGCTGTTTCACTGTGTCCCCGCCGCTCTCCTCGCGCTCTTTCACTGTGTCCCCGCCGCTCTCCTCGCGCTGTTTCACTGTGTCCCCGCCGCTCTCCTCGCGCTGTTTCACTGTGTCCCCGCCGCTCTCCTCGCGCTCTTTCACTGGGTCTCCGCCGCTCTCCTTGCGCTCTTTTATCCTGTGTCCCCGCCACTCTCCTCGCGCTCTTTCACCGTGTCCCCGCCGCTCTCCTCGCGCTCTTACACTGTGTCCCCGCCGCTCTCCTCCCGCACTTTCACTGGGTCTCCGCCGCTCTCCTCGCGCTCTTTTATCCTGTGTCCCCGCCGCTCTCCTCGCGCTCTTTCACTGTGTCCCCGCCGCACTCCTCGCGCTCTTTCACTGTGTCCCCGCCGCTCTCCTCGCGCTCTCTCACTGTGCCCCCGCTGCTCTCCTCGCGCTCTTTTATCCTGTGTCCCCGTCGCTCTCCTCGCGCTCTTTCACTGTGCCCCGCCTCTCTCCTCGCGTTCTTTCACTGTGTCCCCGCCGCTCTCCAAGCGCTCTTTCACTGTGCCCCCGCCGCACTCCTCGCGCTCTTCCACTGTGCCCCCGCCTCTCTCCTCGCGCTTTCCACTGTGCCCCCGCCTCTCTCCTCGCGCTCTTTCACTGAGTCCCCACCGCTCTCCTCGCGCTCTTTCACTGTTTCCCCGACGCTCTCCTCGCGCTCTTTCACTGGGTCTCTGCCGCTCTCCTCGCGCTCTTTTATCCTGTGTCCCCGCCACTCTCCTCGCGCTCTTTCACTGTTTCCCCACCGCTCTCCTCGCGCTCTTTCACTGGGTCTCCGCAGCTCTCCTTGCGCTCTTTTATCCTGTGTCCCCGCCGCTCTCCCCGCGCTCTTTCACCGTGTCCCCGCCGCTCTCCTCGCGCTCTTACACTGTGTCCCCGCAGCTCTCCTCGCGCTCTTTCACTGGGTCTCCGCCGCTCTCCTCGCGCTCTTTTATCCTGTGTCCCCGCCGCTCTACTCGCGCTCTTTCACTGTGTCCCCGCCGCTCTCCTCGCGCTCTTTCACTGTGTCCCCGCCGCTCTCCTCGCGCTCTTTCACTGTGCCCCCGCCGCTCTCCTCGCGCTCTTTTATCCTGTGTCCCCGCCGCTCTCCTCGCGCTCTTTCACTGTGCCCCGCCTCTCTCCTCGCGCTGTTTCACTGTGTCCCCGCCGCTCTCCTCGCGCTCTTTCACTGTGTCCCCGCCGCTCTCCTCGCGCTGTTTCACTGTGTCCCCGCCGCTCTCCTCGCGCTGTTTCACTGTGTCCCCGCCGCTCTCCTTGCGCTCTTTTATCCTGTGTCCCCGCCGCTCTCCTCGCGCTCTTTCACTGTGTCCCCGCCACTCTCCTCGCGCTCTTTCACTGTGTCCCCGCCTCTCTCCTCGCGCTCTTTCACTGAGTCCCCCCCGCTCTCCTCGCGCTCTTTCACTGTGTCCCCGCCGCTCTCCTCGCGCTGTTTCACTGTGTCCCCGCCGCTCTCCTTGCGCTCTTTTATCCTGTGTCCCCGCCGCTCTCCTCGCGCTCTTTCACTGTGTCCCCGCCACTCTCCTCCCGCTCTTTCACTGTGTCCCCGCCGCTCTCCTCGCGCTCTTTCACTGAGTCCCCGCCGCTCTCCTCGCGCTCTTTCACTGTTTCCCCGCCGCTCTCCTCGCGCTCTTTCACTGGGTCTCCGCCGCTCTCCTCGCGCTCTTTTATCTTGTGTCCCCGCCGCTCTCCTCGCGCTCTTTCACCGTATCCCCGCCGCTCTCCTCGCGCTCTTTCACTGTGTCCCCGCCGCTCTCCTCGCGCTGTTTCACTGTTTCCCCACCGCTCTCCTTGCGCTCTTTCACTGGGTCTCCGCCGCTCTCCTCGCGCACTTTTATCCTGTGTCCCCGCCGCTCTCCTCACGCTCTTTCACTGTGTCCCCGCCGCTCTCCTAGCGCTCTTTCACTGTGTTCCCGCCACTCTCCTCCCGCTCTTTCACTGTGTCCCCGCCGCTCTCCTCGCGCTCTTTCACTGTGTCGCCGCCGCTCTCCTCGCGCTCTTTCACTGTGTCCCCGCTGCTCTCCTCACGCTCTTTTATCCTGTGCCCCCGCCCCTCTCCTCGCGCTCTTTCACTGTGCCCCCGCCGCTCTCCTCGCGCTCTTTCACTGTGTCCCCGCCGCTCTCCTCGCGCTCTTTCACTGTTTCCCCACCGCTCTCCTTGCGCTCTTTCACTGGGTCTCCGCCGCTCTCCTCGCGCACTTTTATCCTGTGTCCCCGCCGCTCTCCTCACGCTCTTTCACTGTGTCCCCGCCGCTCTCCTAGCGCTCTTTCACTGTGTTCCCGCCACTCTCCTCCCGCTCTTTCACTGTGTCCCCGCCGCTCTCCTCGCGCTCTTTCACTGTGTCGCCGCCGCTCTCCTCGCGCTCTTTCACTGTGTCCCCGCTGCTCTCCTCACGCTCTTTTATCCTGTGCCCCCGCCCCTCTCCTCGCGCTCTTTCACTGTGCCCCCGCCGCTCTCCTCGCGCTCTTTCACTGTGTCCCCGCCGCTCTCTTCGCGCTCTTTCACTGAGTCTCCGCCGCTCTCCTCGCGCTCTTTTATCCTGTGTCCCTGCCGCTCTCCTCGCGCACTTTCACTGAGTCTCCGCCGCTCTCCTTGCGCTCTTTCACTGAATCCCCGCAACTCTCCTCGCGCTCTTTCACTGTGTACCCGCCACTCTCCTCGCCCTCTTTCACCGTGTCCCCGCCGCTCTCCTCGCGCTCTTTCACTGTGTCCCCGCCGCTCTCCTCGCGCTCTTTCACTGTATCCCCGCCAGTCTCCTCGCGCTCTTTCACTGTGCCCCCGCCGCTCTCCTCACGCTCTTTTATCCTGTGTCCCCGCCGCTCTCCTCGCGCTCTTTCACTGTGCCCCGCCTCTCTCCTCGCGTTCTTTCACTGTGTCCCCGCCGCTCTCCTAGCGCTCTTTCACTGTGTCCCCGCCGCTCTCCTCGCGCTGTTTCACTGTGTCCCCGCCGCTCTCCTCGCGCTCTTTCACTGTGTCCCCGCCGCTCTCCTCGCGCTGTTTCACTGTGTCCCCGCCGCTCTCCTCGCGCTGTTTCACTGTGTCCCCGCCGCTCTGCTCGCGCTATTTCACTGGGTCTCCGCCGCTCTCCTCGAGCTCTTTTATCCTGTGTCCCCGCCGCTCTCCTCGCGCTCTTTCACTGTGTCCCCGCCGCACTCCTCGCGCTCTTTCACTGTGTCCCCGCCGCTCTCCTCGCGCTCTTTCACTGTGCCCCCGCTGCTCTCCTCGCGCTCTTTTATCCTGTGTCCCCGCCGCTCTCCTAGCGCTCTTTCACTGTGCCCCCGCCGCACTCCTCGCGCTCTTCCACTGTGCCCCCGCCTCTCTCCTCGCGCTCTTCCACTGTGCCCCCGCCTCTCTCCTCGCGCTCTTTCACCGTGTCCCCGCCGCTCTCCTCGCGCTCTTACACTGTGTCCCCGCCGCTCTCCTCGCGCTCTTTCACTGGGTCTCCGCCGCTCTCCTCGCGCTCTTTTATCCTGTGTCCCCGCCGCTCTACTCGCGCTCTTTCACTGTGTCCCCGCCGCTCTCCTTGCGCTCTTTCACTGTGTCCCCGCCGCTCTCCTCGCGCTCTTTCACTGTGCCCCCGCCGCTCTACTCGCGCTCTTTTATCCTGTGTCCCCGCCGCTCTCCTCGCGCTCTTTCACTGTGCCCCGCCTCTCTCCTCGCGTTCTTTCACTGTGTCCCCGCCGCTCTCCTAGCGCTCTTTGACTGTGTCCCCGCCGCTCTCCTCGCGCTGTTTCACTGTGTCCCCGCCACTCTCCTCGCGCTCTTTCACTGTTTCCCCACCGCTCTCCTCGCGCTCTTTCACTGAGTCCCCCCCGCTCTCCTAGCGCTGTTTCACTGTGTCCCCGCCGCTCTCCTTGCGCTCTTTTATCCTGTGTCCCCGCCGCTCTCCTCGCGCTCTTTCACTGTGTCCCCGCCACTCTCCTCGCGCTCTTTCACTGAGTCCCCCCCGCTCTCCTCGCGCTCTTTCACTGTGTCCCCGCCTCTCTCCTCGCGCTCTTTCACTGAGTCCCCCCCGCTCTCCTCGCGCTCTTTCACTGTGTCCCCGCCGCTCTCCTCGCGCTGTTTCACTGTGTCCCCGCCGCTCTCCTTGCGCTCTTTTATCCTGTGTCCCCGCCGCTCTCCTCGCGCTCTTTCACTGTGTCCCCGCCACTCTCCTCCCGCTCTTTCACTGTGTCCCCGCCGCTCTCCTCGCGCTCTTTCACTGAGTCCCCGCCGCTCTCCTCGCGCTCTTTCACTGTTTCCCCGCCGCTCTCCTCGCGCTCTTTCACTGGGTCTCCGCCGCTCTCCTCGCGCTCTTTTATCTTGTGTCCCCGCCGCTCTCCTCGCGCTCTTTCACCGTATCCCCGCCGCTCTACTCGCGCTCTTTCACTGTGTCCCCGCCGCTCTCCTCGCGCTGTTTCACTGTTTCCCCACCGCTCTCCTTGCGCTCTTTCACTGGGTCTCCGCCGCTCTCCTCGCGCACTTTTATCCTGTGTCCCCGCCGCTCTCCTCACGCTCTTTCACTGTGTCCCCGCCGCTCTCCCAGCGCTCTTTCACTGTGTTCCCGCCACTCTCCTCGCGCTCTTTCACTGTGTCGCCGCCGCTCTCCTCGCGCTCTTTCACTGTGTCCCCGCTGCTCTCCTCACGCTCTTTTATCCTGTGCCCCCGCCCCTCTCCTCGCGCTCTTTCACTGTGCCCCCGCCGCTCTCCTCGCGCTCTTTCACTGTGTCCCCGCCGCTCTCCTCGCGCTCTTTCACTGTTTCCCCACCGCTCTCCTTGCGCTCTTTCACTGGGTCTCCGCCGCTCTCCTCGCGCACTTTTATCCTGTGTCCCCGCCGCTCTCCTCACGCTCTTTCACTGTGTCCCCGCCGCTCTCCTAGCGCTCTTTCACTGTGTTCCCGCCACTCTCCTCCCGCTCTTTCACTGTGTCCCCGCCGCTCTCCTCGCGCTCTTTCACTGTGTCGCCGCCGCTCTCCTCGCGCTCTTTCACTGTGTCCCCGCTGCTCTCCTCACGCTCTTTTATCCTGTGCCCCCGCCCCTCTCCTCGCGCTCTTTCACTGTGCCCCCGCCGCTCTCCTCGCGCTCGTTCACTGTGTCCCCGCCGCTCTCTTCGCGCTCTTTCACTGAGTCTCCGCCGCTCTCCTCGTGCTCTTTTATCCTGTGTCCCTGCCGCTCTCCTCGCGCACTTTCACTGAGTCTCCGCCGCTCTCCTTGCGCTCTTTCAATGAATCCCCGCAACTCTCCTCGCGCTCTTTCACTGTGTCCCCGCCACTCTCCTCGCCCTCTTTCACCGTGTCCCCGCCGCTCTCCTCGCGCTCTTTCACTGTGTCTCCGCCGCTCTCCTCGCGCTCTTTCACTGTATCCCCGCCAGTCTCCTCGCGCTCTTTCACTGGGTCTCCGCAGCTCTCCTTGCGCTCTTTTATCCTGTATCCCCGCCGCTCTCCTTGCGCTCTTTCACCGTGTCCCCGCCGCTCTCCTCGCGCTCTTACACTGTGTCCCCGCCGCTCTACTCGCGCTCTTTCACTGTGTCCCCGCCGCTCTCCTCGCCCTCTTTCACTGTGTCCCCGCCGCTCTCCTCGCGCTCTTTCACTGTGCCCCCGCCGCTCTCCTCGCGCTCTTTTATCCTGTGTCCCCGCCGCTCTCCTCGCGCTCTTTCACTGTGCCCCGCCTCTCTCCTCGCGTTCTTTCACTGTGTCCCCGCCGCTCTCCTCGCGCTGTTTCACTGTGTCCCCGCCGCTCTCCTCGCGCTGTTTCACTGTGTCCCCGCCGCTCTGCTCGCGCTATTTCACTGGGTCTCCGCCGCTCTCCTTGCGCTCTTTTATCCTGTGTCCCCGCCGCTCTCCTCGCGCTCTTTCACCGTGTCCCCGCCGCTCTCCTCGCGCTCTTACACTGTGTCCCCGCCGCTCTCCTCCCGCACTTTCACTGGGTCTCCGCCGCTCTCCTCGAGCTCTTTTATCCTGTGTCCCCGCCGCTCTCCTCGCGCTCTTTCACTGTGTCCCCGCCGCACTCCTCGCGCTCTTTCACTGTGTCCCCGCCGCTCTCCTCGCGCTCTTTCACTGTGCCCCCGCTGGTCTCCTCGCGCTCTTTTATCCTGTGTCCCCGCCGCTCTCCTAGCGCTCTTTCACTGTGCCCCCGCCGCACTCCTCGCGCTCTTCCACTGTGCCCCCGCCTCTCTCCTCGCGCTCTTCCACTGTGCCCCCGCCTCTCTCCTCGCGCTCTTTCACTGAGTCCCCACCGCTCTCCTCGCGCTCTTTCACTGTTTCCCCGCCGCTCTCCTCGCGCTCTTTCACTGGGTCTCTGCCGCTCTCCTCGCGCTCTTTTATCCTGTGTCCCCGCCACTCTCCTCGCGCTCTTTCACTGTTTCCCCACCGCTCTCCTCGCGCTCTTTCACTGGGTCTCCGCAGCTCTCCTTGCGCTCTTTTATCCTGTGTCCCCGCCGCTCTCCTCGCGCTCTTTCACCGTGTCCCCGCCGCTCTCCTCGCGCTCTTACACTGTGTATCCGCCGCTCTCCTCGCGCTCTTTCACTGGGTCTCCGCCGCTCTCCTCGCGCTCTTTTATCCTGTGTCCCCGCCGCTCTACTCGCGCTCTTTCACTGTGTCCCCGCCGCTCTCCTTGCGCTCTTTCACTGTGTCCCCGCCGCTCTCCTCGCGCTCTTTCACTGTGCCCCCGCCGCTCTCCTCGCGCTCTTTTATCCTGTGTCCCCGCCGCTCTCCTCGCGCTCTTTCACTGTGCCCCGCCTCTCTCCTCGCGTTCTTTCACTGTGTCCCCGCCGCTCTCCTAGCGCTCTTTCACTGTGTCCCCGCCGCTCTCCTCGCGCTGTTTCACTGTGTCCCCGCCACTCTCCTCGCGCTCTTTCACTGTTTCCCCACCGCTCTCCTCGCGCTCTTTCACTGGGTCTCCGCAGCTCTCCTTGCGCTCTTTTATCCTGTGTCCCCGCCGCTCTCCTCGCGCTCTTTCACCGTGTCCCCGCCGCTCTCCTCGCGCTCTTACACTGTGTCCCCGCCGCTCTCCTCGCGCTCTTTCACTGGGTCTCCGCCGCTCTCCTCGCGCTCTTTTATCCTGTGTCCCCGCCGCTCTACTCGCGCTCTTTCACTGTGTCCCCGCCGCTCTCCTCGCGGTCTTTCACTGTGTCCCCGCCGCTCTCCTCGCCCTCTTTCACTGTGCCCCCGCCGCTCTCCTCGCGCTCTTTTATCCTGTGTCCCCGCCGCTCTCTTCGCGCTCTTTCACTGTGCCCCGCCTCTCTCCTCGCGTTCTTTCACTGTGTCCCCGCCGCTCTCCTAGCGCTCTTTCACTGTGTCCCCGCCGCTCTCCTCGCGCTGTTTCACTGTGTCCCCGCCGCTCTCCTCGCGCTCTTTCACTGTGTCCCCGCCGCTCTCCTCGCGCTGTTTCACTGTGTCCCCGCCGCTCTCCTCGCGCTGTTTCACTGTGTCCCCGCCGCTCTCCTTGCGCTCTTTTATCCTGTGTCCCCGCCGCTCTCCTCGCGCTCTTTCACTGTGTCCCCGCCACTCTCCTCCCGCTCTTTCACTGTGTCCCCGCCGCTCTCCTCGCGCTCTTTCACTGAGTCCCCGCCGCTCTCCTTGCGCTCTTTTATCCTGTGTCCCCGACGCTCTCCACACGCTCTTTCACTGTGTCCCCGCCGCTCTCCTCGCTCTCTTTCACTGTGCCCCCGCCACTCTCCTCGCGCTCTTTCACCGTATCCCCGCCGCTCTCCTCGCGCTCTTTCACTGTTTCCCCACCGCTCTCCTTGCGCTCTTTCACTGGGTCTCCGCCGCTCTCCTCGCGCTCTTTTATTATGCGTCCCCGCCGCTCTCCTCACGCTCTTTCACTGTGTCCCCGCCGCTCTCCTAGCGTTCTTTCACTGTGTTCCCGCCACTCTCCTCCCGCTCTTTCACTGTGTCCCCGCCGCTCTCCTCGCGCTCTTTCACTGAGTCCCCGCCGCTCTCCTTGCGCTCTTTTATCCTGTGTCCCCGACGCTCTCCACACGCTCTTTCACTGTGTCCCCGCCGCTCTCCTCGCTCTCTTTCACTGTGCCCCCGCCACTCTCCTCGCGCTCTTTCACCGTATCCCCGCCGCTCTCCTCGCGCTCTTTCACTGTTTCCCCACCGCTCTCCTTGCGCTCTTTCACTGGGTCTCCGCCGCTCTCCTCGCGCTCTTTTATTATGCGTCCCCGCCGCTCTCCTCACGCTCTTTCACTGTGTCCCCGCCGCTCTCCTAGCGTTCTTTCACTGTGTTCCCGCCACTCTCCTCCCGCTCTTTCACTGTGTCCCCGCCGCTCTCCTCGCGCTCTTTCACTGTGTCGCCGCCGCACTCCTCGCGCTCTTTCACTGTGTCCCCGCTGCCCTCCTCACGCTCTTTTATCCTGTGCCCCCGCCCCTCTCCTCGCGCTCTTTCACTGTGCCCCCGCCGCTCTCCTCGCGCTCTTTCACTGTGTCCCCGCCGCTCTCTTCGCGCTCTTTCACTGAGTCTCCGCCGCTCTCCTCGCGCTCTTTTATCCTGTGTCCCTGCCGCTCTCCTCGCGCACTTTCACTGAGTCTCCGCCGCTCTCCTTGCGCTCTTTCACTGAATGCCCGCCACTCTCCTCGCCCTCTTTCACTGTGTCCCCGCCACTCTCCTCGCCCTCTTTCACCGTGTCCCCGCCGCTCTCCTCGCGCTCTTTCACTGTGTCTCCGCCGCTCTCCTCGCGCTCTTTCACTGTATCCCCGCCACTCTCCTCGCGCTCTTTCACTGTGTCACCGCCGCTCTCCTCTCGCTCTTGCACTGTGCCCCCGCCGCTCTCCTCGCGCTCTTTCACTGTGTCGCCGCCGCTCTCCTCGCGCTCATTCACTGTGTCCTCGCCGCTCTTCTCGCGCTTTTTCACTGCGTCCCAGCCGCTCTCCTCGCGCTCTTTCACTGTGTCCCCACTGCTCTCCTCGCGCGCTTTTATCCTGTGCCCCCGCCGCACTCCTCGCACTCTTTCACTGTGCCCCCGCCGCTCTCCTCGCGCTCTTTCACTGTGTCCCCGCCGCTCTCCTCGCGCTCTTTCACTGTGCCCCCGCCTCTCTCCTCACGCTCTTTCACTGTGTCCCCGCCGCTCTCCTCGCGCTCTTTCACTGATTCCCCGCCGCTCTCCTCGCGCTCTTTCACTGTTTCTCCGCCGCTCTCCTCGTGCTCTTTCACTGAGTCCACCCCGCTCTCCTCGCGCTCTTTCACTGTGTCTCCGCCGCTCTCCTTGCGCTCTTTCACTGTATCACCGCCGCTCTTCTCTCGCTCTTTCACTGTGCCCCCGCCGCTCTTCTCGCGCTCTTTCACTGTGTCGCCGCCGCTCTCCTCGCGCTCTTTCACTGTGTCCTCGCCGCTCTCCTCGCGCTCTTTCACTGCGTCCCAGCTGCTCTCCTCGCGCTCTTTCACTGTGTCCCCGCTGCTCTCCTCGCGCTCTTTTATCCTGTGCCCCCGCCGCTCTCCTCGCGCTCTTTCACTGTGCCCCCGCCGCACTCCTCGCGCTCTTCCACTGTGCCCCCGCCTCTCTCCTCGCGCTCTTCCACTGTGCCCCCGCCTCTCTCCTCGCGCTCTTTCACTGTGTCCCCGCCACTCTGCTCGCGCTCTTTCACTGTGTCTCCGCGGCACTCCTCGCGCTCTTTCACTGAGTCCCCGCCGCTCTCCTCGCGCTCTTTCACTGGGTCTCCGCCGCTCTCCTCGCGCTCTTTTATCCTGTGTCCCCGCTGCTCTCCTCGCGCTCTTTCACTGTGTCCCCGCCGCTCTCCTCGCGCTCTTTCACTGTGTCCCCACCGCTCTCCTCGCGCTCTTTCACTGTTTCCCCACCGCTCTCCTCGCGCTCTTTCACTGGGTCTCCGCCGCTCTCCTTGCGCTCTTTTATCCTGTGTCCCCGCCGCTCTCCTCGCGCTCTTTCACCGTGTCCCCGCCGCTCTCCTCGCGCTCTTACACTGTGTCCCCGCTGCTCTCCTCGCGCTCTTTCACTGTGTCCTCGCCGCTCTCCTCGCGCTCTTTCACTGCGTCCCAGCTGCTCTCCTCGCGCTCTTTCACTGTGTCCCCGCTGCTCTCCTCGCGCTCTTTTATCCTGTGCCCCCGCCGCTCTCCTCGCGCTCTTTCACTGTGCCCCCGCCTCTCTCCTCGCGCTCTTCCACTGTGCCCCCGACTCTCTCCTCGCGCTCTTTCACTGTGTCCCCGCCACTCTCCTCGCGCTCTTCCACTGTGCCCCCGCCTCTCTCCTCGTGCTCTTTCACTGTGCCCCCGCCGCACTCCTCGCGCTCTTCCACTGTGCCCCCGCCTCTCTCCTCGCGCTCTTCCACTGTGCCCCCGCCTCTCTCCTCGCGCTCTTTGACTGTGTCCCCGCCACTCTGCTCGCGCTCTTTCACTGTGTCCCCGCCGCACTCCTCGCGCTCTTTCACTGAGTCCCCGCCGCTCTCCTCGCGCTCTTTCACTGTTTCCCCGCCGCTCTGCTCGCGCTCTTTCACTGTGTCCCCGCCGCACTCCTCGCGCTCTTTCACTGTGTCCCCGCCGCTCTCCTCGCGCTCTTTCACTGTTTCCCCGCCGCTCTGCTCGCGCTCTTTCACTGTGTCCCCGCCGCACTCCTCGCGCTCTTTCACTGAGTCCCCGCCGCTCTCCTCGCGCTCTTTCACTGTTTCCCCGCCGCTCTGCTTGCGCTCTTTCACTGTGTCCCCGCCACTCTGCTCGCGCTCTTTCACTGTGTCCCCGCCGCACTCCTCGCGCTCTTTCACTGTGTCCCCGCCGCTCTCCTCGCGCTCTTTCACTGTTTCCCCACCGCTCTCCTCGCGCTCTTTCACTGGGTCTCCGCCGCTCTCCTTGCGCTCTTTTATCCTGTGTCCCCGCCGCTCTCCTCGCGCTCTTTCACCGTGTCCCCGCCGCTCTCCTCGCGCTCTTACACTGTGTCCCCGCCGCTCTCCTCGCGCTCTTTCACTGGGTCTCCGCCGCTCACCTCGCGCTCTTTTATCCTGTGTCCCCACCGCTCTCCTCGCGCTCTTTCACTGTGTCCCCGCCGCTGTCCTCGCGCTCTTTCACTGTGTCCCCGCCGCTCTCCTCGCGCTCTTTCACTGTGCCCCCGCCGCTCTCCTCGCGCTCTTTCACTGAGTCCCCCCCGCTCTCCTCGCGCTCTTTCACTGTGCCCCCGCCGCTCTCCTCGCGCTCTTTCACTGTGCCCCCGCCGCTCTCCTCGCGCTGTTTCACTGTGTCCCCGCCGCTCTCCTCGCGCTCTTTCACTGTGTCCCCGCCGCTCTCCTCGCGCTGTTTCACTGTGTCCCCGCTGCTCTCCTCGCGCTCTTTCACTGTGTCCCCGCCACTCTCCTCGCGCTCTTTCACTGTGTCCCCGCCTCTCTCCTCGCGCTCTTGCACTGAGTCCCCCCCGCTCTCCTCGCGCTCTTTCACTGTTTCCCCGCCGCTCTTCTCGCGCTCTTTCACTGATTCCCCCCGCTCTCCTCGCGCTCTTTCACTGATTCCCCCCGCTCTCCTCGCGCTCTTTCACTGTGTCTCCGCCGCTCTCCTCGTGCTCTTTCACTGAGTCCCCCCCGCTCTCCTCGCGCTCTTTCACTGTGTCTCCGCCGCTCTCCTCGCGCTCTTTTATCCTGTGTCCCCGCCGCTCTCCTCGCGCTCTTTCACTGTGTCCCCGCCGCTCTCCTTGCGCTCTTTCACTGTGTCCCCGCCGCTCTCCTCACGCTCTTTCACTGTGTGGTAGTATGTATTGGGGTTCATGTGGGACTGAAAGCCCTAATGTCATTGGCTGACAGATCCCGGGTCCTGGTTGGCCGTTGACCTCAAGCTCCGCCCTGAAGGCGAAGTATAAGAAGCCGGTGCCTTCCCCCGCAGGCCAGTTTACTATCGAGCTGCTGGGGAACAGACATGCTTAATAAAGCCTCATCGACTTCACTCTATTCGTCTCACGGAGTCTTTGTGCGCTACAATTTATTAAGCGTGCCTAAAAAGGACTATGGTGCTCAGGATCATTCCAGAATGCCTGAGGATCAGCCCCCACGCAGTGAATGCGGCAGCAGCCTTCAAACACTGGCAGACTTGCTTCGAGGCCTACCTCAGAACGACCACCGGCCGGGTCTCAGAAGACCAAAAACTGCAGGTCCTGCACTCGAGGGTGAGCACGGAGATTTTCACCCTCATTGAAGACACCGACGATTTCCAGACGGCGTTCACAGCACTGAGAAGTCTCTACGTTCGCCCAGTTAACCAAATCTACGCTCGCTACCAGCTCGCGACAAGACGGCAAGCTCCCGAAGAATCGACGGACGAGTTCTACGCCGCGCTGCTGATTTTGGGACGAGCCTGCAGCTGCCCGTCGGTGAATGCAAACGAACACACGGACATGTTAATGCGCGATGCTTTTGTGGCAGGTATGCAATCCTCCCAAATCCGCCAAAGACTTCTAGAAAAAGAGTCGCTAGGACTCTCAGAGGCACGGGCCCTAGCAGCCTCCCTAGACGTGGCCGCGCGTAATACCCGCGCCTACGGCCCCGACCGCGCGGCAGGCCATTGGGCCCCGTACGTACCCGTCGCGGCAAACCCCCTACCCCCCCCCGGACACCCCACAGGCTTGCGCAGTCCAAACGCCGAGTCGCACCGGGGGCGCCCGCTGTTATTTCTGCGGCCAGGCGAAGCACCCCCGACAGCGCTGCCCGGCCCGCGCAGCCATCTGCAAAAGCTGCGGGAAAAAGGGCCACTATGCGGTGGTGTGCCGATCCCGCGAGGTCGCCGCTGTCCCGGGAGCACAGGGAGCCCTGCAAGCAGTCTACGCGCCCCAACCCCCCCAGCACGCCATGTGCGACCCGCAGGCGCAGCCGCTCTGGGTCCCGACCACCCGGGCCCCGGGAGAACTGGGAGCCCTGCACGCCGCTTACGCTCCCCAACCCCCCTCCCCGCAGTCCATGTATGACCCGCCGCCGGCGCTACCGCTTTGGGTCCCGGCCAACACTCTCCACGGAGAGGAGGGGTTTTTCGCGTCCCGAACGCCACCCTCACCCCCGTCCCGCGCCCCACGCCTGACCCGCCGGCGCCACCTACTTGGACCCCGACCACCGCTGTCCCCGGTGAGGGAACTCCGCGCGGTCCTACCGCCCCCCCAGACCCCCCAGCACACCATGTGCGACCCGCAGACGCCGCCATTTTGGGTCCCGACCACCACGAGGGGAGGAGGGGCCCCGCCATCTTGGACCGCCCCCGACCTGTACGACGCATGGGGGCCGCCATTTTGTCCACCCCCGCCGCCATCTTGTGACCCCCCAGCCACGTGCGATGTATGGGGGTGGCCAATTTGTCCATCCCCGACGCCATCTTGGACGGCAACAACGGACCCCTCCCCACTACTACAACCACGACTCGCTTCGGTTACGCTCGATCAGGCTCGGCCCCGGACACTCCAGACGACGACGACAACGGTCCTAATTAACGGCCACGAGACGCCATGCCTAGTCGACTCCGGGAGCACGGAGAGCTTTATACACCCCGACACGGTAAGACGCTGTTCCTTAACCACCTACCCCAGCGCACAAAAGATTTCCCTAGCTGCAGGATCCCACTCCGTACAGATCCAGGGATTCTGCATAGTTACCCTAACGGTACAGGGGAGGGAGTTCAAAAACTACAAACTTAACGTCCTTCCCCAACTCTGTGCACCCACCTTGCTGGGATTAGATTTCCAATGTAATCTACAGAGCCTTACGTTTAAATTCGGCGGCCCCATACCCCCACTCACTATCTGCGGCCTCGCCACCCTCAAGGTGCAACCCCCGTCCTTGTTTGTGAACCTCACCCCGGATTGCAAACCCGTCGCCACGAGGAGCAGACAGTACAGCGCCCAGGACCGGACCTTCATTCGCTCCGACGTCCAGCAGCTACTAAAGGAGGGCATAATCCAGGCTAGCAATAGTCCCTGGAGAGCGCAGGTGGTAGTAGTGAAGACAGGGGAGAAACAAAGGATGGTCATTGACTATAGCCAGACCATCAACAGGTACACACAACTAGACGCCTACCCTCTCCCCCGCATATCCGACATGGTCAATCGGATTGCCCAGTATAAAGTCTTCTCCACCGTGGACCTCAAGTCCGCCTACCATCAGCTCCCCACCGCCCAAGTGACCGCAAGTACACAGCCTTCGAGGCAGACGGGCGATTATACCATTTCCTACGGGTCCCTTTTGGCGTCACAAACGGGGTCTCGGTCTTCCAACGGGAGATGGACCGGATGGTTGATCAACATGGGTTACGGGCCACGTTCCCGTATCTCGACAATGTAACCATCTGCGGCCACGATCAGCAGGACCACGACGCCAACCTCCAAAAATTCCTCCAGACCGCCAAAACCTTGAACCTCACGTACAACGAGGACAAGTGCGTTTTTAGCACCGATCGGCTAGCCATTCTGGGCTACATAGTGCGCAATGGGATAATAGGCCCCGACCCCGAACGTATGCGCGCACTCATGGAATTTCCCCTCCCGCACTGCCCAAAAGCCCTGAAACACTGCCTGGGGTTCTTTTCGTACTACGCCCAGTGGGTCCCCCAGTACGCAGACAAGGCCCGCCCCCTAATACAGACCACGACCTTCCCTCTGTCGACAGAGGCTTGCCAGGCCTTCAGCCGCATCAAAGCGGACATCGCAAAGGCCACGATGCGCGCCATCGACGAGTCCCTCCCCTTCCAGGTCGAGAGCGACGCCTCCGACGTAGCTCTAGCGGCCACCCTTAACCAAGTGGGCAGACCCGTGGCCTTTTTCTCCCGAACCCTCCACGCCTCAGAAATCCGCCACTCCTCAGTGGAAAAGGAAGCCCAAGCCATAGTGGAAGCTGTGCGACATTGGAGGCATTACCTGGCCGGCAGGAGATTCACTCTCCTCACTGACCAACGGTCGGTAGCCTTCATGTTCGATAATGCACAGCGGGGCAAGATTAAAAATGACAAGATCTTAAGGTGGAGGATCGAGCTCTCCACCTTCAACTATGAGATCTTATACCGGCCCGGAAAGCTGAACGAGCCGTCCGATGCCCTATCCCGCGGCACATGTGCCAACGCACAAATTGACCGCCTCCAAACCCTCCACGAGGACCTCTGCCACCCGGGGGTCACTCGGTTTTACCACTTCATCAAGTCCCGCAATCTCCCATACTCTTTAGAGGAGGTCCGTACAGTCACAAGGGACTGCCACATCTGCGCGGAATGCAAGCCGCATTTTTTCAGGCCAGATGGAGCGCACCTGATTAAGGCTTCCCGCCCCTTTGAACGCCTCAGTCTCGATTTCAAAGGGCCCCTCCCCTCCACCGACCGCAACGCATATTTTCTTAATGTGGTGGACGAATACTCCCGCTTCCCTTTTGCCATTCCCTGTTCTGACATGACCGCGGCCACAGTCATTAAAGCCCTGAACAGCATCTTCACGCTGTTCGGTTACCCCGCTTACGTCCACAGCGACAGGGGGTCCTCTTTCATGAGTGACGAGCTGCGCCAGTTCCTGCTCAGCAAGGGCATAGCCTCAAGCAGGACGACCAGCTACAACCCCCGGGGGAACGGGCAAGTAGAAAGGGAGAACGGCACGGTCTGGAAGGCCGTCCTACTGGCCCTACGGTCCAGGGACCTCCCAGTTTCACGGTGGCAGGAGGTCCTCCCGGACGCTCTCCATTCCATCCGGTCGTTATTATGTACGAGCACTAATCAAACGCCTCACGAGCGTCTCCTTGTCTTCCCTAGGAGGTCCTCCTCTGGAACGTCGCTGCCGACCTGGCTGGCGGCCCCAGGACCCATCCTGCTCCGAAAGCACGTGCGGGCACATAAGGCGGACCCGTTGGTTGAAAGGGTTCACCTCCTCCACGCAAACCCCCAGTACGCCTACGTGGAGTACCCCGACGGCCGACAGAACACGGTCTCCCTGCGGGATCTGGCGCCCGCCGGCACCACGCACACCCCCCCGACACCATCAACCCAACCGCCCCCCTTCCTGCCACCGCCGCACCCCGCGACCACCCCCTTCCCAGGAGGATCAGTCCCCCTCCCCTTTGCACCGACAGCTGAAACCGTGCGGCTCCTGGAGGCGACAACACTGGTACAAGCACCACCACCACCGCCGGGGCCGAGGCGATCGACACGGACGACCAGACCGCCCGACCGACTCGTGGCGTCGATGTGAAACAAAGATGGACTGTTCAAAGAACATTTTGTTTTTTCCTATACCCTCTGTAAATAGTTGTAACAGGACGATACTGTCCAATACTGTACTACCATGTAACTGTTCTATCCTCCCAGGACCAGCCCTGTAAACCCTTACCACCATACGAAGCATCACCCCGCCGGGTTCATTTTTGACAAGGGGTGAATGTGGTAGTATGTATTGGGGGTCATGTGGGACTGGAAGCCATAATGTCATTGGCTGACAGATCCCGGGTCCTGGTTGGCCGTTGACTTCAAGCTCCGCCCTGAAGGCGAAGTATAAGAAGCCGGTGCCTTCCCCCGCAGGCTAGTTTACTATCGGGCTACTGGGGAACAGACACGCTTAATAAAACCTCATCGACTTCACTCTATTCGTCTCACGGAGTCTTTGTGCGCAACACACTGTGTCCCCACTGCTCTCCTCGCGCTCTTTCACTGTGCACCCGCCGCTCTCCTCGCGGTCTTTTATCCTGTGCCCCCGCCGCTCTCCTCGCGATCTTTCACTGTGTCCCCGCCGCTCTCCTCGCGCTCTTTTATCCGGTGTCCCCGTCGCTCTCCTCGCGCTCTTTCACTGCGTCTCTGCCGCTCTCCTCGCGCTCTTTTATCCTGTGTCCCCGCCGCTCTCCTCGCGCTCTTTCACTGTGTCCCCGCCACTCTCCTCGCGCTCTTTCACTGTGTCCCCACCGCTCTCCTCGCGCTCTCTCACTGTGTCCCCGACATTCTCCTCGCCCTCTTTCATTGTGACCCCGCCACTCTCCTCGCGCTCTTTCACTATGTCTCCGCCGCTCTCCTCGCGCTCTTTCACTGTGTCCCCGCCACTCTCCTCGCGCTCTTTCACTGTGTCACCGCCGCTCTCCTCGCGCTCTTTCACTGTGCCCCCTCCGCTCTCCTCGCGCTATTTTATCCTGTGACCTTGCTGCTCTCCACGCGCTGTATCACTGTGACCCCACTGCTCACCTCGCGCCCTTTTATCCTGTGCCCCCGCCCCTCTCCTTGCGCTCTTTTATCCTGTGCCCCCGCCGCTCCCCTCGCGCTCTTTCACTGTGCCCCCGCTGCTCTCCTCGCGCTCTTTCACTGTGTCCCCGCCGCTCTCCTCGCGCTCTTTCACTGTGACCCGCCACTCTCCTCGCGCTCTTTTATCCTGTGCCCCGCCGCTCTCCTCGCGCTCTTTCACTGTGTCCCCACTGCTCTCCTCGCGCTCTTTTATCCTGTGTCCCCGCCGCTCTCCTCGCGCTCATTCACTGTGTCCCCGCCGCTCTCCTCGCGCTGTTTTATCCTTTGTCCCCGTCGCTCTCCTCGCGCTCTTTCACTGCGTCTCCGCCGCTCTCCTCGCGCTCTTTCACTGTGCCCCCGCCGCTCTCCTCGCGCTCTTTAACTGTGTCCCCGCCACTCTCTAAGCGCTCTTTCACTGTGCCCCCGCCGCTCTCCTTGCGCTCTTTCACTGTGTCCCCGCCGCTCCCCTCGCGCTCTTTCACTGTGTCTCCGCCACTCTCCTCGCGCTCTTTCACTGGGTCTCCGCCACTCTCCTCGCGCTCTTTCACTGGGTCTCAGCCTCTCCCCTCGCGCTCTTTCACTGTGTCTCCGCCACTCTCCTCGCGCTCTTTCACTGGGTCTCCGCCGCTCCCCTCGCGCTCTTTCACTGTGTCCCCGCTGCTCTCCTCGCGCTCTTTCACTGTGTCGCCGCCGCTCTCCTCGCGCTCTTTCACTGTGTCCCCGCTGCTCTCCTCGCGCTCTTTCACTGTGCCCCCGCCGCTCTCCTCGCGCTCTTTCACTGTGTCTATGCCGTTCTCCTCGCGCTCTTTCACTGAGTCCCCGCCACTCTCCTCACACTCTTTTATCCTGTGTCCCCGCCGCTCTCCTCTCGCTCTTTCACTGTGTCCCCGCCGCTCTCCTCGCGCTCTTTCACTGTGTCCCCGCCACTCTCCTCGCGCTCTT
Organism: Scyliorhinus torazame; assembly: GCF_047496885.1. Lineage (NCBI taxonomy): Eukaryota > Metazoa > Chordata > Chondrichthyes > Carcharhiniformes > Scyliorhinidae > Scyliorhinus > Scyliorhinus torazame. The sequence continues at coordinate 4,907,012 of NC_092712.1, forward strand.
TTATCCTGTGCCCCGCCGCTCTCCTCGCGCTCTTTTATCCTGTGTCCCCGCCGCTCTCCTCACGCTCTTTCACTGAGACTCCGCCGCTCTCCTCGCGCTCTTTTATCCTGTGTCCCCGCCGGTCTCCTCGCGCTCTTTCACTGTGCCCCCGCCTCTCTCCTTGCGCTCTTTTTTCCTGCGTCCCCGCCGCTCTCCTCGCGCATTTTCACTGAGTCCCCCCCGTTCTCCTCGCGCTCTTTCACTGTGTCTCCGCTGCTCTCCTCGCGCTATTTTATCCTGTGTCTCCGCCGCTCACCTTGCGCTCTATCACTGTGACCCCACTGCTCTCCTCGAGCCCTTTTATCCTGTGCCCCGCCCCTCTCCTTGCGCTCTTTTATCCTGTGTCCCCGCCGCTCTCCTCGCGCTCTTTCACAGTGACCCCACTGCTCTCCTCGCGCTCTTTTATCCTGTGCCCGCGCCGCTCTCCTCACGCTCTTTTATCCTGTGTCCCCGCCGCTTTCCTTGCGCTCTTTCACTGTGTCCCCAGCCGCTCTCCTCGCGCTCTTTCACTGTGTCTCCGCCGCTCTCCTCGCGCTCTTTCACTGTTTCCCCACTGCTCTCCTCGCGCTCTTTTATCCTGTGTCCCCGCAGCTCTCCTCGCACTCTTTCACTGTGTCCCCACTGCTCTCCTCGCGCTCTTTTATCCTGTGTCCCCGCCGCTCTCCTCGCGCTCTTTCACTGTGTCCCCGATGCTCTCCTCGCGCTCTTTCACTGTGTCCCCGCCGCTCTCCTCGCGCTGTTTTATCCTTTGTCCCCGTCGCTCTCCTCGCGCTCTTTCACTGCGTCTCCGCCGCTCTCCTCGCGCTCTTTTATCCTGTGTCCCCGCCGCTCTCCTCGCGCTCTTTCACTGTGTCCCCGCCACTCTCCTCGCGCTCTTTCACTGTGTCCCCACCACTGTCCTCGCGCTCTCTCACTGTGTCTCCGCCGCTCTCCTCGCGCTCTTTCACTGTGTCCCCGCCACTCTCCTCGCGCTCTTTCACTGTGCCACCGCCGCTCTACTCGCGCTCTTTCACTGTGCCCCCGCCGCTCTCCTTGCGCTCTTTCACTGTGTCGCCCCCGCTCTCCTCGCGCTCTTTCACTGTGTCCTCGTCGCTCTCCTCGCGCTCTTTCACTGCGTCCCCGCTGCTCTCCTCGCGCTCTTTCACTCTGTCCCCGCCGCTCTCCTCGCGCTCTTTTACTGTGTCCACGCCGCTCTCCTCGTGCTCTTTCACTGTGTCCCCTCGCTCTCCTCGCGCTCTTTCACTGTGTCCCCGCCGCTCTCCTCGCGCTCTTTCACTGCGTCTCCGCCGCTCTCCTCGCGCTCTTTTATCCTGTGTCCCCGCCGCTCTCCTCGCGCTCTTTCACTGTGCCCCCGCCTCTCTCCTCGCGCTCTTTCATCCTGTGACCCCGCCGCTCTCCTCGCGCTCTTTCACTGTGTGTCCGCCGCTCACCTCGCGCTCTTTTATCCTGTGTCCCCGCCGCTCTCCTCGCGCTCTTTCACTGTGTCCCCGCCACTCTCCTCGCGCTCTTTTATCCTGTGCCCCGCCACTCTCCTCGCGCTCTTTTATCCTGTGTCCCCGCCGCTCTCCTCACGCTCTTTCACTGAGACTCCGCCGCTCTCCTCGCGCTCTTTTATCCTGTGTCCCCGCCGGTCTCCTCGCGCTCTTTCACTGTGCCCCCTCCTCTCTCATTGCGCTCTTTTATCCTGTGTCTCCGCCGCTCACCTTGCGCTCTTTAACTGTGTCTCCGCCGCTCCCCACGCGCTCTTTCACTGAGTCCCCCCCGCTCTCCTCGCGCTCTTTCACTGTGTCTCCGCCGCTCTCCTCGCGCTCTTTTATCCTGTGTCTCCGCCGCTCACCTTGCGCTCTTTAACTGTGTCTCCGCCGCTCCCCACGCGCTCTTTCACTGAGTCCCCCCCGCTCTCCTCGCGCTCTTTCACTGTGTCTCCGCCGCTCTCCTCGCGCTCTTTTATCCTGTGTCCCCTCCGCTCTCCTCGCGCTCTTTCACTGCCCCCGCCGCTCTCCTCGCGCTATTTTATCCTGTGACCCCGCCGCTCTCCACGCGCTCTATCACTGTGACCCCACTGCTCTCCTTGAGCCCTTTTATCCTGTGCCCCCGCCCCTCTCCTTGCGCTCTTTTATCCTGTGTCCCCGCCGCTCTCCTCGCGCTCTTTCACAGTGACCCCACTGCTCTCCTCGCGCTCTATTATCCTGTGCCCCCGTCGCTCTCCTCGCACTCTTGCACTGTGTCGCCACCGCTCTCCTCGCGCTCTTTCACTGTGCCTCGCCGCTCTCCTCGCGCTCTTTCACTGTGTCCCCGCCGCTCTCCTCGCGCTCTTTCACTGTGTCCCCGCCGCTCTCCTCGCGCTCTTTCACTGTGTCCCCGCCGCTCTCCTCGCGCTCTTTCACTGTGTCCCCGCCACTCTCCTCGCGCTCTTTTATACTGTGCCCCGCCGCTCTCCTCGCGCTCTTTTACTGTGTCCCCACTGCTCTCCTCGCGCTCTTTTATCCTGTGTCCCCGCCGCTCTCCTCGCACTCTTTCACTGTGTCCCCGACGCCCTCCTCGCGCTCTTTCACTGTGTCCCCGCCACTCTCCTCGCGCTCTTTTATACTGTGCCACGCCGCTCTCCTCGCGCTCTTTTACTGTGTCCCCACTGCTCTCCTCCCGCTCTTTTATCCTGTGTCCCCGCCGCTCTCCTCGCGCTCTTTCACTGTGTCCCCGATGCTCTCCTCGCGCTCTTTCACTGTGTCCCCGCCGCTCTCCTCGCGCTGTTTTATTCTTTGTCCCCGTCGCTCTCCTCGCGCTCTTTCACTGCGTCTCCGCCGCTCTCCTCGCGCTCTTTTATCCTGTGTCCCCGCCGCTCTCCTCGCGCTCTTTCACTGTGTCCCCGCCACTCTCCTCGCGCTCTTTCACTGTGTCCCCACCGCTGTCCTCGCGCTCTCTCACTGTGTCTCCGCCGCTCTCCTCGCGCTCTTTCACTGTGTCCCCGCCACTCTCCTCGCGCTCTTTTATACTGTGCCACGCCGCTCTCCTCGCGCTCTTTTACTGTGTCCCCACTGCTCTCCTCCCGCTCTTTTATCCTGTGTCCCCGCCGCTCTCCTCGCGCTCTTTCACTGTGTCCCCGATGCTCTCCTCGCGCTCTTTCACTGTGTCCCCGCCGCTCTCCTCGCGCTGTTTTATTCTTTGTCCCCGTCGCTCTCCTCGCGCTCTTTCACTGCGTCTCCGCCGCTCTCCTCGCGCTCTTTTATCCTGTGTCCCCGCCGCTCTCCTCGCGCTCTTTCACTGTGTCCCCGCCACTCTCCTCGCGCTCTTTCACTGTGTCCCCACCGCTGTCCTCGCGCTCTCTCACTGTGTCTCCGCCGCTCTCCTCGCGCTCTTTCACTGTGTCCCCGCCACTCTCCTCGCGCTCTTTCACTGTGTCCCCACCGCTGTCCTCGCGCTCTCTCACTGTGTCTCCGCCGCTCTCGTCGCGCTCTTTCACTGTGTCCACGCCACTCTCCTTGCGCTCTCTCACTGTGTCTCCGCCGCTCTCCTCGCGCTCTTTCACTGTGTCTCCGCCACTCTCCTCGCCCTCTTTCACTGTGCCACTGCCGCTCTCCTTGCGCTCTTTCACTGTGCCCCCGCCGCTCTCCTCGCGCTCTTTCACTGTGTCGCCCCCGCTCTCCTCGCGCTCTTTTATCCTGTGTCCCCGCCGGTCTCCTCGCGCTCTTTCACTGTGCCCCCGCCTCTCTCCTTGCGCTCTTTTTTCCTGTGTCCCCGCCGCTCTCCTCGCGCTTTTTCACTGAGTCCCCCCCGCTCTCCTCGCGCTCTTTCACTGTGTCTCCGCCGCTCTCCTCACTCTCTTTTATCCTGTGTCCCCTCCGCTCTCCTCGCGCTCTTTCACTGTGCCCCCGCCGCTCTCCTCGTGCTATTTTATCCTGTGACCCCGCCGCTCTCCACGCGCTCTTTCACTGTGACCCCACTGCTCTCCTTGAGCCCTTTTATCCTGTGCCCCCGCCCCTCTCCTTGCGCTCTTTTATCCTGTGTCCCCGCTGCTCTCCTCGCGCTCTTTCACAGTGACCCCACTGCTCTCCTCGCGCTCTATTATCCTGTGCCCCCGTCGCTCTCCTCGCACTCTTTCACTGTGTCGCCGCCGCTCTCCTCGCGCTCTTTCACTGTGTCCCCGCTGCTCTCCTCACGCTCTTTTATCCTGTGCCCCCGACGCTCCACTTGCGCTCTTTCACTGTGCCCCTGCTGCTCTCCTCGCGCTCTTTCACTGTGTCCCCGCCGCTCTCCTCGCGCTCTTTCACTGATCCCCGCCACTCTCCTCGCGCTCTTTTATACTGTGCCCCGCCGCTATCCTCGCGCTCTTTTACTGTGTCCCCACTGCTCTCCTCGCGCTCTTTTATCCTGTGTCCCCGCCGCTCTCCTCGCACTCTTTCACTGTGTCCCCGACGCCCTCCTCGCGCTCTTTCACTGTGTCCCCGCCACTCTCCTCGTGCTCTTTTATACTGTGCCCCGCCGCTCTCCTCGCACTCTTTTACTCTGTCCCCACTGCTCTCCTCGCGCTCTTTTATCCTGTGTCCCCGCCGCTCTCCTCGCGCTCTTTTATCCTGTGTCCCCGCCGCTCTCCTCGTGCTCTTTCACTGTGTCTCCGCCGCTTTCCTCGCGCTCTTTTATCCTGTGTCCCCGCCGCTCTCCTCGCGCTCTTTCACTGAGACTCCGCCACTCTCCTCGCGCCCTTTCACTGTGTCCCCGCTGCTCTCCTCGCGCTCTTTTATCCTGATCCCCCGCCGCTCCCCTCGCGCTCTTACACTGTGCCCCTGCTCCTCTCCTCGTGCTCTTTCACTGTGTCCCCGCCGCTCTCCTCGCGCTCTTTCACTGTGTCCCCTCCAATCTCCTCGCGCTCTTTTATACTGTGCCCCGCCGCTCTCCTCGCGCTCTTTTACTGTGTCCCCACTGCTCTCCTCGCGCTCTTTTACCCTGTGTCCCCGCCGCTCTCCTCGCACTCTTTCACTGTGTCCCCGACGCTCTCCTCGCGCTTTTTTTTAAACTTTGTCCCCGTCGCTCTCCTCGCAATCTTTCACTGCGTCTCCGCCGCTCTCCTCGCGCTCTTTTATCCTGTGTCCCCGCCGCTCTCCTCGCGCTCTTTCACTGTGCCCCCGCCTCTCTCCTTGCGCTCTTTTTTCCTCTGTCCCCGCAGCTCTGCTCGCGCTCTTTCACTGAGTCCCCCCCGCTCTCCTCGCGCTCTTTCACTGTGTCTCTGCCGCTCTCCTCGCGCTCTTTTATGCTGTGTCTCCGCCGCTCACCTTGCACTCTTTCACTGTGTCTCCGCCGCTCTCCTCGCGCTCATTTATCCTGTGTCCCCGCCGCTCTCCTTGCGCTCTTTCACTGTGCCCCCGCCGCTCTCCTCGCGCTATTTTATCCTGTGACCCCGCCGCTCTCCACGCGCTCTATCACTGTGACCCCACTGCTCTCCTCGCGCCCTTTTATCCTGTGCCCCCGCCCCTCTCCTTGCGCTCTTTTATCCTGTGTCCCCGCCGCTCTCCTCGCGCTCTTTCACAGTGACCCCACTGCTCTCCTCGCGCTCTTTTATCCTGTGTCCCACCAACTCTCCTTGTGCTCTTTTATCCTGTGTCCCCGCCGCTCTCCTCACACTCTTTCACTGTGTCGCCGCCGCTCTCCTCGCGCCCTTTCACTGTGTCCCCGCTGCTCTCCTCGCGCTCTTTTATCCTGATCCCCCGCCGCTCCCCTCGCGCTCTTACACTGTGCCCCTGCTCCTCTCCTCGTGCTCTTTCACTGTGTCCCCGCCGCTCTCCTCGCGCTCTTTCACTGTGTCCCCTCCAATCTCCTCGCGCTCTTTTATACTGTGCCCCGCCGCTCTCCTCGCGCTCTTTTACTGTGTCCCCACTGCTCTCCTCGCGCTCTTTTACCCTGTGTCCCCGCCGCTCTCCTCGCACTCTTTCACTGTGTCCCCGACGCTCTCCTCGCGCTTTTTTTATCCTTTGTCCCCGTCGCTCTCCTCGCAATCTTTCACTGCGTCTCCGCCGCTCTACTCGCGCTCTTTTATCCTGTGTCCCCGCCGCTCTCCTCGCGCTCTTTCACTGTGCCCCCGCCTCTCTCCTTGCGCTCTTTTTTCCTCTGTCCCCGCCGCTCTGCTCGCGCTCTTTCACTGAGTCCCCCCCGCTCTCCTCGCGCTCTTTCACTGTGTCTCTGCCGCTCTCCTCGCGCTCTTTTATCCTGTGTCTCCGCCGCTCACCTTGCACTCTTTCACTGTGTCTCCGCCGCTCTCCTCGCGCTCATTTATCCTGTGTCCCCGCCGCTCTCCTTGCGCTCTTTCACTGTGCCCCCGCCGCTCTACTCGCGCTAATTTATCCTGTGACCCCGCCGCTCTCCACGCGCTCTATCACTGTGACCCCACTGCTCTCCTCGCGCCCTTTTATCCTGTGCCCCCGCCCCTCTCCTTGCGCTCTTTTATCCTGTGTCCCCGCCGCTCTCCTCGCGCTCTTTCACAGTGACCCCACTGCTCTCCTCGCGCTCTTTTATCCTGTGCCCCCGCCGCTCTCCTCACGCTCTTTTATCCTGTGTCCCCGCCGCTTTCCTTGCCTTCCTTCACTGTGTCCCCAGCCGCTCTCCTCGCGCTCTTTCACTGTGTCTCCGCCGCTCATCTCGCGCTCTTTCACTGTTTCCTCACTGCTCTCCTCGCGCTCTTTTATCCTGTGTCCCCGCAGCTCTCCTCGCGCTCTTTCACTGTGTCCCCGACGCTCTCCTCGCGCTCTTTCACTGTGTCCCCGCCGCTCTCCTCACGCTGTTTTATCCATTGTCCCCGTCACTCTCCTCGCGCTCTCTCACTGCGTCTCCGCCACTCTCCTCGCGCTCTTTTATCCTGTGTACCCGCCGCTCTCCTCGCGCTCTTTCACTGTGTCCCCGCCACTCTCCTCGTGCTCTTTCACTGTGTACCCACCGCTGTCCTCGCGCTCTCTCACTTTGTCTCCGCCGCTCTCCTCGCGCTCTTTCACTGTGTCCCCGCCACTCTCCTCGCGCTCTTTCACTGTGTCTCCGCCACTCTACTCGCGCTCTTTCACTGTGTCCCCGCCACTCTCCTCGCGCTCTTTCACTGTGCCACCGCCGCTCTCCTCGCGCTCTTTCACTGTGCCCCCGCCGCTCTCCTCGCGCTCTTTCACTGTGTCGCCCCCGCTCTCCTCGCGCTCTTTCACTGTGTCCTCGCCGCTCTCCTCGCGCTCTTTCACTGCGTCCCAGCCGCTTTCCTCGCGCTCTTTCACTGTGTCCCCGCTGCTCTCCTCGCGCTCTTTCACTGTGCCCCCGCCGCTCTCCTCGCGCTCTTTCACTCTGTCCCCGCCGCTCTCCTCGCGCTCTTTCACTGTGTCCCCGCTGCTCTCCTCGCGCTCTTTTACTGTGTCCCCGCCGCTCTCCTCGCGCTCTTTCACTGTGTCTCCGCCGCTCTCCTCGCGTTCTTTTATCCTGTGTCCCCGCCGCTCTCCTCGTGCTCTTTCACTGTGTCTCCGCCGCTCTCCTCGCGCTCTTTTATCCTGTGTCCCCGCCGCTCTCCTCGCGCTCTTTCGCTGAGACTCCGCCAGTCTCCTCACGCTCTTTCACTGTGCCCCGCCACTCTCCTCGCGATCATTTATCCTGTGTCCCACCAACTCTCCTTGTGCTCTTTTATCCTGTGCCCCCATCGCTCTCCTCGCACATTTTCACTGTGTCGCCGCCGCTCTCCTCGCGCACTTTCACTGTGTCCCTGCTGCTCTCCTCGCGCTCTTTTATCCTGTGCCCCCGCCGCTCCACTTGCGCTCTTTCACTGTGCCCCTGCTGCTCTCCTCGCGCTCTTTCACTGTGTCCCCGCCGCTCTCCTCGCGCTCTTTCACTGTGTCCCCGCCACTCTCCTCGCGCTCTTTTATACTGTGCCCCGCCGCTCTCCTCGCGCTCTTTTACTGTGTCCCCACTGCTCTCCTCGCGCTCTTTTATCCTGTGTCCCCGCCCCTCTCCTCGCACTCTTTCACTGTGTCCCCGACGCCCTCCTCGCGCTCTTTCACTGTGTCCCCGCCACTCTCCTCGTGCTCTTTTATACTGTGCCCCGCCGCTCTCCTCGCACTCTTTCACTGTGTCCCCGCCACTCTCCTCGCGCTCTTTCACTGTGTCCCCACCGCTGTCCTCGCGCTCTCTCACTGTGTCTCCGCCGCTCTCCTCGCGCTCTTTCACTGTGTCCCCGCCACTCTCCTCGCGTTCTTTCACTGTGTCCCCACCGCTGTCCTCGCGCTCTCTCACTGTGTCTCCGCCGCTCTCCTCGCGCTCTTTCACTGTGTCCCCGCCACTCTCCTCGCGCTCTCTCACTGTGTCTCCGCCGCTCTCCTCGCGCTCTTTCACTGTGTCTCCGCCGCTCTCCTCGCGCTCTTTCACTGTGCCCCCGCCGCTCTCCTCGCGCTCTTTCACTGTGTCGCCCCCGCTCCCCTCGCGCTCTTTCACTGCGTCCCAGCCACTCTCCTCGCGCTCTTTCACTCTGTCCCCGCCTCTCTCCTTGCGCTCTTTCACTGTGTCCCCGCCGCTCTCCTCGCGCTCTTTTACTGTGTCCCCGCCGCTCTCCTCGTGCTCTTTTACTGTGTCCCCCCCGCTCTCCTCGCGCTCTTTCACTGTGTCCCCGCCGCTCTCCTCGCGCTCTTTCACTGCGTCTCCGCCGCTCTCCTCGCGCTCTTTTATCCTGTGACCCCGCCGCTCTCCTCGTGCTCTTTCACTGTGTCTCCGCCGCTTTCCTCGAGCTCTTTTATCCGGTGTCCCCGCCGCTCTCCTCGCGCTCTTTCACTGAGACTCATTCACTCTCCTCGCGCTCTTTCACTGTGCCCCCGCCGCTCTCCTCGCGCTCTTTTATCCTGTGTCCCCGCCGCTCTCCTCGTGCTCTTTCACTGTGTCTCCGCCGCTTTCCTCGCGCTCTTTTATCCTGTGTCCCCGCCGCTCTCCTCGCGCTCTTTCACTGAGACTCCGCCACTCTCCTCGCGCTCTTTTATCCTGTGTCCCACCAACTCTCCTTGTGCTCTTTTATCCTGTGCCCCCGCTGCTCTCCTCGCACTCTTTCACTGTGTCGCCGCCGCTCACCTCGCGCTCTTTCACTGTGTCCCCGCTGCTCTCCTCGCGCTCTTTTATCCTGATCCCCCGCCGCTCTCCTCGTGCTCTTTCACTGTGTCCCCGCCGCTCTCCTCGCGCTCTTTTATACTGTGCCCCGCCGCTCTCCTCGCGCTCTTTTACTGTGTCCCCACTGCTCTCCTCGCGCTCTTTTATCCTGTGTCCCCGCCCCTCTCCTCGCACTCTTTCACTGTGTCCCCGACGCTCTCCTCGCGCTTTTTTATCCTTTGTCCCCGTCGCTCTCCTCGCAATCTTTCACTGCGTCTCCGCCGCTCTCCTCGCGCTCTTTTATCCTGTGTCCCCGCCGCTCTCCTTGCGCTCTTTTTTCCTGTGTCCCCGCCGCTCTCCTCGCGCTCTTTCACTGAGTCCCCCCCGCTCTCCTCACGCTCTTTCACTGTGTCTCCGCCGCTCTCCTCGCGCTCTTTTATCCTGTGTCTCCGCCGCTCACCTTGCGCTCTTTCACTGTGTCTCCGCCGCTCTCCTCGCGCTCATTTATCCTGTGTCCCCGCCGCTCTCCTCGCGCTCTTTCGCTGTGCCCCCGCCGCTCTCCTCGCGCTATTTTATCCTGTGACCCCGCCGCTCTCCACGCGCTCTATCACTGTGACCCCACTGCTCTCCTCGCGCCCTTTTATCCTGTGCCCCCGCCGCTCTCCTTGCGCTCTTTTATCCTGTGTCCCCGCCGCTCTCCTCGCGCTCTTTCACAGTGACCCCACTGCTCTCCTCGCGCTCTTTTATCCTGTGCCCCCGCCGCTCTCCTCACGCTCTTTTATCCTGTGTCCCCGCCGCTTTCCTTGCGTTCCTTCACTGTGTCCCCAGCCGCTCTCCTACGCTCTTTCACTGTGTCTACGCTGCTCTCCTCGCGCTCTTTCACTGTTTCCCCACTGCTCTCCTCGCGCTCTTTTATCCTGTGTCCCCGCAGCTCTCCTCGCGCTCTTTCACTGTGTCCCCGACGCTCTCCTCGCGCTCTTTCACTGTGTCCCCGCCGCTCTCCTCGCGCTATTTTATCCTTTGACCGCGTCGCTCTCCTCGCGCTCTTTCACTGCGTCTCCGCCACTCTCCTCGCCCTCTTTTATCCTGTGTCCCCGCCGCTCTCCTCGCGCTCTTTCACTGTGTCCCCGCCACTCTCCTCGTGCTCTTTCACTGTGTCCCCACCGCTGTCCTTGCGCTCTCTCACTTTGTCTCCGCCGCTCTCCTCGCGCTCTTTCACTGTGTCCCCGCCACTCTCCTCGCGCTCTTTCACTGTGTCTCCGCCCCTCTCCTCGCGCTCTTTCACTGTGTCCCCGCCACTCTCCTCGCGCTCTTTCACTGTGCCACCGCCGCTCTCCTCGCGCTCTTTCACTGTGCCCCCGCCGCTCTCCTCACGCTCTTTTATCCTGTGTCCCCGCCGCTTTCCTTGCGCTCATTTATCCTGTGTCCCCGCCGCTCTACTCGCGCTCTTTCACTGTGTCTCCGCCGCTCATCTCGCGCTCTTTCACTGTTTCCTCACTGCTCTCCTCGCGCTCTTTTATCCTGTGTCCCCGCAGCTCTCCTCGCGCTCTTTCACTGTGTCCCCGACGCTCTCCTCGCGCTCTTTCACTGTGTCCCCGCCGCTCTCCTCACGCTGTTTTATCCATTGTCCCCGTCACTCTCCTCGCGCTCTCTCACTGCGTCTCCGCCACTCTCCTCGCGCTCTTTTATCCTGTGTCCCCGCCACTCTCCTCGCGTTCTTTCACTGTGTCCCCACCGCTGTCCTCGCGCTCTCTCACTGTGTCTCCGCCGCTCTCCTCGCGCTCTTTCACTGTGTCCCCGCCACTCTCCTCGCGCTCTCTCACTGTGTCTCCGCCGCTCTCCTCGCGCTCTTTCACTGTGTCTCCGCCGCTCTCCTCGCGCTCTTTCACTGTGTCCCCGCCACTCTCCTCGCGCTCTTTCACTGTGTCGCCCCCGCTCCCCTCGCGCTCTTTCACTGCGTCCCAGCCACTCTCCTCGCGCTCTTTCACTCTGTCCCCGCCTCTCTCCTTGCGCTCTTTCACTGTGTCCCCGCCGCTCTCCTCGCGCTCTTTTACTGTGTCCCCGCCGCTCTCCTCGTGCTCTTTTACTGTGTCCCCCCCGCTCTCCTCGCGCTCTTTCACTGTGTCCCCGCCGCTCTCCTCGCGCTCTTTCACTGCGTCTCCGCCGCTCTCCTCGCGCTCTTTTATCCTGTGACCCCGCCGCTCTCCTCGTGCTCTTTCACTGTGTCTCCGCCGCTTTCCTCGAGCTCTTTTATCCGGTGTCCCCGCCGCTCTCCTCGCGCTCTTTCACTGAGACTCATTCACTCTCCTCGCGCTCTTTCACTGTGCCCCCGCCGCTCTCCTCGCGCTCTTTTATCCTGTGTCCCCGCCGCTCTCCTCGTGCTCTTTCACTGTGTCTCCGCCGCTTTCCTCGCGCTCTTTTATCCTGTGTCCCCGCCGCTCTCCTCGCGCTCTTTCACTGAGACTCCGCCACTCTCCTCGCGCTCTTTTATCCTGTGTCCCACCAACTCTCCTTGTGCTCTTTTATCCTGTGCCCCCGCTGCTCTCCTCGCACTCTTTCACTGTGTCGCCGCCGCTCACCTCGCGCTCTTTCACTGTGTCCCCGCTGCTCTCCTCGCGCTCTTTTATCCTGATCCCCCGCCGCTCTCCTCGTGCTCTTTCACTGTGTCCCCGCCGCTCTCCTCGCGCTCTTTTATACTGTGCCCCGCCGCTCTCCTCGCGCTCTTTTACTGTGTCCCCACTGCTCTCCTCGCGCTCTTTTATCCTGTGTCCCCGCCCCTCTCCTCGCACTCTTTCACTGTGTCCCCGACGCTCTCCTCGCGCTTTTTTATCCTTTGTCCCCGTCGCTCTCCTCGCAATCTTTCACTGCGTCTCCGCCGCTCTCCTCGCGCTCTTTTATCCTGTGTCCCCGCCGCTCTCCTTGCGCTCTTTTTTCCTGTGTCCCCGCCGCTCTCCTCGCGCTCTTTCACTGAGTCCCCCCCGCTCTCCTCACGCTCTTTCACTGTGTCTCCGCCGCTCTCCTCGCGCTCTTTTATCCTGTGTCTCCGCCGCTCACCTTGCGCTCTTTCACTGTGTCTCCGCCGCTCTCCTCGCGCTCATTTATCCTGTGTCCCCGCCGCTCTCCTCGCGCTCTTTCGCTGTGCCCCCGCCGCTCTCCTCGCGCTATTTTATCCTGTGACCCCGCCGCTCTCCACGCGCTCTATCACTGTGACCCCACTGCTCTCCTCGCGCCCTTTTATCCTGTGCCCCCGCCGCTCTCCTTGCGCTCTTTTATCCTGTGTCCCCGCCGCTCTCCTCGCGCTCTTTCACAGTGACCCCACTGCTCTCCTCGCGCTCTTTTATCCTGTGCCCCGCCGCTCTCCTCACGCTCTTTTATCCTGTGTCCCCGCCGCTTTCCTTGCGTTCCTTCACTGTGTCCCCAGCCGCTCTCCTACGCTCTTTCACTGTGTCTACGCTGCTCTCCTCGCGCTCTTTCACTGTTTCCCCACTGCTCTCCTCGCGCTCTTTTATCCTGTGTCCCCGCAGCTCTCCTCGCGCTCTTTCACTGTGTCCCCGACGCTCTCCTCGCGCTCTTTCACTGTGTCCCCGCCGCTCTCCTCGCGCTATTTTATCCTTTGACCGCGTCGCTCTCCTCGCGCTCTTTCACTGCGTCTCCGCCACTCTCCTCGCCCTCTTTTATCCTGTGTCCCCGCCGCTCTCCTCGCGCTCTTTCACTGTGTCCCCGCCACTCTCCTCGTGCTCTTTCACTGTGTCCCCACCGCTGTCCTTGCGCTCTCTCACTTTGTCTCCGCCGCTCTCCTCGCGCTCTTTCACTGTGTCCCCGCCACTCTCCTCGCGCTCTTTCACTGTGTCTCCGCCCCTCTCCTCGCGCTCTTTCACTGTGTCCCCGCCACTCTCCTCGCGCTCTTTCACTGTGCCACCGCCGCTCTCCTCGCGCTCTTTCACTGTGCCCCCGCCGCTCTCCTCACGCTCTTTTATCCTGTGTCCCCGCCGCTTTCCTTGCGCTCATTTATCCTGTGTCCCCGCCGCTCTACTCGCGCTCTTTCACTGTGTCTCCGCCGCTCATCTCGCGCTCTTTCACTGTTTCCTCACTGCTCTCCTCGCGCTCTTTTATCCTGTGTCCCCGCAGCTCTCCTCGCGCTCTTTCACTGTGTCCCCGACGCTCTCCTCGCGCTCTTTCACTGTGTCCCCGCCGCTCTCCTCACGCTGTTTTATCCATTGTCCCCGTCACTCTCCTCGCGCTCTCTCACTGCGTCTCCACCACTCTCCTCGCGCTCTTTTATCCTGTGTCCCCGCCGCTCTCCTCGCGCTCTTTCACTGTGTCCCCGCCACTCTCCTCGTGCTCTTTCACTGTGTCCCCACCGCTGTCCTCGCGCTCTCTCACTTTGTCTCCGCCGCTCTCCTCGCGCTCTTTCACTGTGTCCCAGCCACTCTCCTCGCGCTCTTTCACTGTGTCTCCGCCACTCTACTCGCGCTCTTTCACTGTGTCCCCGCCACTCTCCTCGCGCTCTTTCACTGTGCCACCGCCGCTCTCCTCGCGCTCTTTCACTGTGCCCCCGCCGCTCTCCTCGCGCTCTTTCACTGTGTCCCCGCTGCTCTCCTCGCGCTCTTTTATTGTGTCCCCGCCGCTCTCCTCGCGCTCTTTCACTGTGTCCTCGTCGCTCTCCTCGCGCTCTTTCACTGCGTCCCAGCCGCTTTCCTCGCGCTCTTTCACTGTGTCCCCGCTGCTCTCCTCGCGCTCTTTCACTGTGCCCCCGCCGCTCTCCTCGCGCTCTTTCACTCTGTCCCCGCCGCTCTCCTCGCGCTCTTTCACTGTGTCCCCGCTGCTCTCCTCGCGCTCTTTTACTGTGTCCACGCCGCTCTCCTCGCGCTCTTTCACTGTGCCCCCGCCGTTCTCCTCGCGCTCCTTTATCCTGTGTCCCCGCCTCTCTTCTCGCGCTCTTTCACTGTGTCTCCGCCGCTCTCCTCGCGTTCTTTTATCCTGTGACCCCGCCGCTCTCCTCGTGCTCTTTCACTGTGTCTCCGCCGCTCTCCTCGCGCTATTTGATCCTGTGACCCCGCCGCTCTCCACGCGCTCTATCACTGTGACCCCACTGCTCTCCTCGCGCCCTTTTATCCTGTGCCCCCGCCCCTCTCCTTGCGCTCTTTTATCCTGTGTCCCCGCCGCTCTCCTCGCGCTCTTTCACAGTGACCCCACTGCTCTCCTCGCGCTCTTTTATCCTGTGCCCCCGCCGCTCTCCTCACGCTCTTTTATCCTGTGTCCCCGCCGCTTTCCTTGCGTTCCTTCACTGTGTCCCCAGCCGCTCTCCTACGCTCTTTCACTGTGTCTCCGCTGCTCTCCTCGCGCTCTTTCACTGTTTCCCCACTGCTCTCCTCGCGCTCTTTTATCCTGTGTCCCCGCAGCTCTCCTCGCGCTCTTTCACTGTGTCCCCGACGCTCTCCTCACGCTCTTTCACTGTGTCCCCGCTGCTCTCCCTGCGCTGTTTTATCCTTTGACCGCGTCGCTCTCCTCGCGCTCTTTCACTGCGTCTCCGCCACTCTCCTCGCGCTCTTTTATCCTGTGTCCTCGCCGCTCTCCTCGCGCTCTTTCAATGTGTCCCCGCCACTCTCCTCGTGCTCTTTCACTGTGTCCCCACCGCTGTCCTCGCGCTCTCTCACTCTGTCTCCGCCGCTCTCCTCGCGCTCTTTCACTGTGTCCCCGCCACTCTCCTCGCGCTGTTTCACTGTGTCTTCGCCCCTCTCCTCGCGCTCTTTCACTGTGTCCCCACCACTCTCCTCGCGCTCTTTCACTGTGCCACCGCCGCTCTCCTCGCGCTCTTTCACTGTGCCCCTGCCACTCTCCTCACGCTCTTTTATCCTGTGTCCCCGCCGCTTTCCTTGCGTTCCTTCACTGTGTCCCCATCCGCTCTCCTCCCGCTCTTTCACTGTGTCTCCGCCGCTCATCTCGCGCTCTTTCACTGTTTCCTCACTGCTCTCCTCGCGCTCTTTTATCCTGTGTCCCCGCAGCTCTCCTCGCGCTCTTTCACTGTGTCCCCGACGCTCTCCTCGCGCTCTTTCACTGTGTCCCCGCCGCTCTCCTCACGCTGTTTTATCCATTGTCCCCGTCACTCTCCTCGCGCTCTCTCACTGCGTCTCCGCCACTCTCCTCGCGCTCTTTTATCCTGTGTCCCCGCCGCTCTCCTCGCGCTCTTTCACTGTGTCCCCGCCACTCTCCTCGTGCTCTTTCACTGTGTCCCCACCGCTGTCCTCGCGCTCTCTCACTTTGTCTCCGCCGCTCTCCTCGCGCTCTTTCACTGTGTCCCCGCCACTCTCCTCGCGCTCTTTCACTGTGTCTCCGCCACTCTACTCGCGCTCTTTCACTGTGTCCCCGCCACTCTGCTCGCGCTCTTTCACTGTGCCACCGCCGCTCTCCTCGCGCTCTTTCACTGTGCCCCCGCCGCTCTCCTCGCGCTCTTTCACTGTGTCGCCCCCGCTCTCCTCGCGCTCTTTCACTGTGTCCTCGTCGCTCTCCTCGCGCTCTTTCTCTGCGTCCCAGCTGCTTTCCTCGCGCTCTTTCACTGTGTCCCCGCTGCTCTCCTCGCGCTCTTTCACTGTGCCCCCGCCGCTCTCCTCGCGCTCTTTCACTCTGTCCCCGCCGCTCTCCTCGCGCTCTTTCACTGTGTCCCCGCTGCTCTCCTCGCGCTCTTTTACTGTGTACCCGCCGCTCTCCTCGCGCTCTTTCACTGTGCCCCCGCCGTTCTCCTCGCGCTCCTTTATCCTGTGTCCCCGCCGCTATTCTCGCGCTCTTTCACTGTGTCTCCGCCGCTCTCCTCGCGTTCTTTTATCCTGTGTCCCCGCCGCTCTCCTCGTGCTCTTTCACTGTGTCTCCGCCGCTCTCCTCGCGCTCTTTTATCCTGTGTCCCCGCCGCTCTCCTCGCGCTCTTTCGCTGAGACTCCGCCAGTCTCCTCACGCTCTTTCACTGTGCCCCGCCACTCTCCTCGCGCTCATTTATCCTGTGTCCCACCAACTCTCCTTGTGCTCTTTTATCCTGTGCCCCCATCGCTCTGCTCGCACTCTTTCACTGTGTCGCCGCCGCTCTCCTCGCGCACTTTCACTGTGTCCCTGCTGCTCTCCTCGCGCTCTTTTATCCTGTGCCCCCGCCGCTCCACTTGCGCTCTTTCACTGTGCCCCTGCTGCTCTCCTCGCGCTCTTTCACTGTGTCCCCGCCGCTCTCCTCGCGCTCTTTCACTGTGTCCCCGCCACTCTCCTCGCGCTCTTTTATACTGTGCCCCGCCGCTCTCCTCGCGCTCTTTTACTGTGTCCCCACTGCTCTCCTCGCACTCTTTCCCTGTGTCCCCGACGCCCTCCTCGCACTCTTTCACTGTGTCCCCGGCACTCTCCTCGTGCTCTTTTATACTGTGCCCCGCCGCTCTCCTCGCGCTCTTTCACTGTGTCCCCGCCACTCTCCTCGCGCTCTTTCACTGTGTCCCCACCGCTGTCCTCGCGCTCTCTCACTGTGTCTCCGCCGCTCTCCTCGCGCTCTTTCACTGTGTCCCCGCCACTCTCCTCGCGCTCTTTCACTGTGTCCCCACCGCTGTCCTCGCGCTCTCTCACTGTGTCTCCGCCGCTCTCCTCGCGCTCTTTCACTGTGTCCCCGCCACTCTCCTCGCGCTCTCTCACTGTGTCTCCGCCGCTCTCCTCGCGCTCTTTCACTGTGTCTCCGCCGCTCTCCTCGCGCTCTTTCACTGTGCCCCCGCCGCTCTCCTCGCGCTCTTTCACTGTGTCGCCCCCGCTCTCCTCGCGCTCTTTCACTGCGTCCCAGCCACTCTCCTCGTGCTCTTTCACTGTGTCCCCGCTGCTCTCCTCGCGCTCTTTCACTCTGTCCCCGCCTCTCTCCTCGCGCTCTTTCACTGTGTCCCCGCCGCTCTCCTCGCGCTCTTTTACTGTGTCCCCGCCGCTCTCCTCGTGCTCTTTCACTGTGTCCCCCCGCTCTCCTCGCGCTCTTTCACTGTGTCCCCGCCGCTCTCCTCGCGCTCTTTCACTGCGTCTCCGCCGCTCTCCTCGCGCTCTTTTATCCTGTGACCCCGCCGCTCTCCTCGTGCTCTTTCACTGTGTCTCCGCCGCTTTCCTCGCGCTCTTTTATCCGGTGTCCCCGCCGCTCTCCTCGCGCTCTTTCACTGAGACTCCGTCACTCTCCTCGCGCTCTTTCACTGTGCCCCCGCCGCTCTGCTCGCGCTCTTTTATCCTGTGTCCCCGCCGCTCTCCTCGTGCTCTTTCACTGTGTCTCCGCCGCTTTCCTCGCGCTCTTTTATCCTGTGTCCCCGCCGCTCTCCTCGCGCTCTTTCACTGAGACTCCGCCACTCTCCTCGCGCTCTTTTATCCTGTGTCCCACCAACTCTCCTTGTGCTCTTTTATCCTGTGCCCCCGCTGCTCTCCTCGCACTCTTTCACTGTGTCGCCGCCGCTCACCTCGCGCTCTTTCACTGTGTCCCCGCTGCTCTCCTCGCGCTCTTTTATCCTGATCCCCCGCCGCTCACCTCGTGCTCTTTCACTGTGTCCCCGCCGCTCTCCTCGCGCTCTTTTATACTGTGCCCCGCCGCTCTCCTCGCGCTCTTTTACTGTGTCCCCACTGCTCTCCTCGCGCTCTTTTATCCTGTGTCCCCGCCGCTCTCCTCGCACTCTTTCACTGTGTCCCCGACGCTCTCCTCGCGCTTTTTTATCCTTTGTCCCCGTCGCTCTCCTCGCAATCTTTCACTGCGTCTCCGCCGCTCTCCTCGGGCTCTTTTATCCTGTGTCCCCGCCGCTCTCCTTGCGCTCTTTTTTCCTGTGTCCCCGCCGCTCTCCTCGCGCTCTTTCACTGAGTCCCCCCCGCTCTCCTCACGCTCTTTCACTGTGTCTCCGCCGCTCTCCTCGCGCTCTTTTATCCTGTGTCTCCGCCGCTCACCTTGCGCTCTTTCACTGTGTCTCCGCCACTCTACTCGCGCTCTTTCACTGTGTCCCCGCCACTCTCCTCGCGCTCTTTCACTGTGCCACCGCCGCTCTCCTCGCGCTCTTTCACTGTGCCCCCGCCGCTCTCCTCGCGCTCTTTCACTGTGTCGCCCCCGCTCTCCTCGCGCTCTTTCACTGTGTCCTCGTCGCTCTCCTCGCGCTCTTTCTCTGCGTCCCAGCTGCTTTCCTCGCGCTCTTTCACTGTGTCCCCGCTGCTCTCCTCGCGCTCTTTCACTGTGCCCCCGCCGCTCTCCTCGCGCTCTTTCACTCTGTCCCCGCCGCTCTCCTCGCGCTCTTTCACTGTGTCCCCGCTGCTCTCCTCGCGCTCTTTTACTGTGTCCCCGCCGCTCTCCTCGCGCTCTTTCACTGTGCCCCCGCCGTTCTCCTCGCGCTCCTTTATCCTGTGTCCCCGCCGCTATTCTCGCGCTCTTTCACTGTGTCTCCGCCGCTCTCCTCGCGTTCTTTTATCCTGTGTCCCCGCCGCTCTCCTCGTGCTCTTTCACTGTGTCTCCGCCGCTCTCCTCGCGCTCTTTTATCCTGTGTCCCCGCCGCTCTCCTCGCGCTCTTTCGCTGAGACTCCGCCAGTCTCCTCACGCTCTTTCACTGTGCCCCGCCACTCTCCTCGCGCTCATTTATCCTGTGTCCCACCAACTCTCCTTGTGCTCTTTTATCCTGTGCCCCCATCGCTCTGCTCGCACTCTTTCACTGTGTCGCCGCCGCTCTCCTCGCGCACTTTCACTGTGTCCCTGCTGCTCTCCTCGCGCTCTTTTATCCTGTGCCCCCGCCGCTCCACTTGCGCTCTTTCACTGTGCCCCTGCTGCTCTCCTCGCGCTCTTTCACTGTGTCCCCGCCGCTCTCCTCGCGCTCTTTCACTGTGTCCCCGCCACTCTCCTCGCGCTCTTTTATACTGTGCCCCGCCGCTCTCCTCGCGCTCTTTTACTGTGTCCCCACTGCTCTCCTCACGCTCTTTTATCCTGTGTCCCCGCCCCTCTCCTCGCACTCTTTCCCTGTGTCCCCGACGCCCTCCTCGCACTCTTTCACTGTGTCCCCGGCACTCTCCTCGTGCTCTTTTATACTGTGCCCCGCCGCTCTCCTCGCGCTCTTTCACTGTGTCCCCGCCACTCTCCTCGCGCTCTTTCACTGTGTCCCCACCGCTGTCCTCGCGCTCTCTCACTGTGTCTCCGCCGCTCTCCTCGCGCTCTTTCACTGTGTCCCCGCCACTCTCCTCGCGCTCTTTCACTGTGTCCCCACCGCTGTCCTCGCGCTCTCTCACTGTGTCTCCGCCGCTCTCCTCGCGCTCTTTCACTGTGTCCCCGCCACTCTCCTCGCGCTCTCTCACTGTGTCTCCGCCGCTCTCCTCGCGCTCTTTCACTGTGTCTCCGCCGCTCTCCTCGCGCTCTTTCACTGTGCCCCCGCCGCTCTCCTCGCGCTCTTTCACTGTGTCGCCCCCGCTCTCCTCGCGCTCTTTCACTGCGTCCCAGCCACTCTCCTCGTGCTCTTTCATTGTGTCCCCGCTGCTCTCCTCGCGCTCTTTCACTCTGTCCCCGCCTCTCTCCTCGCGCTCTTTCACTGTGTCCCCGCCGCTCTCCTCGCGCTCTTTTACTGTGTCCCCGCCGCTCTCCTCGTGCTCTTTCACTGTGTCCCCCCGCTCTCCTCGCGCTCTTTCACTGTGTCCCCGCCGCTCTCCTCGCGCTCTTTCACTGCGTCTCCGCCGCTCTCCTCGCGCTCTTTTATCCTGTGACCCCGCCGCTCTCCTCGTGCTCTTTCACTGTGTCTCCGCCGCTTTCCTCGCGCTCTTTTATCCGGTGTCCCCGCCGCTCTCCTCGCGCTCTTTCACTGAGACTCCGTCACTCTCCTCGCGCTCTTTCACTGTGCCCCCGCCGCTCTGCTCGCGCTCTTTTATCCTGTGTCCCCGCCGCTCTCCTCGTGCTCTTTCACTGTGTCTCCGCCGCTTTCCTCGCGCTCTTTTATCCTGTGTCCCCGCCGCTGTCCTCGCGCTCTTTCACTGAGACTCCGCCACTCTCCTCGCGCTCTTTTATCCTGTGTCCCACCAACTCTCCTTGTGCTCTTTTATCCTGTGCCCCCGCTGCTCTCCTCGCACTCTTTCACTGTGTCGCCGCCGCTCACCTCGCGCTCTTTCACTGTGTCCCCGCTGCTCTCCTCGCGCTCTTTTATCCTGATCCCCCGCCGCTCACCTCGTGCTCTTTCACTGTGTCCCCGCCGCTCTCCTCGCGCTCTTTTATACTGTGCCCCGCCGCTCTCCTCGCGCTCTTTTACTGTGTCCCCACTGCTCTCCTCGCGCTCTTTTATCCTGTGTCCCCGCCGCTCTCCTCGCACTCTTTCACTGTGTCCCCGACGCTCTCCTCGCGCTTTTTTATCCTTTGTCCCCGTCGCTCTCCTCGCAATCTTTCACTGCGTCTCCGCCGCTCTCCTCGCGCTCTTTTATCCTGTGTCCCCGCCGCTCTCCTTGCGCTCTTTTTTCCTGTGTCCCCGCCGCTCTCCTCGCGCTCTTTCACTGAGTCCCCCCCGCTCTCCTCACGCTCTTTCACTGTGTCTCCGCCGCTCTCCTCGCGCTCTTTTATCCTGTGTCTCCGCCGCTCACCTTGCGCTCTTTCACTGTGTCTCCGCCGCTCTCCTCGCGCTCATTTATCCTGTGTCCCCGCCACTCTCCTCGCGCTCTTTCACTGTGCCCCCGCCGCTCTCCTCGCGCTATTTTATCCTGTGACCCCGCCGCTCTCCACGCGCTCTATCACTGTGACCCCACTGCTCTCCTCGCGCCCTTTTATCCTGTGCCCCCGCCCCTCTCCTTGCGCTCTTTTATCCTGTGTCCCCGCCGCTCTCCTCGCGCTCTTTCACAGTGACCCCACTGCTCTCCTCGCGCTCTTTTATCCTGTGCCCCCGCCGCTCTCCTCACGCTCTTTTATCCTGTGTCCCCGCCGCTTTCCTTGCGTTCCTTCACTGTGTCCCCAGCCGCTCTCCTACGCTCTTTCACTGTGTCTCCGCTGCTCTCCTCGCGCTCTTTCACTGTTTCCCCACTGCTCTCCTCGCGCTCTTTTATCCTGTGTCCCCGCAGCTCTCCTCGCGCTCTTTCACTGTGTCCCCGACGCTCTCCTCGCGCTCTTTCACTGTGTCCCCGCCGCTCTCCTCGCGCTGTTTTATCCTTTGACCGCGTCGCTCTCCTCGCGCTCTTTCACTGCGTCTCCGCCACTCTCCTCGCGCTCTTTTATCCTGTGTCCCCGCCGCTCTCCCCGCGCTCTTTCACTGTGTCCCCGCCACTCTCCTCGTGCTCTTTCACTGTGTCCCCACCGCTGTCCTCGCGCTCTCTCACTTTGTCTCCGCCGCTCTCCTCGCGCTCTTTCACTGTGTCCCCGCCACTCTCCTCACGCTCTTTCACTGTGTCTCCGCCCCTCTCCTCGCGCTCTTTCACTGTGTCCCCGCCACTCTCCTCGCGCTCTTTCACTGTGCCACCGCCGCTCTCCTCGCGCTCTTTCACTGTGCCCCCACCGCTCTCCTCGCGCTCTTTCACTGTGTCGCCCCCGCTCTCCTCGCGCTCTTTCACTGTGTCCTCGTCGCTCTCCTCGCGCTCTTTCACTGCGTCCCAGCCGCTATCCTCGCGCTCTTTCACTGTGTCCCCGCTGCTCTCCTCGCGCTCTTTCACTGTGCCCCCGCCGCTCTCCTCGCGCTCTTTCACTCTGTCCCCGCCGCTCTCCTCGCGCTCTTTCACTGTGTCCCTGCTGCTCTCCTCGCGCTCTTTTACTGTGTCCCCGCCACTCTCCTCGCGCTCTTTCACTGTGCCCCCGCCGCTCTCCTCGCGCTCTTTCACAGTGTCTCCGCCGCTCTCCTCGCGTTCTTTCATCCTGTGTCCCCACCGCTCTCCTCGTGCTCTTTCACTGTGTCTCCGCCGTTCTCCTCGCGCTCTTTTATCCTGTGTCCCCGCCGCTCTCCTCGCGCTCTTTCGATGAGACTCCGCCACTCTCCTCACGCTCTTTCACTGTGCCCCGCCGCTCTCCTCGCGCTCTTTTATCCTGTGTACCCGCCGCTCTCCTCGTGCTCTTTCACTGTGTCTCCGCCGCTTTCCTCGCGCTCTTTTATCCTGTGTCCCCGCCGCTCTCCTCGCGCTCTTTCACTGAGACGCCGCCACTCTCCTCGCGCTCTTTTATCCTGTGTCCCACCAACTCTCCTTGTGCTCTTTTATCCTGTGCCCCCATCGCTCTCCTCGGACTCTTTCACTGTGTCGCCACCGTTCTCCTCGCGCTCTTTCACTGTGTCCCTGCTGCTCTCCTCGCGCTCTTTTATCCTGTGCCCCCGCCACTCCACTTGCGCTCTTTCACTGTGCCCCTGCTGCTCTCCTCGCGCTCTTTCACTGTGTCCCCGCCGCTCTCCTCGCGCTCTTTCACTGTGTCCCCGCCACTCTCCTCGCGCTCTTTTATACTGTGACCCGCCGCTCTCCTCGCGCTCTTTTACTGTGTCCCCACTGCTCTCCTCGCGCTCTTTTATTCTGTGTCCCCGCCGCTCTCCTCGCACTCTTTCACTGTGTCCCCGACGCCCTCCTCGCGCACTTTCACTGTGTCCCCGCCACTCTCCTCGCGCTCTTTCACTGTGCCACCGCCGCTCTCCTCGCGCTCTTTCACTGTGCCCCCGCCGGTCTCCTCGCGCTCTTTCACTGTGTCCCCGCTGCTCTCCTCGCGCTCTTTTACTGTGTCCCCGCCGCTCTCCTCGCGCTCTTTCACTGTGTCCTCGTCGCTCTCCTCGCGCTCTTTCACTGCGTCCCAGCCGCTTTCCTCGCGCTCTTTCACTGTGTCCCCGCTGCTCTCCTCGCGCTCTTTCACTGTGCCCCCGCCACTCTCCTCGCGCTCTTTCACTCTGTCCCCGCCGCTCTCCTCGCGCTCTTTCACTGTGTCCCCGCTGCTCTCCTCGCGCTCTTTTTCTGTGTCCCCGCCGCTCTCCTCGCGCTCTTTCACTGTGCCCCCGCCGTTCTCCTCGCGCTCCTTTATCCTGTGTCCCCGCCTCTCTTCTCGCGCTCTTTCACTGTGTCTCCGCCGCTCTCCTCGCGTTCTTTCACTGTGCCCCCGCCGTTCTCCTCGCGCTCCTTTATCCTGTGTCCCCGCCTCTCTTCTCGCGCTCTATCACTGTGACCCCACTGCTCTCCTCGCGCCCTTTTATCCTGTGCTCCCGCCCCTCTCCTTGCGCTCTTTTATCCTGTGTCCCCGCCGCTCTCCTCGCGCTCTTTCACAGTGACCCCACTGCTCTCCTCGCGCTCTTTTATCCTGTGCCCCCGCCGCTCTCCTCACGCTCTTTTATCCTGTGTCCCCGCCGCTTTCCTTGCGTTCCTTCACTGTGTCCCCAGCCGCTCTCCTACGCTCTTTCACTGTGTCTCCGCTGCTCTCCTCGCGCTCTTTCACTGTTTCCCCACTGCTCTCCTCGCGCTCTTTTATCCTGTGTCCCCGCAGCTCTCCTTGCGCTCTTTCACTGTGTCCCCGACGCTCTCCTCACGCTCTTTCACTGTGTCCCCGCTGCTCTCCCTGCGCTGTTTTATCCTTTGACCGCGTCGCTCTCCTCGCGCTCTTTCACTGCGTCTCCACCACTCTCCTCGCGCTCTTTTATCCTGTGTCCCCGCCGCTCTCCTCGCGCTCTTTCAATGTGTCCCCGCCACTCTCCTCGTGCTCTTTCACTGTGTCCCCACCGCTGTCCTCGCGCTCTCTCACTTTGTCTCCGCCGCTCTCCTCGCGCTCTTTCACTGTGTCCCCGCCACTCTCCTCGCGCTGTTTCACTGTGTCTCCGCCCCTCTCCTCGCGCTCTTTCACTGTGTCCCCACCACTCTCCTCGCGCTCTTTCACTGTGCCACCGCCACTCTCCTCGCGCTCTTTCACTGTGCCCCTGCCACTCTCCTCACGCTCTTTTATCCTGTGTCCCCGCCGCTTTCCTTGCGTTCCTTCACTGTGTCCCCAGCCGCTCTCCTCGCGCTCTTTCACTGTGTCCCCGCCACTCTCCTCGTGCTCTTTCACTGTTTCCTCACTGCTCTCCTCGCGCTCTTTTATCCTGTGTCCCCGCAGCTCTCCTCGCGCTCTTTCACTGTGTCCCCGACGCTCTCCTCGCGCTCTTTCACTGTGTCCCCGCCGCTCTCCTCACGCTGTTTTATCCATTGTCCCCGTCACTCTCCTCGCGCTCTCTCACTGCGTCTCCGCCACTCTCCTCGCGCTCTTTTATCCTGTGTCCCCGCCGCTCTCCTCGCGCTCTTTCACTGTGTCCCCGCCACTCTCCTCGTGCTCTTTCACTGTGTCCCCACCGCTGTCCTCGCGCTCTCTCACTTTGTCTCCGCCGCTCTCCTCGCGCTCTTTCACTGTGTCCCCGCCACTCTCCTCGCGCTCTTTCACTGTGTCTCCGCCACTCTACTCGCGCTCTTTCACTGTGTCCCCGCCACTCTGCTCGCGCTCTTTCACTGTGCCACCGCCGCTCTCCTCGCGCTCTTTCACTGTGCCCCCGCCGCTCTCCTCGCGCTCTTTCACTGTGTCGCCCCCGCTCTCCTCGCGCTCTTTCACTGTGTCCTCGTCGCTCTCCTCGCGCTCTTTCTCTGCGTCCCAGCTGCTTTCCTCGCGCTCTTTCACTGTGTCCCCGCTGCTCTCCTCGCGCTCTTTCACTGTGCCCCCGCCGCTCTCCTCGCGCTCTTTCACTCTGTCCCCGCCGCTCTCCTCGCGCTCTTTCACTGTGTCCCCGCTGCTCTCCTCGCGCTCTTTTACTGTGTCCCCGCCGCTCTCCTCGCGCTCTTTCACTGTGCCCCCGCCGTTCTCCTCGCGCTCCTTTATCCTGTGTCCCCGCCGCTATTCTCGCGCTCTTTCACTGTGTCTCCGCCGCTCTCCTCGCGTTCTTTTATCCTGTGTCCCCGCCGCTCTCCTCGTGCTCTTTCACTGTGTCTCCGCCGCTCTCCTCGCGCTCTTTTATCCTGTGTCCCCGCCGCTCTCCTCGCGCTCTTTCGCTGAGACTCCGCCAGTCTCCTCACGCTCTTTCACTGTGCCCCGCCACTCTCCTCGCGCTCATTTATCCTGTGTCCCACCAACTCTCCTTGTGCTCTTTTATCCTGTGCCCCCATCGCTCTGCTCGCACTCTTTCACTGTGTCGCCGCCGCTCTCCTCGCGCACTTTCACTGTGTCCCTGCTGCTCTCCTCGCGCTCTTTTATCCTGTGCCCCCGCCGCTCCACTTGCGCTCTTTCACTGTGCCCCTGCTGCTCTCCTCGCGCTCTTTCACTGTGTCCCCGCCGCTCTCCTCGCGCTCTTTCACTGTGTCCCCGCCACTCTCCTCGCGCTCTTTTATACTGTGCCCCGCCGCTCTCCTCGCGCTCTTTTACTGTGTCCCCACTGCTCTCCTCGCGCTCTTTTATCCTGTGTCCCCGCCCCTCTCCTCGCACTCTTTCCCTGTGTCCCCGACGCCCTCCTCGCACTCTTTCACTGTGTCCCCGGCACTCTCCTCGTGCTCTTTTATACTGTGCCCCGCCGCTCTCCTCGCGCTCTTTCACTGTGTCCCCGCCACTCTCCTCGCGCTCTTTCACTGTGTCCCCACCGCTGTCCTCGCGCTCTCTCACTGTGTCTCCGCCGCTCTCCTCGCGCTCTTTCACTGTGTCCCCGCCACTCTCCTCGCGCTCTTTCACTGTGTCCCCACCGCTGTCCTCGCGCTCTCTCACTGTGTCTCCGCCGCTCTCCTCGCGCTCTTTCACTGTGTCCCCGCCACTCTCCTCGCGCTCTCTCACTGTGTCTCCGCCGCTCTCCTCGCGCTCTTTCACTGTGTCTCCGCCGCTCTCCTCGCGCTCTTTCACTGTGCCCCCGCCGCTCTCCTCGCGCTCTTTCACTGTGTCGCCCCCGCTCTCCTCGCGCTCTTTCACTGCGTCCCAGCCACTCTCCTCGTGCTCTTTCACTGTGTCCCCGCTGCTCTCCTCGCGCTCTTTCACTCTGTCCCCGCCTCTCTCCTCGCGCTCTTTCACTGTGTCCCCGCCGCTCTCCTCGCGCTCTTTTACTGTGTCCCCGCCGCTCTCCTCGTGCTCTTTCACTGTGTCCCCCCGCTCTCCTCGCGCTCTTTCACTGTGTCCCCGCCGCTCTCCTCGCGCTCTTTCACTGCGTCTCCGCCGCTCTCCTCGCGCTCTTTTATCCTGTGACCCCGCCGCTCTCCTCGTGCTCTTTCACTGTGTCTCCGCCGCTTTCCTCGCGCTCTTTTATCCGGTGTCCCCGCCGCTCTCCTCGCGCTCTTTCACTGAGACTCCGTCACTCTCCTCGCGCTCTTTCACTGTGCCCCCGCCGCTCTGCTCGCGCTCTTTTATCCTGTGTCCCCGCCGCTCTCCTCGTGCTCTTTCACTGTGTCTCCGCCGCTTTCCTCGCGCTCTTTTATCCTGTGTCCCCGCCGCTCTCCTCGCGCTCTTTCACTGAGACTCCGCCACTCTCCTCGCGCTCTTTTATCCTGTGTCCCACCAACTCTCCTTGTGCTCTTTTATCCTGTGCCCCCGCTGCTCTCCTCGCACTCTTTCACTGTGTCGCCGCCGCTCACCTCGCGCTCTTTCACTGTGTCCCCGCTGCTCTCCTCGCGCTCTTTTATCCTGATCCCCCGCCGCTCACCTCGTGCTCTTTCACTGTGTCCCCGCCGCTCTCCTCGCGCTCTTTTATACTGTGCCCCGCCGCTCTCCTCGCGCTCTTTTACTGTGTCCCCGACGCTCTCCTCGCGCTTTTTTATCCTTTGTCCCCGTCGCTCTCCTCGCAATCTTTCACTGCGTCTCCGCCGCTCTCCTCGCGCTCTTTTATCCTGTGTCCCCGCCGCTCTCCTTGCGCTCTTTTTTCCTGTGTCCCCGCCGCTCTCCTCGCGCTCTTTCACTGAGTCCCCCCCGCTCTCCTCACGCTCTTTCACTGTGTCTCCGCCGCTCTCCTCGCGCTCTTTTATCCTGTGTCTCCGCCGCTCACCTTGCGCTCTTTCACTGTGTCTCCGCCGCTCTCCTCACGCTCATTTATCCTGTGTCCCCGCCACTCTCCTCGCGCTCTTTCACTGTGCCCCCGCCGCTCTCCTCGCGCTATTTTATCCTGTGACCCCGCCGCTCTCCACGCGCTCTATCACTGTGACCCCACTGCTCTCCTCGCGCCCTTTTATCCTGTGCCCCCGCCCCTCTCCTTGCGCTCTTTTATCCTGTGTCCCCGCCGCTCTCCTCGCGCTCTTTCACAGTGACCCCACTGCTCTCCTAGCGCTCTTTTATCCTGTGCCCCCGCCGCTCTCCTCACGCTCTTTTATCCTGTGTCCCCGCCGCTTTCCTTGCGTTCCTTCACTGTGTCCCCAGCCGCTCTCCTACGCTCTTTCACTGTGTCTCCGCTGCTCTCCTCGCGCTCTTTCACTGTTTCCCCACTGCTCTCCTCGCGCTCTTTTATCCTGTGTCCCCGCAGCTCTCCTCGCGCTCTTTCACTGTGTCCCCGACGCTCTCCTCGCGCTCTTTCACTGTGTCCCCGCCGCTCTCCTCGCGCTGTTTTATCCTTTGACCGCGTCGCTCTCCTCGCGCTCTTTCACTGCGTCTCCGCCACTCTCCTCGCGCTCTTTTATCCTGTGTCCCCGCCGCTCTCCTCGCGCTCTTTCACTGTGTCCCCGCCACTCTCCTCGTGCTCTTTCACTGTGTCCCCACCGCTGTCCTCGCGCTCTCTCACTTTGTCTCCGCCGCTCTCCTCGCGCTCTTTCACTGTGTCCCCGCCACTCTCCTCGCGCTCTTTCACTGTGTCTCCGCCCCTCTCCTCGCGCTCTTTCACTGTGTCCCCGCCGCTCTCCTCGCGCTCTTTCACTGCGTCTCCGCCGCTCTCCTCGCGCTCTTTTATCCTGTGACCCCGCCGCTCTCCTCGTGCTCTTTCACTGTGTCTCCGCCGCTTTCCTCGCGCTCTTTTATCCGGTGTCCCCGCCGCTCTCCTCGCGCTCTTTCACTGAGACTCCGTCACTCTCCTCGCGCTCTTTCACTGTGCCCCCGCCGCTCTGCTCGCGCTCTTTTATCCTGTGTCCCCGCCGCTCTCCTCGTGCTCTTTCACTGTGTCTCCGCCGCTTTCCTCGCGCTCTTTTATCCTGTGTCCCCGCCGCTCTCCTCGCGCTCTTTCACTGAGACTCCGCCACTCTCCTCGCGCTCTTTTATCCTGTGTCCCACCAACTCTCCTTGTGCTCTTTTATCCTGTGCCCCCGCTGCTCTCCTCGCACTCTTTCACTGTGTCGCCGCCGCTCACCTCGCGCTCTTTCACTGTGTCCCCGCTGCTCTCCTCGCGCTCTTTTATCCTGATCCCCCGCCGCTCACCTCGTGCTCTTTCACTGTGTCCCCGCCGCTCTCCTCGCGCTCTTTTATACTGTGCCCCGCCGCTCTCCTCGCGCTCTTTTACTGTGTCCCCACTGCTCTCCTCGCGCTCTTTTATCCTGTGTCCCCGCCGCTCTCCTCGCACTCTTTCACTGTGTCCCCGACGCTCTCCTCGCGCTTTTTTATCCTTTGTCCCCGTCGCTCTCCTCGCAATCTTTCACTGCGTCTCCGCCGCTCTCCTCGCGCTCTTTTATCCTGTGTCCCCGCCGCTCTCCTTGCGCTCTTTTTTCCTGTGTCCCCGCCGCTCTCCTCGCGCTCTTTCACTGAGTCCCCCCCGCTCTCCTCACGCTCTTTCACTGTGTCTCCGCCGCTCTCCTCGCGCTCTTTTATCCTGTGTCTCCGCCGCTCACCTTGCGCTCTTTCACTGTGTCTCTGCCGCTCTCCTCACGCTCATTTATCCTGTGTCCCCGCCACTCTCCTCGCGCTCTTTCACTGTGCCCCCGCCGCTCTCCTCGCGCTATTTTATCCTGTGACCCCGCCGCTCTCCACGCGCTCTATCACTGTGACCCCACTGCTCTCCTCGCGCCCTTTTATCCTGTGCCCCCGCCCCTCTCCTTGCGCTCTTTTATCCTGTGTCCCCGCCGCTCTCCTCGCGCTCTTTCACAGTGACCCCACTGCTCTCCTAGCGCTCTTTTATCCTGTGCCCCCGCCGCTCTCCTCACGCTCTTTTATCCTGTGTCCCCGCCGCTTTCCTTGCGTTCCTTCACTGTGTCCCCAGCCGCTCTCCTACGCTCTTTCACTGTGTCTCCGCTGCTCTCCTCGCGCTCTTTCACTGTTTCCCCACTGCTCTCCTCGCGCTCTTTTATCCTGTGTCCCCGCAGCTCTCCTCGCGCTCTTTCACTGTGTCCCCGACGCTCTCCTCGCGCTCTTTCACTGTGTCCCCGCCGCTCTCCTCGCGCTGTTTTATCCTTTGACCGCGTCGCTCTCCTCGCGCTCTTTCACTGCGTCTCCGCCACTCTCCTCGCGCTCTTTTATCCTGTGTCCCCGCCGCTCTCCTCGCGCTCTTTCACTGTGTCCCCGCCACTCTCCTCGTGCTCTTTCACTGTGTCCCCACCGCTGTCCTCGCGCTCTCTCACTTTGTCTCCGCCGCTCTCCTCGCGCTCTTTCACTGTGTCCCCGCCACTCTCCTCGCGCTCTTTCACTGTGTCTCCGCCCCTCTCCTCGCGCTCTTTCACTGTGTCCCCGCCACTCTCCTCGCGCTCTTTCACTGTGCCACCGCCGCTCTCCTCGCGCTCTTTCACTGTGCCCCCACCGCTCTCCTCGCGCTCTTTCACTGTGTCGCCCCCGCTCTCCTCGCGCTCTTTCACTGTGTCCTCGTCGCTCTCCTCGCGCTCTTTCACTGCGTCCCAGCCGCTATCCTCGCGCTCTTTCACTGTGTCCCCGCTGCTCTCCTCGCGCTCTTTCACTGTGCCCCCGCCGCTCTCCTCGCGCTCTTTCACTCTGTCCCCGCCGCTCTCCTCGCGCTCTTTCACTGTGTCCCTGCTGCTCTCCTCGCGCTCTTTTACTGTGTCCCCGCCACTCTCCTCGCGCTCTTTCACTGTGCCCCCGCCGCTCTCCTCGCGCTCTTTCACAGTGTCTCCGCCGCTCTCCTCGCGTTCTTTCATCCTGTGTCCCCACCGCTCTCCTCGTGCTCTTTCACTGTGTCTCCGCCGCTCTCCTCGCGCTCTTTTATCCTGTGTCCCCGCCGCTCTCCTCGCGCTCTTTCGATGAGACTCCGCCACTCTCCTCACGCTCTTTCACTGTGCCCCGCCGCTCTCCTCGCGCTCTTTTATCCTGTGTACCCGCCGCTCTCCTCGTGCTCTTTCACTGTGTCTCCGCCGCTTTCCTCGCGCTCTTTTATCCTGTGTCCCCGCCGCTCTCCTCGCGCTCTTTCACTGAGACGCCGCCACTCTCCTCGCGCTCTTTTATCCTGTGTCCCACCAACTCTCCTTGTGCTCTTTTATCCTGTGCCCCCATCGCTCTCCTCGGACTCTTTCACTGTGTCGCCGCCGTTCTCCTCGCGCTCTTTCACTGTGTCCCTGCTGCTCTCCTCGCGCTCTTTTATCCTGTGCCCCCGCCACTCCACTTGCGCTCTTTCACTGTGCCCCTGCTGCTCTCCTCGCGCTCTTTCACTGTGTCTCCGCCGCTCTCCTCGCGCTCTTTCACTGTATCCCCGCCACTCTCCTCGCGCTCTTTTATACTGTGACCCGCCGCTCTCCTCGCGCTCTTTTACTGTGTACCCACTGCTCGCCTCGCGCTCTTTTATCCTGTGTCCCCGCCGCTCTCCTCGCACTCTTTCACTGTGTCCCCGACGCCCTCCTCGCGCACTTTCACTGTGTCCCCGCCACTCTCCTCGCGCTCTTTTATACTGTGCCCCGCCGCTCTCCTCGCGCTCTTTTACTGTGTCCCCACTGCTCTCCACGCGCTCTTTTATCCTGTGTGCCCGCCGCTCTCCTCGCACTCTTTCACTGTGTCCCCGACGCCCTCCTCGCGCTCTTTCACTGTGTCCCCGCCACTCTCCTCGCGCTCTTTTATACTGTGCCCCGCCGCTCTCCTCGCGCTCTTTTACTGTGTCCCCACTGCTCTCCTCGTGCTCTTTTATCCTGTGTCCCCGCCGCTCTCCTCGCGCTCTTTCACTGTGTCCCCGATGCTCTCCTCGCGCTCTTTCACTGTGTCCCCGCCGCTCTCCTCGCGCTGTTTTATCCTGTGTCCCCGTCGCTCTCCTCGCGCTCTTTCACTGCGTCTCCGCCGCTCTCCTCGCGCTCTTTTATCCTGTGTCCCCGCCGCTCTCCTCGCGCTCTTTCACTGTGTCCCCACCGCTGTCCTCGCGCTCTCTCACTGTGTCTCCGCCGCTCTCCTCGCGCTCTTTCACTGTGTCCCCGCCACTCTCCTCGCGCTCTTTCACTGTGTCCCCACCGCTGTCCTCGCGCTCTCTCACTGTGTCTCCGCCGCTCTCCTCGCGCTCTTTCACTGTGTCCCCGCCACTCTCCTCGCGCTCTCTCACTGTGTCTCCGCCGCTCTCCTCGCGCTCTTTCACTGTGTCTCCGCCACTCTCCTCGCGCTCTTTCACTGTGCCACCGCCGCTCTCCTCGCGCTCTTTCACTGTGCCCGCGCCGCTCTCCTCGCGCTCTTTCACTGTGTCGCCCCCGCTCTCCTCGCGCTCTTTCACTGCGTCCCAGCCACTCTCCTCGCGCTCTTTCACTGTGTCCCCGCTGCCCTCCTCGCGCTCTTTCACTGTGTCCCCGCTGCTCTCCTCGCGCTCTTTCACTCTGTCCCCGCCTCTCTCCTCGCGCTCTTTCACTGTGTCCCCGCCGCTCTCCTCGCGCTCTTTTACTGTGTACCCGCCGCTCTCCTCGTGCTCTTTCACTGTGTTCTCCCGCTCTCCTCGCGCTCTTTCACTGTGTCCCCGCCGCTCTCCTCGCGCTCTTTCTCTGCGTCTCCGCCGCTCTCCTCGCGCTCTTTTATCCTGTGACCCCGCCGCTCTCCTCGCGCTCTTTCATTGTGTGTCCGCCGCTCACCTCGCGCACTTTTATCCGGTGTCCCCGCCGCTCTCCTCGCGCTCTTTCACTGAGACCCCGCCACTCTCCTCGCGCTCTTTCACTGTGCCCCCGCCGCTGTCCTCGCGCTCTTTTATCCTGTGTCCCCGCCGCTCTCCTCGTGCTCTTTCACTGTGTCTCCGCCGCATTCCTCGCGCTCTTTTATCCTGTGTCCCCGCCGCTCTCCTCGCGCTCTTTCACTGTGTCCCCGTCGCTCTCCTCGCGCTCTTTCACTGCGTCTCCGCCGCTCTCCTCGCGCTCTTTTATCCTGTGTCCCCGCCGCTCTCCTCGCGCTCTTTCACTGAGACTTCGCCACTCTCCTCGCGCTCTTTCACTGTGTCCCCGCCACTCTCCTCGCGCTCTTTCACTGCGTGCCCACCGCTCTCCTCGCGCTCTCTCATTGTGTCCCCGACATTCTCCTCGCCCTCTTTCATTGTGACCCCGCCACTCTCCTCGCGCTCTTTCACTGTGTCCCCGCCGCTCTCCTCGCGCTCTTTCACTATGTCTCCGCCGCTCTCCTCGCGCTCTTTCACTCTGTCCCCGCCACTCTCCTCGCGCTCTTTCACTGTGTCACCGCCGCTCTCCTCGCGCTCTTTCACTGTGCCCCCTCCGCTCTCCTCGCGCTATTTTATCCTGTGACCTTGCTGCTCTCCACGCGCTCTATCACTGTGACCCCACTGCTCTCCTCGCGCCCTTTTATCCTGTGCCCCGCCCCTCTCCTTGCGCTCTTTTATCCTGTGCCCCCGCCGCTCCCCTCGCGCTCTTTCACTGTGCCCCCGCTGCTCTCCTCGCGCTCTTTCACTGTGTCCCCGCCGCTCTCCTCGCGGTCTTTCACTGTGTCCCCGCCACTCTCCTCGCGCTCTTTCACTGTGCCCCCGCCGCTCTCCTCGCGCTCTTTTATCCTGTGCCCCGCCGCTCTCCTCGCGCTCTTTCACTGTGTCCCCAATGCTCTCCTCGCGCTCTTTTATCCTGTGTCCCCGCCGCTCACCTCGCGCTCTTTCACTGTGTCCCCGACGCTCTCCTCGCGCTCTTTCACTGTGTCCCCGCCACTCTCCTCGCGCTCTTTTATACTGTGCCCCGCCGCTCTCCTCGCGCTCTTTTACTGTGTCCCCACTGCTCTCCTCGCGCTCTTTTATCCTGTGTCCCCGCCGCTCTCCTCGCACTCTTTCACTGTGTCCCCGACGCCCTCCTCGCGCTCTTTCACTGTGTCCCCGCCACTCTCCTCGCGCTCTTTTATACTGTGCCCCGCCGCTCTCCTCGCGCTCTTTTACTGTGTCCCCACTGCTCTCCTCGTGCTCTTTTATCCTGTGTCCCCGCCGCTCTCCTCGCGCTCTTTCACTGTGTCCCCGATGCTCTCCTCGCGCTCTTTCACTGTGTCCCCGCCGCTCTCCTCGCGCTGTTTTATCCTTTGTCCCCGTCGCTCTCCTCGCGCTCTTTCACTGCGTCTCCGCCGCTCTCCTCGCGCTCTTTTATCCTGTGTCCCCGCCGCTCTCCTCGCGCTCTTTCACTGTGTCCCCGCCACTCTCCTCGCGCTCTTTCACTGTGTCCCCACCGCTGTCCTCGCGCTCTCTCACTGTGTCTCCGCCGCTCTCCTCGCGCTCTTTCACTGTGTCCCCGCCACTCTCCTCGCGCTCTTTCACTGTGTCCCCACCGCTGTCCTCGCGCTCTCTCACTGTGTCTCCGCCGCTCTCCTCGCGCTCTTTCACTGTGTCCCCACCACTCTCCTCGCGCTCTCTCACTGTGTCTCCGCCGCTCTCCTCGCGCTCTTTCACTGTGTCTCCGCCACTCTCCTCGCGCTCTTTCACTGTGCCACCGCCGCTCTCCTCGCGCTCTTTCACTGTGCCCGCGCCGCTCTCCTCGCGCTCTTTCACTTTGTCCCCCCCGCTCTCCTCGCGCTCTTTCACTGCGTCCCAGCCACTCTCCTCGCGCTCTTTCACTGTGTCCCCGCTGCTCTCCTCGCGCTCTTTCACTGTGTCGCCGCTGCTCTCCTCGCGCTCTTTCACTCTGTCCCCGCCTCTCTCCTCGCGCTCTTTCACTGTGTCCCCGCCGCTCTCCTCGCGCTCTTTTACTGTTTCCCCGCCGCTCTCCTCGTGCTCTTTCACTGTGTCCTCCCGCTCTCCTCGCGCTCTTTCACTGTGTCCCCGCCGCTCTCCTCGCGCTCTTTCTCTGCGTCTCCGCCGCTCTCCTCGCGCTCTTTTATCCTGTGACCCCGCCGCTCTCCTCGCGCTCTTTCACTGTGTCCCCGCCGCTCTCCTCGCGCTCTTTTATCCTGTGACCCCGCCGCTCTCCTCGTGCTCTTTCACTGTGTCTCCGCCGCTTTCCTCGCGCTCTTTTATCCGGTGTCCCCGCCGCTCTCCTCGCGCTCTTTCACTGAGACTCCGTCACTCTCCTCGCGCTCTTTCACTGTGCCCCCGCCGCTCTCCTCGCGCTCTTTTATCCTGTGTCCCCGCCGCACTCCTCGTGCTCTTTCACTGTGTCTCCGCCGCTTTCCGCACGCTCTTTTATCCTGTGTCCCCGCCGCTCTCGTCGCGCTCTTTCACTGAGACTCCGCCACTCTCCTCGCGCTCTTTTATCCTGTGTCCCACCAACTCTCCTTGTGCTCTTTTATCCTGTGCCCCCGCTGCTCTCCTCGCACTCTTTCACTGTGTCGCCGCCGCTCACCTCGCGCTCTTTCACTGTGTCCCCGCTGCTCTCCTCGCGCTCTTTTATCCTGATCCCCCGCCGCTCTCCTCGTGCTCTTTCACTGTGTCCCCGCCGCTCTCCTCGCGCTCTTTTATACTGTGCCCCGCCGCTCTCCTCGCGCTCTTTTATCCTGTGTCCCCGCCGCTCTCCTCGCACTCTTTCACTGTGTCCCCGACGCTCTCCTCGCGCTTTTTTATCCTTTGTCCCCGTCGCTCTCCTCGCAATCTTTCACTGCGTCTCCGCCGCTCTCCTCGCGCTCTTTTATCCTGTGTCCCCGCCGCTCTCCTTGCGCTCTTTTTTCCTGTGTCCCCGCCGCTCTCCTCGCGCTCTTTCACTGAGTCCCCCCCGCTCTCCTCACGCTCTTTCACTGTGTCTCCGCCGCTCTCCTCGCGCTCTTTTATCCTGTGTCTCCGCCGCTCACCTTGCGCTCTTTCACTGTGTCTCCGCCGCTCTCCTCGAGCTCATTTATCCTGTGTCCCCGCCGCTCTCCTCGCGCTCTTTCACTGTGCCCCCGCCGCTCTCCTCGCGCTATTTTATCCTGTGACCCCGCCGCTCTCCACGCGCTCCATCACTGTGACCCCACTGCTCTCCTCGCGCCCTTTTATCCTGTGCCCCCGCCCCTCTCCTTGCGCTCTTTTATCCTGTGTCCCCGCCGCTCTCCTCGCGCTCTTTCACAGTGACCCCACTGCTCTCCTCGCGCTCTTTTATCCTGTGCCCCCGCCGCTCTCCTCACGCTCTTTTATCCTGTGTCCCCGCCGCTTTCCTTGCGTTCCTTCACTGTGTCCCCAGCCGCTCTCCTACGCTCTTTCACTGTGTCTCCGCTGCTCTCCTCGCGCTCTTTCACTGTTTCCCCACTGCTCTCCTCGCGCTCTTTTATCCTGTGTCCCCGCATCTCTCCTCGCGCTCTTTCACTGTGTCCCCGACGCGCTCCTCGCGCTCTTTCACTGTGTCCCCGCCGCTCTCCTCGCGCTCTTTCACTATGTCTCCGCCGCTCTCCTCGCGCTCTTTCACTCTGTCCCCGCCACTCTCCTCGCGCTCTTTCACTGTGTCACCGCCGCTCTCCTCGCGCTCTTTCACTGTGCCCCCTCCGCTCTCCTCGCGCTATTTTATCCTGTGACCTTGCTGCTCTCCACGCGCTCTATCACTGTGACCCCACTGCTCTCCTCGCGCCCTTTTATCCTGTGCCCCGCCCCTCTCCTTGCGCTCTTTTATCCTGTGCCCCCGCCGCTCCCCTCGCGCTCTTTCACTGTGCCCCCGCTGCTCTCCTCGCGCTCTTTCACTGTGTCCCCGCCGCTCTCCTCGCGGTCTTTCACTGTGTCCCCGCCACTCTCCTCGCGCTCTTTCACTGTGCCCCCGCCGCTCTCCTCGCGCTCTTTTATCCTGTGCCCCGCCGCTCTCCTCGCGCTCTTTCACTGTGTCCCCAATGCTCTCCTCGCGCTCTTTTATCCTGTGTCCCCGCCGCTCACCTCGCGCTCTTTCACTGTGTCCCCGACGCTCTCCTCGCGCTCTTTCACTGTGTCCCCGCCACTCTCCTCGCGCTCTTTTATACTGTGCCCCGCCGCTCTCCTCGCGCTCTTTTACTGTGTCCCCACTGCTCTCCTCGCGCTCTTTTATCCTGTGTCCCCGCCGCTCTCCTCGCACTCTTTCACTGTGTCCCCGACGCCCTCCTCGCGCTCTTTCACTGTGTCCCCGCCACTCTCCTCGCGCTCTTTTATACTGTGCCCCGCCGCTCTCCTCGCGCTCTTTTACTGTGTCCCCACTGCTCTCCTCGTGCTCTTTTATCCTGTGTCCCCGCCGCTCTCCTCGCGCTCTTTCACTGTGTCCCCGATGCTCTCCTCGCGCTCTTTCACTGTGTCCCCGCCGCTCTCCTCGCGCTGTTTTATCCTTTGTCCCCGTCGCTCTCCTCGCGCTCTTTCACTGCGTCTCCGCCGCTCTCCTCGCGCTCTTTTATCCTGTGTCCCCGCCGCTCTCCTCGCGCTCTTTCACTGTGTCCCCGCCACTCTCCTCGCGCTCTTTCACTGTGTCCCCACCGCTGTCCTCGCGCTCTCTCACTGTGTCTCCGCCGCTCTCCTCGCGCTCTTTCACTGTGTCCCCGCCACTCTCCTCGCGCTCTTTCACTGTGTCCCCACCGCTGTCCTCGCGCTCTCTCACTGTGTCTCCGCCGCTCTCCTCGCGCTCTTTCACTGTGTCCCCACCACTCTCCTCGCGCTCTCTCACTGTGTCTCCGCCGCTCTCCTCGCGCTCTTTCACTGTGTCTCCGCCACTCTCCTCGCGCTCTTTCACTGTGCCACCGCCGCTCTCCTCGCGCTCTTTCACTGTGCCCGCGCCGCTCTCCTCGCGCTCTTTCACTTTGTCCCCCCCGCTCTCCTCGCGCTCTTTCACTGCGTCCCAGCCACTCTCCTCGCGCTCTTTCACTGTGTCCCCGCTGCTCTCCTCGCGCTCTTTCACTGTGTCGCCGCTGCTCTCCTCGCGCTCTTTCACTCTGTCCCCGCCTCTCTCCTCGCGCTCTTTCACTGTGTCCCCGCCGCTCTCCTCGCGCTCTTTTACTGTTTCCCCGCCGCTCTCCTCGTGCTCTTTCACTGTGTCCTCCCGCTCTCCTCGCGCTCTTTCACTGTGTCCCCGCCGCTCTCCTCGCGCTCTTTCTCTGCGTCTCCGCCGCTCTCCTCGCGCTCTTTTATCCTGTGACCCCGCCGCTCTCCTCGCGCTCTTTCACTGTGTCCCCGCCGCTCTCCTCGCGCTCTTTTATCCTGTGACCCCGCCGCTCTCCTCGTGCTCTTTCACTGTGTCTCCGCCGCTTTCCTCGCGCTCTTTTATCCGGTGTCCCCGCCGCTCTCCTCGCGCTCTTTCACTGAGACTCCGTCACTCTCCTCGCGCTCTTTCACTGTGCCCCCGCCGCTCTCCTCGCGCTCTTTTATCCTGTGTCCCCGCCGCACTCCTCGTGCTCTTTCACTGTGTCTCCGCCGCTTTCCGCACGCTCTTTTATCCTGTGTCCCCGCCGCTCTCGTCGCGCTCTTTCACTGAGACTCCGCCACTCTCCTCGCGCTCTTTTATCCTGTGTCCCACCAACTCTCCTTGTGCTCTTTTATCCTGTGCCCCCGCTGCTCTCCTCGCACTCTTTCACTGTGTCGCCGCCGCTCACCTCGCGCTCTTTCACTGTGTCCCCGCTGCTCTCCTCGCGCTCTTTTATCCTGATCCCCCGCCGCTCTCCTCGTGCTCTTTCACTGTGTCCCCGCCGCTCTCCTCGCGCTCTTTTATACTGTGCCCCGCCGCTCTCCTCGCGCTCTTTTATCCTGTGTCCCCGCCGCTCTCCTCGCACTCTTTCACTGTGTCCCCGACGCTCTCCTCGCGCTTTTTTATCCTTTGTCCCCGTCGCTCTCCTCGCAATCTTTCACTGCGTCTCCGCCGCTCTCCTCGCGCTCTTTTATCCTGTGTCCCCGCCGCTCTCCTTGCGCTCTTTTTTCCTGTGTCCCCGCCGCTCTCCTCGCGCTCTTTCACTGAGTCCCCCCCGCTCTCCTCACGCTCTTTCACTGTGTCTCCGCCGCTCTCCTCGCGCTCTTTTATCCTGTGTCTCCGCCGCTCACCTTGCGCTCTTTCACTGTGTCTCCGCCGCTCTCCTCGAGCTCATTTATCCTGTGTCCCCGCCGCTCTCCTCGCGCTCTTTCACTGTGCCCCCGCCGCTCTCCTCGCGCTATTTTATCCTGTGACCCCGCCGCTCTCCACGCGCTCCATCACTGTGACCCCACTGCTCTCCTCGCGCCCTTTTATCCTGTGCCCCCGCCCCTCTCCTTGCGCTCTTTTATCCTGTGTCCCCGCCGCTCTCCTCGCGCTCTTTCACAGTGACCCCACTGCTCTCCTCGCGCTCTTTTATCCTGTGCCCCCGCCGCTCTCCTCACGCTCTTTTATCCTGTGTCCCCGCCGCTTTCCTTGCGTTCCTTCACTGTGTCCCCAGCCGCTCTCCTACGCTCTTTCACTGTGTCTCCGCTGCTCTCCTCGCGCTCTTTCACTGTTTCCCCACTGCTCTCCTCGCGCTCTTTTATCCTGTGTCCCCGCATCTCTCCTCGCGCTCTTTCACTGTGTCCCCGACGCGCTCCTCGCGCTCTTTCACTGTGTCCCCGCCGCTCTCCTCGCGCTGTTTTATCCTTTGACCGCGTCGCTCTCCTCGCGCTCTTTCACTGCGTCTCCGCCACTCTCCTCGCGCTCTTTTATCCTGTGTCCCCGCCGCTCTCCTCGCGCTCTTTCACTGTGTCCCCGCCACTCTCCTCGTGCTCTTTCACTGTGTCCCCACCGCTGTCCTCGCGCTCTCTCACTTTGTCTCCGCCGCTCTCCTCGCGCTCTTTCACTGTGTCCCCGCCACTCTCCTCGCGCTCTTTCACTGTGTCTCCGCCCCTCTCCTCGCGCTCTTTCACTGTGTCCCCGCCACTCTCCTCGCGCTCTTTCACTGTGCCACCGCCGCTCTCCTCGCGCTCTTTCACTGTGCCCCCACCGCTCTCCTCGCGCTCTTTCACTGTGTCGCCCCCGCTCTCCTCGCGCTCTTTCACTGTGTCCTCGTCGCTCTCCTCGCGCTCTTTCACTGCGTCCCAGCCGCTATCCTCGCGCTCTTTCACTGTGTCCCCGCTGCTCTCCTCGCGCTCTTTCACTGTGCCCCCGCCGCTCTCCTCGCGCTCTTTCACTCTGTCCCCGCCGCTCTCCTCGCGCTCTTTCACTGTGCCCCCGCCGCTCTCCTCGCGCTCTTTCACAGTGTCTCCGCCGCTCTCCTCGCGTTCTTTCATCCTGTGTCCCCGCCGCTCTCCTCGTGCTCTTTCACTGTGTCTCCGCCGCTCTCCTCGCGCTCTTTTATCCTGTGTCCCCGCCGCTCTCCTCGCGCTCTTTCGCTGAGACTCCGCCACTCTCCTCACGCACTTTCACTGTGCCCCGCCGCTCTCCTCGCGCTCTTTTATCCTGTGTACCCGCCGCTCTCCTCGTGCTCTTTCACTGTGTCTCCGCCGCTTTCCTCGCGCTCTTTTATCCTGTGTCCCCGCCGCTCTCCTCGCGCTCTTTCACTGAGACGCCGCCACTCTCCTCGCGCTCTTTTATCCTGTGTCCCACCAACTCTCCTTGTGCTCTTTTATCCTGTGCCCCCATCGCTCTCCTCGGACTCTTTCACTGTGTCGCCGCCGTTCTCCTCGCGCTCTTTCACTGTGTCCCTGCTGCTCTCCTCGCGCTCTTTTATCCTGTGCCCCCGCCACTCCACTTGCGCTCTTTTACTGTGTCCCCACTGCTCTCCTCGCGCTCTTTTATCCTGTGTCCCCGCCGCTCTCCTCGCACTCTTTCACTGTGTCCCCGACGCCCTCCTCGCGCTCTTTCACTGTGTCCCCGCCACTCTCCTCGCGCTCTTTTATACTGTGCCCCGCCGCTCTCCTCGCACTCTTTCACTGTGTCCCCGACGCCCTCCTCGCGCTCTTTCACTGTGTCCCCGCCACTCTCCTCGCGCTCTTTCACTCTGTCCCCGCCTCTCTCCTCGCGCTCTTTCACTGTGTCCCCGCCGCTCTCCTCGCGCTCTTTTACTGTGTACCCGCCGCTCTCCTCGTGCTCTTTCACTGTGTTCTCCCGCTCTCCTCGCGCTCTTTCACTGTGTCCCCGCCGCTCTCCTCGCGCTCTTTCTCTGCGTCTCCGCCGCTCTCCTCGCGCTCTTTTATCCTGTGACCCCGCCGCTCTCCTCGCGCTCTTTCATTGTGTGTCCGCCGCTCACCTCGCGCACTTTTATCCGGTGTCCCCGCCGCTCTCCTCGCGCTCTTTCACTGAGACCCCGCCACTCTCCTCGCGCTCTTTCACTGTGCCCCCGCCGCTGTCCTCGCGCTCTTTTATCCTGTGTCCCCGCCGCTCTCCTCGTGCTCTTTCACTGTGTCTCCGCCGCATTCCTCGCGCTCTTTTATCCTGTGTCCCCGCCGCTCTCCTCGCGCTCTTTCACTGTGTCCCCGTCGCTCTCCTCGCGCTCTTTCACTGCGTCTCCGCCGCTCTCCTCGCGCTCTTTTATCCTGTGTCCCCGCCGCTCTCCTCGCGCTCTTTCACTGAGACTTCGCCACTCTCCTCGCGCTCTTTCACTGTGTCCCCGCCACTCTCCTCGCGCTCTTTCACTGCGTGCCCACCGCTCTCCTCGCGCTCTCTCATTGTGTCCCCGACATTCTCCTCGCCCTCTTTCATTGTGACCCCGCCACTCTCCTCGCGCTCTTTCACTGTGTCCCCGCCGCTCTCCTCGCGCTCTTTCACTATGTCTCCGCCGCTCTCCTCGCGCTCTTTCACTCTGTCCCCGCCACTCTCCTCGCGCTCTTTCACTGTGTCACCGCCGCTCTCCTCGCGCTCTTTCACTGTGCCCCCTCCGCTCTCCTCGCGCTATTTTATCCTGTGACCTTGCTGCTCTCCACGCGCTCTATCACTGTGACCCCACTGCTCTCCTCGCGCCCTTTTATCCTGTGCCCCGCCCCTCTCCTTGCGCTCTTTTATCCTGTGCCCCCGCCGCTCCCCTCGCGCTCTTTCACTGTGCCCCCGCTGCTCTCCTCGCGCTCTTTCACTGTGTCCCCGCCGCTCTCCTCGCGGTCTTTCACTGTGTCCCCGCCACTCTCCTCGCGCTCTTTCACTGTGCCCCCGCCGCTCTCCTCGCGCTCTTTTATCCTGTGCCCCGCCGCTCTCCTCGCGCTCTTTCACTGTGTCCCCAATGCTCTCCTCGCGCTCTTTTATCCTGTGTCCCCGCCGCTCACCTCGCGCTCTTTCACTGTGTCCCCGACGCTCTCCTCGCGCTCTTTCACTGTGTCCCCGCCACTCTCCTCGCGCTCTTTTATACTGTGCCCCGCCGCTCTCCTCGCGCTCTTTTACTGTGTCCCCACTGCTCTCCTCGCGCTCTTTTATCCTGTGTCCCCGCCGCTCTCCTCGGACTCTTTCACTGTGTCCCCGACGCCCTCCTCGCGCTCTTTCACTGTGTCCCCGCCACTCTCCTCGCGCTCTTTTATACTGTGCCCCGCCGCTCTCCTCGCGCTCTTTTACTGTGTCCCCACTGCTCTCCTCGTGCTCTTTTATCCTGTGTCCCCGCCGCTCTCCTCGCGCTCTTTCACTGTGTCCCCGATGCTCTCCTCGCGCTCTTTCACTGTGTCCCCGCCGCTCTCCTCGCGCTGTTTTATCCTTTGTCCCCGTCGCTCTCCTCGCGCTCTTTCACTGCGTCTCCGCCGCTCTCCTCGCGCTCTTTTATCCTGTGTCCCCGCCGCTCTCCTCGCGCTCTTTCACTGTGTCCCCGCCACTCTCCTCGCGCTCTTTCACTGTGTCCCCACCGCTGTCCTCGCGCTCTCTCACTGTGTCTCCGCCGCTCTCCTCGCGCTCTTTCACTGTGTCCCCGCCACTCTCCTCGCGCTCTTTCACTGTGTCCCCACCGCTGTCCTCGCGCTCTCTCACTGTGTCTCCGCCGCTCTCCTCGCGCTCTTTCACTGTGTCCCCACCACTCTCCTCGCGCTCTCTCACTGTGTCTCCGCCGCTCTCCTCGCGCTCTTTCACTGTGTCTCCGCCACTCTCCTCGCGCTCTTTCACTGTGCCACCGCCGCTCTCCTCGCGCTCTTTCACTGTGCCCGCGCCGCTCTCCTCGCGCTCTTTCACTTTGTCCCCCCCGCTCTCCTCGCGCTCTTTCACTGCGTCCCAGCCACTCTCCTCGCGCTCTTTCACTGTGTCCCCGCTGCTCTCCTCGCGCTCTTTCACTGTGTCGCCGCTGCTCTCCTCGCGCTCTTTCACTCTGTCCCCGCCTCTCTCCTCGCGCTCTTTCACTGTGTCCCCGCCGCTCTCCTCGCGCTCTTTTACTGTGTCCCCGCCGCTCTCCTCGTGCTCTTTCACTGTGTCCTCCCGCTCTCCTCGCGCTCTTTCACTGTGTCCCCGCCGCTCTCCTCGCGCTCTTTCTCTGCGTCTCCGCCGCTCTCCTCGCGCTCTTTTATCCTGTGACCCCGCCGCTCTCCTCGCGCTCTTTCATTGTGTCCTCCCGCTCTCCTCGCGCTCTTTCACTCTGTCCCCGCCTCTCTCCTCGCGCTCTTTCACTGTGTCCCCGCCGCTCTCCTCGCGCTCTTTTATCCTGTGACCCCGCCGCTCTCCTCGTGCTCTTTCACTGTGTCTCCGCCGCTTTCCTCGCGCTCTTTTATCCGGTGTCCCCGCCGCTCTCCTCGCGCTCTTTCACTGAGACTCCGTCACTCTCCTCGCGCTCTTTCACTGTGCCCCCGCCGCTCTCCTCGCGCTCTTTTATCCTGTGTCCCCGCCGCACTCCTCGTGCTCTTTCACTGTGTCTCCGCCGCTTTCCTCACGCTCTTTTATCCTGCGTCCCCGCCGCTCTCGTCGCGCTCTTTCACTGAGACTCCGCCACTCTCCTCGCGCTCTTTTATCCTGTGTCCCACCAACTCTCCTTGTGCTCTTTTATCCTGTGCCCCCGCTGCTCTCCTCGCACTCTTTCACTGTGTCGCCGCCGCTCACCTCGCGCTCTTTCACTGTGTCCCCGCTGCTCTCCTCGCGCTCTTTTATCCTGATCCCCCGCCGCTCTCCTCGTGCTCTTTCACTGTGTCCCCGCCGCTCTCCTCGCGCTCTTTTATACTGTGCCCCGCCGCTCTCCTCGCGCTCTTTTATCCTGTGTCCCCGCCGCTCTCCTCGCACTCTTTCACTGTGTCCCCGACGCTCTCCTCGCGCTTTTTTATCCTTTGTCCCCGTCGCTCTCCTCGCAATCTTTCACTGCGTCTCCGCCGCTCTCCTCGCGCTCTTTTATCCTGTGTCCCCGCCGCTCTCCTTGCGCTCTTTTTTCCTGTGTCCCCGCCGCTCTCCTCGCGCTCTTTCACTGAGTCCCCCCCGCTCTCCTCACGCTCTTTCACTGTGTCTCCGCCGCTCTCCTCGCGCTCTTTTATCCTGTGTCTCCGCCGCTCACCTTGCGCTCTTTCACTGTGTCTCCGCCGCTCTCCTCGAGCTCATTTATCCTGTGTCCCCGCCGCTCTCCTCGCGCTCTTTCACTGTGCCCCCGCCGCTCTCCTCGCGCTATTTTATCCTGTGACCCCGCCGCTCTCCACGCGCTCTATCACTGTGACCCCACTGCTCTCCTCGCGCCCTTTTATCCTGTGCCCCCGCCCCTCTCCTTGCGCTCTTTTATCCTGTGTCCCCGCCGCTCTCCTCGCGCTCTTTCACAGTGACCCCACTGCTCTCCTCGCGCTCTTTTATCCTGTGCCCCCGCCGCTCTCCTCACGCTCTTTTATCCTGTGTCCCCGCCGCTTTCCTTGCGTTCCTTCACTGTGTCCCCAGCCGCTCTCCTACGCTCTTTCACTGTGTCTCCGCTGCTCTCCTCGCGCTCTTTCACTGTTTCCCCACTGCTCTCCTCGCGCTCTTTTATCCTGTGTCCCCGCATCTCTCCTCGCGCTCTTTCACTGTGTCCCCGACGCGCTCCTCGCGCTCTTTCACTGTGTCCCCGCCGCTCTCCTCGCGCTGTTTTATCCTTTGACCGCGTCGCTCTCCTCGCGCTCTTTCACTGCGTCTCCGCCACTCTCCTCGCGCTCTTTTATCCTGTGTCCCCGCCGCTCTCCTCGCGCTCTTTCACTGTGTCCCCGCCACTCTCCTCGTGCTCTTTCACTGTGTCCCCACCGCTGTCCTCGCGCTCTCTCACTTTGTCTCCGCCGCTCTCCTCGCGCTCTTTCACTGTGTCCCCGCCACTCTCCTCGCGCTCTTTCACTGTGTCTCCGCCCCTCTCCTCGCGCTCTTTCACTGTGTCCCCGCCACTCTCCTCGCGCTCTTTCACTGTGCCACCGCCGCTCTCCTCGCGCTCTTTCACTGTGCCCCCACCGCTCTCCTCGCGCTCTTTCACTGTGTCGCCCCCGCTCTCCTCGCGCTCTTTCACTGTGTCCTCGTCGCTCTCCTCGCGCTCTTTCACTGCGTCCCAGCCGCTATCCTCGCGCTCTTTCACTGTGTCCCCGCTGCTCTCCTCGCGCTCTTTCACTGTGCCCCCGCCGCTCTCCTCGCGCTCTTTCACTCTGTCCCCGCCGCTCTCCTCGCGCTCTTTCACTGTGCCCCCGCCGCTCTCCTCGCGCTCTTTCACTGTGCCCCCGCCGCTCTCCTCGCGCTCTTTCACAGTGTCTCCGCCGCTCTCCTCGCGTTCTTTCATCCTGTGTCCCCGCCGCT
This sequence comes from Scyliorhinus torazame, assembly GCF_047496885.1. Lineage (NCBI taxonomy): Eukaryota > Metazoa > Chordata > Chondrichthyes > Carcharhiniformes > Scyliorhinidae > Scyliorhinus > Scyliorhinus torazame. The sequence continues at coordinate 4,951,793 of NC_092712.1, forward strand.
CTCCTCGTGCTCTTTCACTGTGTCTCCGCCGCTCTCCTCGCGCTCTTTTATCCTGTGTCCCCGCCGCTCTCCTCGCGCTCTTTCGCTGAGACTCCGCCACTCTCCTCACGCACTTTCACTGTGCCCCGCCGCTCTCCTCGCGCTCTTTTATCCTGTGTACCCGCCGCTCTCCTCGTGCTCTTTCACTGTGTCTCCGCCGCTTTCCTCGCGCTCTTTTATCCTGTGTCCCCGCCGCTCTCCTCGCGCTCTTTCACTGAGACGCCGCCACTCTCCTCGCGCTCTTTTATCCTGTGTCCCACCAACTCTCCTTGTGCTCTTTTATCCTGTGCCCCCATCGCTCTCCTCGGACTCTTTCACTGTGTCGCCGCCGTTCTCCTCGCGCTCTTTCACTGTGTCCCTGCTGCTCTCCTCGCGCTCTTTTATCCTGTGCCCCCGCCACTCCACTTGCGCTCTTTTACTGTGTCCCCACTGCTCTCCTCGCGCTCTTTTATCCTGTGTCCCCGCCGCTCTCCTCGCACTCTTTCACTGTGTCCCCGACGCCCTCCTCGCGCTCTTTCACTGTGTCCCCGCCACTCTCCTCGCGCTCTTTTATACTGTGCCCCGCCGCTCTCCTCGCGCTCTTTTACTGTGTCCCCACTGCTCTCCTCGCGCTCTTTTATCCTGTGTCCCCGCCGCTCTCCTCGCACTCTTTTATACTGTGCCCCGCCGCTCTCCTCGCGCTCTTTTACTGTGTCCCCACTGCTCTCCTCGTGCTCTTTTATCCTGTGTCCCCGCCGCTCTCCTCGCGCTCTTTCACTGTGTCCCCGATGCTCTCCTCGCGCTCTTTCACTGTGTCCCCGCCGCTCTCCTCGCGCTGTTTTATCCTTTGTCCCCGTCGCTCTCCTTGCGCTCTTTCACTGCGTCTCCGCCGCTCTCCTCGCGCTCTTTTATCCTGTGTCCCCGCCGCTCTCCTCGCGCTCTTTCACTGTGTCCCCGCCACTCTCCTCGCGCTCTTTCACTGTGTCCCCACCGCTGTCCTCGCGCTCTCTCACTGTGTCTCCGCCGCTCTCCTCGCGCTCTTTCACTGTGTCCCCGCCACTCTCCTCGCGCTCTTTCACTGTGTCCCCACCGCTGTCCTCGCGCTCTCTCACTGTGTCTCCGCCGCTCTCCTCGCGCTCTTTCACTGTGTCCCCGCCACTGTCCTCGCGCTCTCTCACTGTGTCTCCGCCGCTCTCCTCGCGCTCTTTCACTGTGTCTCCGCCACTCTCCTCGCGCTCTTTCACTGTGCCACCGCCGCTCTCCTCGCGCTCTTTCACTGTGCCCGCGCCGCTCTCCTCGCGCTCTTTCACTGTGTCGCCACCGCTCTCCTCGCGCTCTTTCACTGCGTCCCAGCCACTCTCCTCGCGCTCTTTCACTGTGTCCCCGCTGCTCTCCTCGCGCTCTTTCACTGTGTCCCCGCTGCTCTCCTCGCGCTCTTTCACTCTGTCCCCGCCTCTCTCCTCGCGCTCTTTCACTGTGTCCCCGCCGCTCTCCTCGCGCTCTTTTACTGTGTCCCCGCCGCTCTCCTCGTGCTCTTTCACTGTGTCCTCCCGCTCTCCTCGCGCTCTTTCACTGTGTCCCCGCCGCTCTCCTCGCGCTCTTTCTCTGCGTCTCCGCCGCTCTCCTCGCGCTCTTTTATCCTGTGACCCCGCCGCTCTCCTCGCGCTCTTTCATTGTGTGTCCGCCGCTCACCTCGCGCACTTTTATCCGGTGTCCCCGCCGCTCTCCTCGCGCTCTTTCACTGAGACCCCGCCACTCTCCTCGCGCTCTTTCACTGTGCCCCCGCCGCTCTCCTCGCGTTCTTTTATCCTGTGTCCCCGCCGCTCTCCTCGTGCTCTTTCACTGTGTCTCCGCCGCATTCCTCGCGCTCTTTTATCCTGTGTCCCCGCCGCTCTCCTCGCGCTCTTTCACTGTGTCCCCGTCGCTCTCCTCGCGCTCTTTCACTGCGTCTCCGCCGCTCTCCTCGCGCTCTTTTATCCTGTGTCCCCGCCGCTCTCCTCGCGCTCTTTCACTGAGACTCCGCCACTCTCCTCGCGCTCTTTCACTGTGTCCCCGCCACTCTCCTCGCGCTCTTTCACTGTGTGCCCACCGCTCTCCTCGCGCTCTCTCATTGTGTCCCCGACATTCTCCTCGCCCTCTTTCATTGTGACCCCGCCACTTTCCTCGCGCTCTTTCACTGTGTCCCCGCCGCTCTCCTCGCGCTCTTTCACTATGTCTCCGCCGCTCTCCTCGCGCTCTTTCACTGTGTCCCCGCCGCTCTCCTCGCGCTCTTTCTCTGCGTCTCCGCCGCTCTCCTCGCGCTCTTTTATCCTGTGACCCCGCCGCTCTCCTCGCGCTCTTTCATTGTGTCCTCCCGCTCTCCTCGCGCTCTTTCACTCTGTCCCCGCCTCTCTCCTCGCGCTCTTTCACTGTGTCCCCGCCGCTCTCCTCGCGCTCTTTTATCCTGTGACCCCGCCGCTCTCCTCGTGCTCTTTCACTGTGTCTCCGCCGCTTTCCTCGCGCTCTTTTATCCGGTGTCCCCGCCGCTCTCCTCGCGCTCTTTCACTGAGACTCCGTCACTCTCCTCGCGCTCTTTCACTGTGCCCCCGCCGCTCTCCTCGCGCTCTTTTATCCTGTGTCCCCGCCGCTCTCCTCGTGCTCTTTCACTGTGTCTCCGCCGCTTTCCTCGCGCTCTTTTATCCTGTGTCCCCGCCGCTCTCGTCGCGCTCTTTCACTGAGACTCCGCCACTCTCCTCGCGCTCTTTTATCCTGTGTCCCACCAACTCTCCTTGTGCTCTTTTATCCTGTGCCCCCGCTGCTCTCCTCGCACTCTTTCACTGTGTCGCCGCCGCTCACCTCGCGCTCTTTCACTGTGTCCCCGCTGCTCTCCTCGCGCTCTTTTATCCTGATCCCCCGCCGCTCTCCTCGTGCTCTTTCACTGTGTCCCCGCCGCTCTCCTCGCGCTCTTTTATACTGTGCCCCGCCGCTCTCCTCGCGCTCTTTTACTGTGTCCCCACTGCTCTCCTCGCGCTCTTTTATCCTGTGTCCCCGCCGCTCTCCTCGCACTCTTTCACTGTGTCCCCGACGCTCTCCTCGCGCTTTTTTATCCTTTGTCCCCGTCGCTCTCCTCGCAATCTTTCACTGCGTCTCCGCCGCTCTCCTCGCGCTCTTTTATCCTGTGTCCCCGCCGCTCTCCTTGCGCTCTTTTTTCCTGTGTCCCCGCCGCTCTCCTCGCGCTCTTTCACTGAGTCCCCCCCGCTCTCCTCACGCTCTTTCACTGTGTCTCCGCCGCTCTCCTCGCGCTCTTTTATCCTGTGTCTCCGCCGCTCACCTTGCGCTCTTTCACTGTGTCTCCGCCGCTCTCCTCGCGCTCATTTATCCTGTGTCCCCGCCGCTCTCCTCGCGCTCTTTCACTGTGCCCCCGCCGCTCTCCTCGCGCTATTTTATCCTGTGACCCCGCCGCTCTCCACGCGCTCTATCACTGTGACCCCACTGCTCTCCTCGCGCCCTTTTATCCTGTGCCCCCGCCCCTCTCCTTGCGCTCTATTATCCTGTGTCCCCGCCGCTCTCCTCGCGCTCTTTCACAGTGACCCCACTGCTCTCCTCGCGCTCTTTTATCCTGTGCCCCCGCCGCTCTCCTCACGCTCTTTTATCCTGTGTCCCCGCCGCTTTCCTTGCGTTCCTTCACTGTGTCCCCAGCCGCTCTCCTACGCTCTTTCACTGTGTCTCCGCTGCTCTCCTCGCGCTCTTTCACTGTTTCCCCACTGCTCTCCTCGCGCTCTTTTATCCTGTGTCCCCGCAGCTCTCCTCGCGCTCTTTCACTGTGTCCCCGACGCTCTCCTCGCGCTCTTTCACTGTGTCCCCGCCGCTCTCCTCGCGCTGTTTTATCCTTTGACCGCGTCGCTCTCCTCGCGCTCTTTCACTGCGTCTCCGCCACTCTCCTCGCGCTCTTGTATCCTGTGTCCCCGCCGCTCTCCTCGCGCTCTTTCACTGTGTCCCCGCCACTCTCCTCGTGCTCTTTCACTGTGTCCCCACCGCTGTCCTCGCGCTCTCTCACTTTGTCTCCGCCGCTCTCCTCGCGCTCTTTCACTGTGTCCCCGCCACTCTCCTCGCGCTCTTTCACTGTGTCTCCGCCCCTCTCCTCGCGCTCTTTCACTGTGTCCCCGCCACTCTCCTCGCGCTCTTTCACTGTGCCACCGCCGCTCTCCTCGCGCTCTTTCACTGTGCCGCCACCGCTCTCCTCGCGCTCTTTCACTGTGTCGCCCCCGCTCTCCTCGCGCTCTTTCACTGTGTCCTCGTCGCTCTCCTCGCGATCTTTCACTGCGTCCCAGCCGCTATCCTCGCGCTCTTTCACTGTGTCCCCGCTGCTCTCCTCGCGCTCTTTCACTGTGCCCCCGCCGCTCTCCTCGCGCTCTTTCACTCTGTCCCCGCCGCTCTCCTCGCGCTCTTTCACTGTGCCCCCGCCGCTCTCCTCGCGCTCTTTCACAGTGTCTCCGCCGCTCTCCTCGCGTTCTTTCATCCTGTGTCCCCGCCGCTCTCCTCGTGCTCTTTCACTGTGTCTCCGCCGCTCTCCTCGCGCTCTTTTATCCTGTGTCCCCGCCGCTCTCCTCGCGCTCTTTCGCTGAGACTCCGCCACTCTCCTCACGCTCTTTCACTGTGCCCCGCCGCTCTCCTCGCGCTCTTTTATCCTGTGTACCCGCCGCTCTCCTCGTGCTCTTTCACTGTGTCTCCGCCGCTTTCCTCGCGCTCTTTTATCCTGTGTCCCCGCCGCTCTCCTCGCGCTCTTTCACTGAGACGCCGCCACTCTCCTCGCGCTCTTTTATCCTGTGTCCCACCAACTCTCCTTGTGCTCTTTTATCCTGTGCCCCCATCGCTCTCCTCGGACTCTTTCACTGTGTCGCCGCCGTTCTCCTCGCGCTCTTTCACTGTGTCCCTGCTGCTCTCCTCGCGCTCTTTTATCCTGTGCCCCCGCCACTCCACTTGCGCTCTTTTACTGTGTCCCCACTGCTCTCCTCGCGCTCTTTTATCCTGTGTCCCCGCCGCTCTCCTCGCACTCTTTCACTGTGTCCCCGACGCCCTCCTCGCGCTCTTTCACTGTGTCCCCGCCACTCTCCTCGCGCTCTTTTATACTGTGCCCCGCCGCTCTCCTCGCGCTCTTTTACTGTGTCCCCACTGCTCTCCTCGCGCTCTTTTATCCTGTGTCCCCGCCGCTCTCCTCGCACTCTTTCACTGTGTCCCCGACGCCCTCCTCGCGCTCTTTCACTGTGTCCCCGCCACTCTCCTCGCGCTCTTTTATACTGTGCCCCGCCGCTCTCCTCGCGCTCTTTTACTGTGTCCCCACTGCTCTCCTCGTGCTCTTTTATCCTGTGTCCCCGCCGCTCTCCTCGCGCTCTTTCACTGTGTCCCCGATGCTCTCCTCGCGCTCTTTCACTGTGTCCCCGCCGCTCTCCTCGCGCTGTTTTATCCTTTGTCCCCGTCGCTCTCCTCGCGCTCTTTCACTGCGTCTCCGCCGCTCTCCTCGCGCTCTTTTATCCTGTGTCCCCGCCGCTCTCCTCGCGCTCTTTCACTGTGTCCCCGCCACTCTCCTCGCGCTCTTTCACTGTGTCCCCACCGCTGTCCTCGCGCTCTCTCACTGTGTCTCCGCCGCTCTCCTCGCGCTCTTTCACTGTGTCCCCGCCACTCTCCTCGCGCTCTTTCACTGTGTCCCCACCGCTGTCCTCGCGCTCTCTCACTGTGTCTCCGCCGCTCTCCTCGCGCTCTTTCACTGTGTCCCCGCCACTCTCCTCGCGCTCTCTCACTGTGTCTCCGCCGCTCTCCTCGCGCTCTTTCACTGTGTCTCCGCCACTCTCCTCGCGCTCTTTCACTGTGCCACCGCCGCTCTCCTCGCGCTCTTTCACTGTGCCCGCGCCGCTCTCCTCGCGCTCTTTCACTGTGTCGCCCCCGCTCTCCTCGCGCTCTTTCACTGCGTCCCAGCCACTCTCCTCGCGCTCTTTCACTGTGTCCCCGCTGCTCTCCTCGCGCTCTTTCACTGTGTCCCCGCTGCTCTCCTCGCGCTCTTTCACTCTGTCCCCGCCTCTCTCCTCGCGCTCTTTCACTGTGTCCCCGCCGCTCTCCTCGCGCTCTTTTACTGTGTCCCCGCCGCTCTCCTCGTGCTCTTTCACTGTGTCCTCCCGCTCTCCTCGCGCTCTTTCACTGTGTCCCCGCCGCTCTCCTCGCGCTCTTTCTCTGCGTCTCCGCCGCTCTCCTCGCGCTCTTTTATCCTGTGACCCCGCCGCTCTCCTCGCGCTCTTTCATTGTGTGTCCGCCGCTCACCTCGCGCACTTTTATCCGGTGTCCCCGCCGCTCTCCTCGCGCTCTTTCACTGAGACCCCGCCACTCTCCTCGCGCTCTTTCACTGTGCCCCCGCCGCTCTCCTCGCGCTCTTTTATCCTGTGTCCCCGCCGCTCTCCTCGTGCTCTTTCACTGTGTCTCCGCCGCATTCCTCGCGCTCTTTTATCCTGTGTCCCCGCCGCTCTCCTCGCGCTCTTTCACTGTGTCCCCGTCGCTCTCCTCGCGCTCTTTCACTGCGTCTCCGCCGCTCTCCTCGCGCTCTTTTATCCTGTGTCCCCGCCGCTCTCCTCGCGCTCTTTCACTGAGACTCCGCCACTCTCCTCGCGCTCTTTCACTGTGTCCCCGCCTCTCTCCTCGCGCTCTTTCACTGTGTGCCCACCGCTCTCCTCGCGCTCTCTCATTGTGTCCCCGACATTCTCCTCGCCCTCTTTCATTGTGACCCCGCCACTTTCCTCGCGCTCTTTCACTGTGTCCCCGCCGCTCTCCTCGCGCTCTTTCACTATGTCTCCGCCGCTCTCCTCGCGCTCTTTCACTCTGTCCCCGCCACTCTCCTCGCGCTCTTTCACTGTGTCACCGCCGCTCTCCTCGCGCTCTTTCACTGTGCCCCCTCCGCTCTCCTCGCGCTATTTTATCCTGTGACCTTGCTGCTCTCCACGCGCTCTATCACTGTGACCCCACTGCTTTCCTCGCGCCCTTTTATCCTGTGCCCCCGCCCCTCTCCTTGCGCTCTTTTATCCTGTGCCCCCGCCGCTCCCCTCGCGCTCTTTCACTGTGCCCCCGCTGCTCTCCTCGCGCTCTTTCACTGTGTCCCCGCCGCTCTCCTCGCGCTCTTTCACTGTGTCCCCGCCACTCTCCTCGCGCTCTTTCACTGTGCCCCCGCCGCTCTCCTCGCGCTCTTTTATCCTGTGCCCCGCCGCTCTCCTCGCGCTCTTTCACTGTGTCCCCAATGCTCTCCTCGCGCTCTTTTATCCTGTGTCCCCGCCGCTCACCTCGCGCTCTTTCACTGTGTCCCCGACGCTCTCCTCGCGCTCTTTCACTGTGTCCCCGCCACTCTCCTCGCGCTCTTTTATACTGTGCCCCGCCGCTCTCCTCGCGCTCTTTTACTGTGTCCCCACTGCTCTCCTCGCGCTCTTTTATCCTGTGTCCCCGCCGCTCTCCTCGCACTCTTTCACTGTGTCCCCGACGCCCTCCTCGCGCTCTTTCACTGTGTCCCCGCCACTCTCCTCGCGCTCTTTTATACTGTGCCCCGCCGCTCTCCTCGCGCTCTTTTACTGTGTCCCCACTGCTCTCCTCGTGCTCTTTTATCCTGTGTCCGCGCCGCTCTCCTCGCGCTCTTTCACTGTGTCCCCGATGCTCTCCTCGCGCTCTTTCACTGTGTCCCCGCCGCTGTCCTCGCGCTGTTTTATCCTTTGTCCCCGTCGCTCTCCTCGCGCTCTTTCACTGCGTCTCCGCCGCTCTCCTCGCGCTCTTTTATCCTGTGTCCCCGCCGCTCTCCTCGCGCTCTTTCACTGTGTCCCCGCCACTCTCCTCGCGCTCTTTCACTGTGTCCCCACCGCTGTCCTCGCGCTCTCTCACTGTGTCTCCGCCGCTCTCCTCGCGCTCTTTCACTGTGTCCCCGCCACTCTCCTCGCGCTCTCTCACTGTGTCTCCGCCGCTCTCCTCGCGCTCTTTCACTGTGTCTCCGCCACTCTCCTCGCGCTCTTTCACTGTGCCACCGCCGCTCTCCTCGCGCTCTTTCACTGTGCCCGCGCCGCTCTCCTCGCGCTCTTTCACTGTGTCGCCCCCGCTCTCCTCGCGCTCTTTGACTGCGCCCAGCCACTCTCCTCGCGCTCTTTCACTGTGTCCCCGCTGCTCTCCTCGCGCTCTTTCACTGTGTCCCCGCTGCTCTCCTCGCGCTCTTTCACTCTGTCCCCGCCTCTCTCCTCGCGCTCTTTCACTGTGTCCCCGCCGCTCTCCTCGCGCTCTTTTACTGTGTCCCCGCCGCTCTCCTCGTGCTCTTTCACTGTGTCCTCCCGCTCTCCTCGCGCTCTTTCACTGTGTCCCCGCCGCTCTCCTCGCGCTCTTTCTCTGCGTCTCCGCCGCTCTCCTCGCGCTCTTTTATCCTGTGACCCCGCCGCTCTCCTCGCGCTCTTTCATTGTGTGTCCGCCGCTCACCTCGCGCACTTTTATCCGGTGTCCCCGCCGCTCTCCTCGCGCTCTTTCACTGAGACCCCGCCACTCTCCTCGCGCTCTTTCACTGTGCCCCCGCCGCTCTCCTCGCGCTCTTTTATCCTGTGTCCCCGCCGCTCTCCTCGTGCTCTTTCACTGTGTCTCCGCCGCTTTCCTCGCGCTCTATTATCCTGTGTCCCCGCCGCTCTCCTCGCGCTCTTTCAATGTGTCCCCGTCGCTCTCCTCGCGCTCTTTCACTGCGTCTCCGCCGCTCTCCTCGCGCTCTTTTATCCTGTGTCCCCGCCGCTCTCCTCGCGCTCTTTCACTGAGACTCCGCCACTCTCCTCGCGCTCTTTCACTGTGTCCCCGCCACTCTCCTCGCGCTCTTTCACTGTGTGCCCACCGCTCTCCTCGCGCTCTCTCATTGTGTCCCCGCCACTCTCCTCGCGCTATTTTATCCTGTGACCTTGCTGCTCTCCACGCGCTCTATCACTGTGACCCCACTGCTCTCCTCGCGCCCTTTTATCCTGTGCCCCCGCCCCTCTCCTTGCGCTCTTTTATCCTGTGCCCCCGCCGCTCCCCTCGCGCTCTTTCACTGTGCCCCCGCTGCTCTCCTCGCGCTCTTTCACTGTGTCCCCGCCGCTCTCCTCGCGCTCTTTCACTGTGTCCCCGCCACTCTCCTCGCGCTCTTTCACTGTGCCCACGCCGCTCTCCTCGCGCTCTTTTATCCTGTGCCCCGCCGCTCTCCTCGCGCTCTTTCACTGTGTCCCCAATGCTCTCCTCGCGCTCTTTTATCCTGTGTCCCCGCCGCTCACCTCGCGCTCTTTCACTGTGTCCCCGACGCTCTCCTCGCGCTCTTTCACTGTGTCCCCGCCGCTCTCCTCGCGCTCTTTTATCCTGTGTCCCCGCCGCTTTCCTTGCGTTCCTTCACTGTGTCCCCAGCCGCTCTCCTCGCGCTCTTTCACTGTGTCTCCGCCGCTCTCCTCGCGCTCTTTCACTGTTTCCCCACTGCTCTCCTCGCGCTCTTTTATCCTGTGTCCCCGCAGCTCTCCTCGCGCTCTTTCACTGTGTCCCCGACGCTCTCCTCGCGCTCATTTATCCTGTGTCCCCGCCGCTCTCCTCGCGCTCTTTCACTGTGCCCCCGCCGCTCTCCTCGCGCTATTTTATCCTGTGACCCCGCCGCTCTCCACGCGCTCTATCACTGTGACCCCACTGCTCTCCTCGCGCCCTTTTATCCTGTGGCTCCGCCCCTCTCCTTGCGCTCTTTTATCCTGTGCCCCCGCCCCTCTCCTCGCGCTCTTTCACTGTGCCCCCGCCGCTCTCCTCGCGCTCTTTTATCCTGTGCCCCGCCGCTCTCCTCGCGCTCTTTCACTGTGTCCCCAATGCTCTCCTCGCGCTCTTTTATCCTGTGTCCCCGCCGCTCACCTCGCGCTCTTTCACTGTGTCCCCGACGCTCTCCTCGCGCTCTTTCACTGTGTCCCCGCCGCTCTCCTCGCGCTCTTTTATCCTGTGTCCCCGCCGCTTTCCTTGCGTTCCTTCACTGTGTCCCCAGCCGCTCTCCTCGCGCTCTTTCACTGTGTCTCCGCCGCTCTCCTCGCGCTCTTTCACTGTTTCCCCACTGCTCTCCTCGCGCTCTTTTATCCTGTGTCCCCGCAGCTCTCCTCGCGCTCTTTCACTGTGTCCCCGACGCTCTCCTCGCGCTCATTTATCCTGTGTCCCCGCCGCTCTCCTCGCGCTCTTTCACTGTGCCCCCGCCGCTCTCCTCGCGCTATTTTATCCTGTGACCCCGCCGCTCTCCACGCGCTCTATCACTGTGACCCCACTGCTCTCCTCGCGCCCTTTTATCCTGTGGCTCCGCCCCTCTCCTTGCGCTCTTTTATCCTGTGCCCCCGCCCCTCTCCTCACGCTCTTTTATCCTGTGTCCCCGCCGCTTTCCTCGCGCTCTTTCACTGTGTCTCCGCCGCTCTCCTCGTGCTCTTTCACTGTGTCCCCACTGCTCTCCTCGCGCTCTTTTATCCTGTGTCCCCGCCGCTCTCCTCGCGCTCTGTTATCCTGTGTCCCCGACGCTCTCCTCGCGCTCTTTCACTGTGACCCGCCACTCTCCTCGCGCTCTTTTATCCTTTGTCCCCGTCGCTCTCCTTGCGCTCTTTCACTGCGTCTCCGCCGCTCTCCTCGCGCTGTTTTATCCTGTGTCCCCGCCGCTCTCCTCGCGCTCTTTCACTGTGTCCCCGCCACTCTCCTCGCGCTCTTTCGCTGTGTCCCCACCGCTGTCCTCGCGCTCTTTCACTGTGTCTCCGCAGCTCTCCTCGCGCTCTTTTATCCTGTGTCCCCACCGCTATCCTCGCGCTCTCTCACTGTGTCTCTGCCGCTCTCCTCGCGCTCTTTCACTGTGTCCCCGCCACTCTCCTCGCGCACTTTCACTGTGTCTCCGCCGCTCTCCTCGCGCTCTTTCACTGTGTCCCCGCCACTCTCCTCACGCTCTTTCACTGTCCCATCGCCGCTCTCCTCGCGCTCTTTCCCTGCGTCCCAGCCGCTCTCCTCGCGCTCTTTCAGTGTGTCCCCGCTGCTCTCCTCGCGCTCTTTCACTGTGCCCCCGCCGCTCTCCTCTTTCACTCTGTCCCTGTGCCACCGCCGCTCTCCTCGCGCTCTTTCACTGTGCCCCCGCCGCTCTCCTCGCGCTCTTTCACTGTGTCGCCCCCGCTCTCCTCGCGCTCTTTCACTGTGTCCTCGTCGCTCTCCTCGCGCTCTTTCACTGCGTCCCAGCCGCTCTCCTCGCGCTCTTTCACTGTGTCCCCGCCGCTCTCCTCGCGCTCTTTTACTGTGTCCCCGCCGCTCTCCTCGCGCTCTTTCACTGTGCCCCCGCCGCTCTCCTCGCGCTCCTTTATCCTGTATCCCCGCCGCTCTCCTCGCGCTCTTTCACTGTGCCCCCGCCTCTCTCCTCGCGCTCTTTTATCCTGTGTCCCTGCCGCTCTCCTCGCGCTCTTTCACTGTGTCTCCGCCGCTCTCCTCGCGCTCTTTTATCCTGTGTCCCCGCCGCTCTCCTCGCGCTCTTTCACTGAGACTCTGCCACTCTCCTCGCGCTCTTTCACTGTGCCCCCGCCGCTCTCCTCGCGCTCTTTTATCCTGTGTCCCCGCCGCTCTCCTCGTGCTCTTTCACTGTGTCTCCGCCGCTCTCCTCGCGCTCTTTTATCCTGTGTCCCCGCCGCTCTACTCGCGCTCTTTCACTGAGACTCCGCCACTCTCCTCGCGCTCTTTTATCCTGTGTCTCACCAACTCTCCTTGCGCTCTTTTATCCTGTGCCCCCGCCGCTATCCTCGCACTCTTTCACTGTGTCGCCGCCGCTCTCCTCGCGCTCTTTCACTGTGTCCCCGCCGCTCTCCTCGCGCTCTTTTACTGTGTCCCCGCTGCTCTCCTCGCGCTCTTTTATCCTGTGCACCCGCCGCTCCCATCGCGCTCTTTCACTGTGCCCCCGCTGCTCTCCTCGCGCTCTTTTATCCTGTGCCCCGCCGCTCTCCTCGCGCTCTTTCACTGTGTCCCCGCCGCTCTCCTCGCGCTCTTTTATCCTGTGCCCCGCCGCTCTCCTCGCGCTCTTTCACTGTGTCCCCGCCACTCTCCTCGCGCTCTTTAATCCTGTGCTCCGCCTCTCTCCTCGCGCTCTTTCACTGTGTCCCCACTGCTCTCCTCGCGCTCTTTCACTGTGTCCCCGCCACTCTCCTCGCGCTCTTTTACCCTGTGCCCCGCCGCTCTCCTCGCGCTCTTTCACTGTGTCCCCACTGCTCTCCTCGCGCTCTTTCACTGCGTCTCCGCCGCTCTCCTCGCGCTCTTTTACCCTGTGTCCCCGCCGCTCTCCTCGCACTCTTTCACTGCGTCTCCGCCGCTCTGCTCGCGCTCTTTTACCCTGTGTCCCCGCCGCTCTCCTCGCGCTCTTTCGCTTTGTCCCCGCCACTCTCCTCGTGCTCTTTCACTGTGTCGCCGCCGCTCTCCTCGCGCTCTTTCACTGTGTCCCCGCTGCTCTCCTCGCGCTATTTTATCCTGTGACCCCGCCGCTCTCCACGCGCTCTATCACTGTGACCCCACTGCTCTCCTCGCGCTCTTTTATCCTGTGCCCCCACCGCTCTCCTCGCGCTCTTTCACTGTGCCCCCGCCGCTCTCCTCGCGCTCTTTCACTGTGTCCCCGCCGCTCTCCTCGCGCTCTTTCTCTGTGTCCCCGCCACTCTCCTCGCGCTCTTTTATCCTGTGCCCCTCCGCTCTCCTCGCGCTCTTTTATCCTGTGTCCCCGCCGCTCTCCTCATGCTCTTTCACGGAGACTCCGCCGCTCTCCTCGCGCTCTTTCACTGAGCCCCCGCCTCTCTCCTTGCGCTCTTTTTTCCTGTGTCCCTGCCGCTCTCCTCGCGCTCTTTCTCTGAGTCCCCCCTGCTCTCCTCGCGCTCTTTCACTGTGTCTCCGCCGCTCTCCTCGCGCTCTTTCACTGTGTCCCCGCCGCTCTCCTCGCGCTCATTTATCCTGTGTCCCCGCCGCTCTCCTCGCGCTCTTTCACTGTGGCCCCGCCGCTCTCCTCGCGCTATTTTATCCTGTGACCCCGCCGCTCTCCACGCGCTCTATCACTGTGACCCCACTGCTCTCCTCGCGCTCTTTTATCCTGTGCCCCCGCCGCTCTCCTCACGCTCTTTTATCCTGTGTCCCCGCCGCTCTCCTCGTGCTCTTTCTCTGAGTCCCCCCTGCTCTCCTCGCGATCTTTCACTGTGTCTCCGCCGCTCTCCTCGCGCTCTTTCACTGTGTCTCCGCCGCTCTCCTCGCGCTCATTTATCCTGTGTCCCCGCCGCTCTCCTCGCGCTCTTTCACTGTGCCCCCGCCGCTCTCCTCGCGCTATTTTATCCTGTGACCCCGCCGCTCTCCACGCGCTCTATCACTGTGACCGCACTGCTCTCCTCGCGCTCTTTTATCCTGTGCCCCCGCCGCTCTCCTCACGCTCTTTTATCCTGTATCCCCGCCGCTCTCCTCGCGCTCTTTCACTGTGTCTCCGCCGCTCTCCTCGCGCTCTTTCACTGTGTCCCCACTGCTATCCTCGTGCTCTTTTATCCTGTGTCCCCGCAGCTCTCCTCGCGCTCTTTCACTGTGTCCCCACTGCTCTCCTCGCGCTCTTTTATCCTGTATCCCCGCCGCTCTCCTCACGCTCTTTCACTGTGTCCCCGACGCTCTCCTCGCGCTGTTTTATCCTTTGTCCCCGTCGCTCTCCCCGCGCTCTTTCACTGCGTCTCCGCCGCTCTCCTCGCGCTCTTTTCTCCTGTGTCCCCGCCGCTCTCCTTGCGCTCTTTCACTGTGTCCCCGCCACTCTCCTCGCGCTCTTTCACTGTGTCTCCGCCGCTCTCCTCGCGCTCTTTCACTGTGCCACCGTCACTCTCCTCGCGCTCTTTCACTGTGCCCCCGCCGCTCTCCTCGCGCTCTTTCACTGTGTCGCCCCCGCTCTCCTCGCGCTCTTTCACTGTGTCCTCGCCGCTCTCCTCGCGCTCTTTCACTGCGTCCCAGCCGCTCTCCTCGCGCTCTTTCACTGTGTCCTCGCCGCTCTCCTCGCGCTCTTTCACTGCGTCCCAGCCGCTCTCCTCGCGTTCTTTCACTGTGTCCCCGCTGCTCTCCTCGCGCTCTTTCACTGTGTCCCCGCTGCTCTCCTCGCGCTCTTTCACTGTGCCCCCGCCGCTCTCCTCGCGCTCCTTTATCCTGTGTCCCCGCCGCTCTCCTCGCGCTCTTTCACTGTGCCCCCGCCTCTCTCCTTGCGCTCTTTTATCCTGTGTCCCCGCCGCTCTCCTCGCGCTCTTTCACTGTGTCCCCGCCACTCTCCTCGCGCTCTTTCACTGTGTCTCCGCCGCTCTCCTCGCGCTCATTTATCCTGTGTCCCCGCCGCTCTCCTCGCGCTCTTTCACTGTGCCCCGCCGCTCTCCTCGCGCTATTTTATCCTGTGACCCCGCCGCTCTCCACGCGCTCTATCACTGTGACCCCACTGCTCTCCTCGCGCTCTTTTATCCTGTGCCCCCGCCGCTCTCCTCACGCTCTTTTATCCTGTGTCCCCGCCGCTCTCCTCGCGCTCTTTCTCTGAGTCCCCCCTGCTCTCCTCGCGATCTTTCACTGTGTCTCCGCCGCTCTCCTCGCGCTCTTTCACTGTGTCCCCGCCGCTCTCCTCGCGCTCTTTCACTGTGCCCCCGCCGCTCTCCTCGCGCTATTTTATCCTGTGACCCCGCCGCTCTCCACGCGCTCTATCACTGTGACCGCACTGCTCTCCTCGCGCTCTTTTATCCTGTGCCCCCGCCGCTCTCCTCACGCTCTTTTATCCTGTATCCCCGCCGCTCTCCTCGCGCTCTTTCACTGTGTCTCCGCCGCTCTCCTCGCGCTCTTTGACTGTGTCCCCACTGCTCTCCTCGCGCTCTTTTATCCTGTGTCCCCGACGCTCTCCTCGTGCTCTTTCACTGTGCCCCCGCCTCTCTCCTTGCGCTCTTTTATCCTGTGTCCCCGCCGCTCTCCTCGCGCTCTTTCACTGTGTCCCCGCCACTCTCCTCGCGCTCTTTCACTGTGTCTCCGCCGCTCTCCTCGCGCTCATTTATCCTGTGTCCCCGCCGCTCTCCTCGCGCTCTTTCACTGTGCCCCGCCGCTCTCCTCGCGCTATTTTATCCTGTGACCCCGCCGCTCTCCACGCGCTCTATCACTGTGACCCCACTGCTCTCCTCGCGCTCTTTTATCCTGTGCCCCCGCCGCTCTCCTCACGCTCTTTTATCCTGTGTCCCCGCCGCTCTCCTCGCGCTCTTTCTCTGAGTCCCCCCTGCTCTCCTCGCGATCTTTCACTGTGTCTCCGCCGCTCTCCTCGCGCTCTTTCACTGTGTCCCCGCCGCTCTCCTCGCGCTCTTTCACTGTGCCCCCGCCGCTCTCCTCGCGCTATTTTATCCTGTGACCCCGCCGCTCTCCACGCGCTCTATCACTGTGACCGCACTGCTCTCCTCGCGCTCTTTTATCCTGTGCCCCCGCCGCTCTCCTCACGCTCTTTTATCCTGTATCCCCGCCGCTCTCCTCGCGCTCTTTCACTGTGTCTCCGCCGCTCTCCTCGCGCTCTTTGACTGTGTCCCCACTGCTCTCCTCGCGCTCTTTTATCCTGTGTCCCCGCAGCTCTCCTCGCGCTCTTTCACTGTGTCCCCACTGCTCTCCTCGCGCTCTTTTATCCTGTGTCCCCGCCGCTCTCCTCGCGCTCTTTCACTGTGTCCCCGACGCTCTCCTCGCGCTGTTTTATCCTTTGTCCGCGTCGCTCTCCTCGCGCTCTTTCACTGCGTCTCCGCCGCTCTCCTCGCGCTCTTTTCTCCTGTGTCCCCGCCGCTCTCCTCGCGCTCTTTCACTGTGTGCCCGCCACTCTCCTCGCGCTCTTTCACTGTGTCCCTACCGCTCTCCTCGCGCTCTCTCACTGTGTCTCCGCCGCTCTCCTTGCGCTCTTTCACTGTGTCCCCGCCACTCTCCTCGCGCTCTTTCACTGTGTCTCCGCCGCTCTCCTCGCGCTCTTTCACTGTGCCACCGCCACTCTCCTCGCGCTCTTTCACTGTGCCCCCGCCGCTCTCCTCGCGCTCTTTCACTGTGTTGCCCCCGCTCTCCTCGCGCTCTTTCACTGTGTTCTCGCCGCTCTCCTCGCGCTCTTTCACTGTGTCCTCGCCACTCTCCTCGCGCTCTTTCACTGCGTCCCAGCCGCTCTCCTCGCGTTCTTTCACTGTGTCCCCGCTGCTCTCCTCGCGCTCTTTCACTGTGTCCCCGCCGCTCTCCTCGCGCTCTTTCACTGTGCCCCCGCCGCTCTCCTCGCGCTCCTTTATCCTGTGTCCCCGCCGCTCTCCTCGCGCTCTTTCACTGTGTCCCCGCCACTCTCCTCGTGCTCTTTCACTGTGTCTCCGCCGCTCTCCTCGCGCTCTTTTATCCTGTGTCCCCGCCGCTCTCCTCGCGCTCTTTCACTGTGTCCCCGACGCTCTCCTCGCGCTCTTTCACTGTGTCCCCGCTGCTCTCCTCGCGCTCTTTCACTGTGCCCCCGCCGCTCTCCTCGCGCTCCTTTATCCTGTGTCCCCGCCGCTCTCCTCGCGCTCTTTCACTGTGCCCCCGCCTCTCTCCTTGCGCTCTTTTATCCTGTGTCCCCGCCGCTCTCCTCGCGCTCTTTCACTGTGTCCCCGCCACTCTCCTCGCGCTCTTTCACTGTGTCTCCGCCGCTCTCCTCGCGCTCATTTATCCTGTGTACCCGCCGCTCTCCTCGCGCTCTTTCACTGTGCCCCGCCGCTCTACTCGCGCTATTTTATCCTGTGACCCCGCCGCTCTCCACGCGCTCTATCACTGTGACCCCACTGCTCTCCTCGCGCTCTTTTATCCTGTGCCCCCGCCGCTCTCCTCACGCTCTTTTATCCTGTGTCCCCGCCGCTCTCCTCGCGCCCTTTCTCTGAGTCCCCCCTGCTCTCCTCGCGATCTTTCACTGTGTCTCCGCCGCTCTCCTCGCGCTCTTTCACTGTGTCCCCGCCGCTCTCCTCGCGCTCTTTCTCTGAGTCCCCCCTGCTCTCCTCGCGCTCTTTCACTGTGCCCCCGCCGCTCTCCTCGCGCTATTTTATCCTGTGACCCCGCCGCTCTCCACGCGCTCTATCACTGTGACCGCACTGCTCTCCTCGCGCTCTTTTATCCTGTGCCCCCGCCGCTCTCCTCACGCTCTTTTATCCTGTATCCCCGCCGCTCTCCTCGCGCTCTTTCACTGTGTCTCCGCCGCTCTCCTCGCGCTCTTTGACTGTGTCCCCACTGCTCTCCTCGCGCTCTTTTATCCTGTGTCCCCGCAGCTCTCCTCGCGCTCTTTCACTGTGTCCCCACTGCTCTCCTCGCGCTCTTTTATCCTGTGTCCCCGCCGCTCTCCTCGCGCTCTTTCACTGTGTCCCCGACGCTCTCCTCGCGCTGTTTTATCCTTTGTCCGCGTCGCTCTCCTCGCGCTCTTTCACTGCGTCTCCGCCGCTCTCCTCGCGCTCTTTTCTCCTGTGTCCCCGCCGCTCTCCTCGCGCTCTTTCACTGTGTGCCCGCCACTCTCCTCGCGCTCTTTCACTGTGTCCCTACCGCTCTCCTCGCGCTCTCTCACTGTGTCTCCGCCGCTCTCCTTGCGCTCTTTCACTGTGTCCCCGCCACTCTCCTCGCGCTCTTTCACTGTGTCTCCACCGCTCTCCTCGCGCTCTTTCACTGTGCCACCGCCACTCTCCTCGCGCTCTTTCACTGTGCCCCCGCCGCTCTCCTCGCGCTCTTTCACTGTGTTGCCCCCGCTCTCCTCGCGCTCTTTCACTGTGTCCTCGCCGCTCTCCTCGCGCTCTTTCACTGTGTCCTCGCCGCTCTCCTCGCGCTCTTTCACTGCGTCCCAGCCGCTCTCCTCGCGTTCTTTCACTGTGTCCCCGCTGCTCTCCTCGCGCTCTTTCACTGTGTCCCCACCGCTCTCCTCGCGCTCTTTCACTGTGCCCCCGCCGCTCTCCTCGCGCTCCTTTATCCTGTGTCCCCGCCGCTCTCCTCGCGCTCTTTCACTGTGTCCCCGCCACTCTCCTCGTGCTCTTTCACTGTGTCTCCGCCGCTCTCCTCGCGCTCTTTTATCCTGTGTCCCCGCCGCTCTCCTCGCGCTCTTTCACTGAGACTCCGCCACTCTCCTCGCGCTCTTTCACTGTGCCCCCGCCGCTCTCCTCGCGCTCTTTTATCCTGTGTCCCCGCCGCTCTCCTCGCGCTCTTTCACTGTGCCCCCGCCTCTCTCCTTGCGCTCTTTTTTCCTGTGTCCCCGCCGCTCTCCTCGCGCTCTTTCTCTGAGTCCCCCCTGCTCTCCTCGCGCTCTTTCACTGTGTCTCCGCCGCTCTCCTCGCGCTCTTTCACTGTGTCCCCGCCGCTCTCCTCGCGCTCATTTATCCTGTGTCCCCGCCGCTCTCCTCGCGCTCTTTCACTGTGGCCCCGCCGCTCTCCTCGCGCTATTTTATCCTGTGACCCCGCCGCTCTCCACGCGCTCTATCACTGTGACCCCACTGCTCTCCTCGTGCTCTTTTATCCTGTGCCCCCGCCGCTCTCCTCACGCTCTTTTATCCTGTGTCCCCGCCGCTCTCCTCGCGCTCTTTCTCTGAGTCCCCCCTGCTCTCCTCGCGATCTTTCACTGTGTCTCCGCCGCTCTCCTCGCGCTCTTTCACTGTGTCTCCGCCGCTCTCCTCGCGCTCATTTATCCTGTGTCCCCGCCGCTCTCCTCGCGCTCTTTCACTGTGCCCCCGCCGCTCTCCTCGCGCTATTTTATCCTGTGACCCCGCCGCTCTCCACGCGCTCTATCACTGTGACCGCACTGCTCTCCTCGCGCTCTTTTATCCTGTGCCCCCGCCGCTCTCCTCACGCTCTTTTATCCTGTATCCCCGCCGCTCTCCTCGCGCTCTTTCACTGTGTCGCCGCCGCTCTCCTCGCGCTCTTTCACTGTGTCCCCACTGCTCTCCTCGCGCTCTTTTATCCTGTGTCCCCGCAGCTCTCCTCGCGCTCTTTCACTGTGTCCCCACTGCTCTCCTCGCGCTCTTTTATCCTGTATCTCCGCCGCTCTCCTCACGCTCTTTCACTGTGTCCCCGACGCTCTCCTCGCGCTGTTTTATCCTTTGTCCCCGTCGCTCTCCTCGCGCTCTTTCACTGCGTCTCCGCCGCTCTCCTCGCGCTCTTTTCTCGTGTGTCCCCGCCGCTCTCCTTGCGCTCTTTCACTGTGTCCCCGCCACTCTCCTCGCGCTCTTTCACTGTGTCTCCGCCGCTCTCCTCGCGCTCTTTCACTGTGCCACCGTCACTCTCCTCGCGCTCTTTCACTGTGCCCCCGCCGCTCTCCTCGCGCTCTTTCACTGTGTCGCCCCCGCTCTCCTCGCGCTCTTTCACTGTGTCCTCGCCGCTCTCCTCGCGCTCTTTCACTGCGTCCCAGCCGCTCTCCTCGCGCTCTTTCACTGTGTCCTCGCCGCTCTCCTCGCGCTCTTTCACTGCGTCCCAGCCGCTCTCCTCGCGTTCTTTCACTGTGTCCCCGCTGCTCTTCTCGCGCTCTTTCACTGTGTCCCCGCTGCTCTCCTCGCGCTCTTTCACTGTGCCCCAGCCGCTCTCCTCGCGCTCCTTTATCCTGTGTCCCCGCCGCTCTCCTCGCGCTCTTTCACTGTGCCCCCGCCTCTCTCCTTGCGCTCTTTTATCCTGTGTCCCCGCCGCTCTCCTCGTGCTCTTTCACTGTGTCCCCGCCACTCTCCTCGCGCTCTTTCACTGTGTCTCCGCCGCTCTCCTCGCGCTCATTTATCCTGTGTCCCCGCCGCTCTCCTCGCGCTCTTTCACTGTGCCCCCGCCGCTCTCCTCGCGCTATTTTATCCTGTGACCCCGCCGCTCTCCACGCGCTCTATCACTGTGACCCCACTGCTCTCCTCGCGCTCTTTTATCCTGTGCCCCCGCCGCTCTCCTCACGCTCTTTTATCCTGTGTCCCCGCCGCTCTCCTTGCGCTCTTTCTCTGAGTCCCCCCTGCTCTCCTCGCGATCTTTCACTGTGTCTCCGCCGCTCTCCTCGCGCTCTTTCACTGTGTCTCCGCCGCTCTCCTCGCGCTCATTTATCCTGTGTCCCCGCCGCTCTCCTCGCGCTCTTTCACTGTGCCCCCGCCGCTCTCCTCGCGCTATTTTATCCTGTGACCCCGCCGCTCTCCACACGCTCTATCACTGTGACCGCACTGCTCTCCTCGCGCTCTTTTATCCTGTGCCCCCGCCGCTCTCCTCACGCTCTTTTATCCTGTATCCCCACCGCTCTCCTCGCGCTCTTTCACTGTGTCTCCGCCGCTCTCCTCGCGCTCTTTCACTGTGTCCCCACTGCTCTCCTCGCGCTTTTTTATCCTGTGTCCCCGCAGCTCTCCTCACGCTCTTTCACTGTGTCCCCACTGCTCTCCTCGCGCTCTTTTATCCTGTGTCCCCGCCGCTCTCCTCGCGCTCTTTCACTGTGTCCCCGACGCTCTCCTCGCGCTGTTTTATCCTTTGTCCCCGTCGCTCTCCTTGCGCTCTTTCACTGCGTCTCCGCCGCTCTCCTCGCGCTCTTTTCTCCTGTGTCCCCGCCGCTCTCCTCGCGCTCTTTCACTGTGTGCCCGCCACTCTCCTCGCGCTCTTTCACTGTGTCCCTACCGCTCTCCTCGCGCTCTCTCACTGTGTCTCCGCCGCTCTCCTTGCGCTCTTTCACTGTGTCCCCGCCACTCTCCTCGCGCTCTTTCACTGTGTCTCCGCCGCTCTCCTCGCGCTCTTTCACTGTGCCACCGCCACTCTCCTCGCGCTCTTTCACTGTGCCCCCGCCGCTCTCCTCGCGCTCTTTCACTGTGTTGCCCCCGCTCTCCTCGCGCTCTTTCACTGTGTCCTCGCCGCTCTCCTCGCGCTCTTTCACTGCGTCCCAGCCGCTCTCCTCGCGCTCTTTCACTGTGTCCTCGCCGCTCTCCTCGCGCTCTTTCACTGCGTCCCAGCCGCTCTCCTCGCGTTCTTTCACTGTGTCCCCGCTGCTCTCCTCGCGCTCTTTCACTGTGTCCCCGCCGCTCTCCTCGCGCTCTTTCACTGTGCCCCCGCCGCTCTCCTCGCGCTCCTTTATCCTGTGTCCCCGCCGCTCTCCTCGCGCTCTTTCACTGTGTCCCCGCCACTCTCCTCGTGCTCTTTCACTGTGTCTCCGCCGCTCTCCTCGCGCTCTTTTATCCTGTGTCCCCGCCGCTCTCCTCGCGCTCTTTCACTGAGACTCCGCCACTCTCCTCGCGCTCTTTCACTGTGCCCCCGCCGCTCTCCTCGCGCTCTTATATCCTGTGTCCCCGCCGCTCTCCTCGCGCTCTTTCACTGTGTCTCCACCGCTCTCCTCCCGCTCTTTTATCCTGTGTCCCCGCCGCTCTCCTCGCGCTCTTTCACTGAGACTCCGCCACTCTCCTCGCGCTCTTTTATCCTGTGTCCCACCAACACCCCTTGCGCTCTTTTATCCTGTGCCCCCCGCCGCTCTCCTCGCACTCTTTCACTGTGCCCCCGCCTCTCTCCTCGTGCTCTTTCAGCCAATGTTGTTCCTTTGTTTAAGAAGAAGGGCAACGATAATCCATGGACCTACAGGTCAGTGAGTCTTACGTCGGTGGTAGGAAAATTACTGGAGAGAATTCTTTGAGACAGGATCTACTCCCATTTGGAAGCAAATGGACATATTAGTGAGAGGCAGCATGGTTTTGTGAAGGGGAGGTTGTGTCTCACAAACTTAATCAGAGTTTTTCGAAGAGGTCACTAAGATGATTGATGCAGGTAGGGCAGTAGATGTTGTCTATATGGACTTCAGTAAGGCCTTTGACAAGGTCCCTCAATGTCGACTGGTACAAAAGGTGAAGTCACACGGGATCAGTGGTGAGCTGGCAAGGTGGATACAGAACTGGCTAGGTTATAGAAGCCAGAGAGTAGCAATGGAAGTGTTCTTTTCTAATTGGAGGGCTGTGACCAGTGGTGTTCCACAGGGATCAGTGCTGGGACCTTTGCTCTTTGTAGTATATATAAATGATTTGGAGGAAAATGTAACTGGTCTGATTAGTAAGTTTGCGGATGACACAAAGGTTGGTGGAATTGTGGATAGCGATGAGGACTGTCAGAGGATACAGCAGGATTTAGATCGTTTGGAGGCTTGGGCGGAGAGGTGGCAGATGGAGTTTAATCCGGACAAATGTGAGGTAATGCATTTTGGAAGGTCTAATACAGGTAGGGAATATACAGTGAATGGTAGAACCCTCAAGAGTATTGACAATCAGAGAGATCTAGGTGTACAGGTCCACAGGTCACTGAAAGGGGCAACACAGGTGGAGAAGGTAGTCAAGAAGGCATACGGCATGCTTGCCTTCATTGGCCGGGGCATTGAGTATAAGAATTGGCAAGTCATGTTGCAGCTGTTTCGAACCTTATTTAGGCCACACTTGGAGTATAGTGTTCAATTCTGGTCGCCACACTACCAGAAGGATGTGGAGGCTTTAGAGAGGGTGCAGAAGAGATTTACCAGAATGTTGCCTGGTATGGAGGGCATAAGCTATGAGGAGCGATTGAATAAACTCGGTTTGTTCTCACTGGAACGACGGAGGTTGAGGGGCGACCTGATAGAGGTATACAAAATTATGAGGAGCATAGACAGAGTGGATAGTCAGAGGCTTTTCCCTGGGGTAGAGGGGTCATTTACTAGGGGGCATCGGTTTAAGGTGAGAGGGGCAAGGTTTAGATTAGATGTACGAGGCAATTTCTTTACGCAGAGGGTAGTGGGTGCCTGGAACTCACTGCCGGAGGTGGTGGTGGAAGCAGGGACGATAGGGACATTTAAGGGGCATCTTGACAAATACATGAATAGGATGGGAATAGAGGGATACGGACCCAGGAAGTGTAGAAGATTGTAGTTTAGTCGGGCAGTATGGTCGGCACGGGCTTGGAGGGCCGAAGGGCCTGTTCCTGTGCTGTACATTTCTTTGTTCTTTGTGCAAACCCCCAGCACTAAGTGAGTCCCAGTCAATATCGGGGGAATTAAAAACCCCGATCACACAACCCTGTTACTTTTGCACCTTTCCAAAATCTCTCCACCTATCTGCTCCTCTCTCTCTCGCTGGCAGTTGAGTCTGTAATAAACCCCCAACATTGTGACTGCCCCCTTCCTGGTCCTGAGCTGTACCCAGATTGCCTCACTGTATAAGCCCTCCGCAGTGTTCTCCCCAGTCCGGCCATCATATTTTGCTTAACCAGTAATGCCACGCCCCTTAGGTTTCTTTTTAAAATAAATTTAGAGTCCCCAATTATTTTTCTTCCCCAATTAAGGGACAATTCAACGTGGCCAATCCACCTACCCTGCACATCTTTGGGTTGTGGGGGCGAGACTCATGCAGACACGGGGAGAATGTGCAAACTCCACACGGACAGTGACCCAGAGCCGGGATCAACTTCGGCTCGGCTCGGCAGCAGTGCTAACCACTGTGCCGCCCTAATTTAGTACGTTTCTCTGAGACCCCCGCTCACTTTTCTAAACTCCAATGCCTGTATTTGTGTCTGTTTAGTGCAGCACTCCCTCAGTACTGACCCTCTGACAGCGCGGCACTCCCTCAGTACTGACCCTCTGACAGTGCGGCACTCCATCAGTACTGACCTTCTGACAGCGCGGCACTCCTTCAGTACTGACCCTCTGACAGTGCAGAGCTCCCTCAGTACTGACCCCCTGACAGTGCGGCACTCCCTCAGTACTGACCCTCTGACAGTGCAGCACTCCTTCAGTACTGAGCCTCTGACAGTGCAGCACTCCCTCAGTACTGACCCTCTGACAGTGCGGCACTCCTTCAGTACTGACCCTCTGACAGTGCAGCACTCCCTCAGTACTGACACTCTGACAGTGCAGCACTCCCTCAGTACTGACCCTCTGACAGTGCAGCACTCCCACAGTACTGACCCTCTGACAGTGCGGCACTCCCTCAGTACTGACCCTCTGACAGTGCAGCACTCCCTCAGTACTGACCCTCTGACAGTGCGGCACTCCCTCAGTACTGACCCTCTGACAGTGCAGCACTCGTACTGACCCTCTGACAGTGCGGCACTCCCTCAATACTGACCCTCTGACAGTGCAGCACTCCCTCAGTACTGACCCTCTGACAGTGCAGCACTCCTTCAGTACTGACCCTCTGACAGTGCAGCACCCCCTCAGTACTGACCCTCTGACAGTGCAGCACTCCCTCAGTACTGACCCTCTGACAATGCGGCACTCCCTCAGTACTGACCCTCTGACAGTGCAGCACTCCCTCAGTACTGACCCTCTGACAGTGCGGCACTCCCTCAGTACTGACCCTCTGACAGTGCAGGACTCCCTCAGTACTGACCCTCTGACAGTGCGGCACTCCCTCAGCACTGACCCTCTGACAGTGCGGCACTACCTCAGCACTGACCCTCTGACAGTGCGGCACTCCCTCAGTACTGACCCTCTGACAGTGCGGCACTCCCTCAGTACTGACCCTCTGACAGTGCGGCACTCCCTCAGTACTGACCCTCCGACAGTGCAGCAATCCCTCAGTACTGACCCTCTGACAGTGCAGCGCTCCCTCAGTACTGACCCTCTGACAGTGCAGCAATCCCTCAGTACTGACCTTCTGACAGTGCGGCACTCCATCAGTACTGACCCTCTGACAGTGCGGCACTCCCTCTGTACTGACCCTCTGACAGTGCGGCAGTCCCTCAGGACTTACCCTCTGACAGTACAGCACTCCCTCAGTACTGACCCTCTCTCAGTGCAGCACTCCCTCAGTACTGACCCTCTGACAGTGCGGCACTCCCTCAGTACTGACCCTCCGACAGTGCAGCAATCCCTCAGTACTGACCCTCTGACAGTGCAGCGCTCCCTCAGTACTGACCCTCTGACAGTACAGCACTCCCTCAGTACTGACCCTCTGACAGTGCGGCACTCCCTCAGTACTGACCCTCTGACAGTGCGGCACTCCCTCAGTACTGACCCTCTGACAGTGCGGCACTCCTTCAGTACTGACCCTCTGACAGTGCGGCACTCCCTCAGTATTGACCCTCCGACAGTGCAGCAATCCCTCAGTACTGACCCTCTGACAGTGCGGCACTCCCTCAGTACTGACCCGCTGACAGTGCGGCACTCCCTCAGTACTGACCCTCTGACAGTGCAGCACTCCCTCATTACTGACCCTCTGACAGTGCAGCACTCCCTCAGTACTGACCCTCTGACAGTGCAGCACTCCCTCAGTACTGACCTTCTGACAATGCAGCACTCCCTCAGTACTGACCCTCTGACAGTGCAGCACTCCCTCAGTACTGACCCTCTGACAGTGCGGCACTCCCTCAGTACTGACCCTCTGACAGTGCGGCGCTCCCTCAGTACTGACCCTCGGTGCTCCCTCAGTACTGACCCTCGATCCTCCCTCAGTACTGACTCTCTGACAGTGCAGCCCTCCCTCAGTACTGACCCTCTCACAGTGCAGCACTCCCTCAGTACTGACCCTCTGACAGTGCGGCACTCCCTCAGTACTGACCCTCTGACAGTGCGGCGTTCCCTCAGTACTGACTCTCTGACAGTGCAGCACTCCCTCAGTACTGACCCTCTGACAGTACAGCGCTCCCTCAGTACTGACCCTCTGACAGTACAGCGTTCCCTCAGTACTGACCCTCTGACAGTGCAGCACTCCCTCAGTACTGACCCTCTGACAGTACAGCGCTCCCTCAGTACTGACCCTCTGACAGTGCAGCACTCCCTCTGTACTGACCCTCTGACAGTGCAGCACTCCCTCTGTACTGACCCTCTGACAGTGCAGCACTCCCTCAGTACTGACCCTCTGACAGTGCGGCACTCCCTCAGTACTGACCCTCTCACATTGCAGCACTCCCTCAGTACTGACCCTCTGACAGTGCGGCGCTCCCTCAGTACTGACCCTCGGTGCTCCCTCAGTGCTGACCCTCGACCCTCCCTCAGTGACAGTGCGGCACTCCCTCAGTACCGACCCTCGGCACTCCCTCAGTACTGACTCTCTGACAGTGCAGCCCTCCCTCAGTACTGACCCTCGGCACTCCCTCAGTACTGACCCTCTGACAGTGCAGCGCTCCCTCAGTACTGACCCTGTGACAGTGCGGCACTCCCTCAGTACTGACCCTCTGACAGTGCAGCACTCCCTCAGTACTGACCCTCTGACAGTGCAGCACTCCCTCAGTACTGACCCTCTGACAGTACAGCGCTCCCTCAGTACTGACCCTCTGACAGTGCAGCACTCCCTCAGTACAGACCCTCGGCTGTCCCTCAGTACAGACCCTCCCCTGTCCCTCAGTACGGACCCTCGGCACTCCCTCAGTACAGACCCTCGGCTGTCCCTCAGTACAGACCCTCCCCTGTCCCTCAGTACAGACCCTCGGCACTCCCTCAGTACAGACCCTCGGCTGACCCTCAGTACAGACCCTCCCCTGTCCCTCAGTACAGACCCTCCCCTGTCCCTCAGTACAGACCCTCGGCACTCCCTCAGTACAGACCCTCCCCTGTCCCTCAGTACAGACCCTCGGCTGTCCCTCAGTACTGACCCTCGGCCCTCCCTCAGTACAGACCCTCGGCTGTCCCTCAGTACAGACCCTCGGCTGTCCCTCAGTACAGACCCTCGGCTGTCCCTCAGTACAGACCCTCGGCCCTCCCTCAGTACAGACCCTCGGCTGTCCCTCAGTACAGACCCTCGGCTGTCCCTCAGTACAGACCCTCGGCTGTCCCTCAGTACAGACCCTCGGCCCTCCCTCAGTACAGACCCTCGGCTGTCCCTCAGTACAGACCCTCGGCTGTCCCTCAGTACAGACCCTCCCCTGTCCCTCAGTACTGACCCTCGGCCCTCCCTCAGTACAGACCCTCGGCTGTCCCTCAGAACTGACCCTCGGCACTCCCTCAGTACAGACCCTCCCCTGTCCCTCAGTACAGACCCTCGGCCCTCCCTCAGCACAGGCCCTCGGCTGTCCCTCAGTACAGACCCTCGGCTGTCCCTCAGTACAGACCCTCGGCACTCCCTCAGTACAGACCCTCGGCTGTCCCTCAGTACAGACCCTCGGCACTCCCTCAGTACTGACCCTCGGCTGTCCCTCAGTACAGACCCTCGGCACTCCCTCAGTACTGACCCTCGGCTGTCCCTCAGTACAGACCCTCGGCACTCCCTCAGTACTGACCCTCGGCACTCCATCAGTACAGACCCTCCCCTGTCCCTCAGTACAGACCCTCCCCTGTCCCTCAGTACAGACCCTCGGCTGTCCCTCAGTACTGACCCTCGGCTGTCCCTCAGTACAGACCCTCGGCACTCCCTCAGTACTGACCCTCGGCACTCCATCAGTACAGACCCTCCCCTGTCCCTCAGTACAGACCCTCCCCTGTCCCTCAGTACAGACCCTCGGCTGTCCCTCAGTACAGACCCTCGGCACTCCCTCAGTACTGACCCTCGGCACTCCATCAGTACAGACCCTCCCCTGTCCCTCAGTACAGACCCTCCCTTGTCCCTCAGTACCGACCCTCGGCTGTCCCTCAGTACAGACCCTCGGCTGTCCCTCAGTACAGACCCTCCCCTGTCCCTCAGTACAGACCCTCGGCTGTCCCTCAGTACAGACCCTCGGCTGTCCCTCAGTAGAGACCCTCGGCACTCCCTCAGTACAGACCCTCGGCTGTCCCTCAGTACTGACCCTCCCCTGTCCCTCAGTACAGACCCTCGGCTGTCCCTCAGTACAGACCCTCGACTGTCCCTCAGTACAGTCTCTCCCCTGTCCCTCAGTACAGACCCTCGGCTGTCCCTCAGTACAGACCCTCCCCTGTCCCTCAGTACAGACCCTCGGCTGTCCCTCAGTACAGACCCTCCCCTGTCCCTCAGTACAGTCTCTCCCCTGTCCCTCAGTACAGGCCCTCGGCTGTCCCTCAGTACAGACCCTCGGCTGTCCCTCAATACAGACCCTCGGCTGTCCCTCAGTACAGACCCTCGGCACTCCCTCAGTACAGACCCTCGGCACTCCCTCAATACAGACCCTCGGCTGTCCCTCAGTACAGACCCTCCCCTGTCCCTCAGTACAGACCCTCGGCTGTCCCTCAGTACAGACCCTCGGCACTCCCTCAGTAGAGACCCTCGGCACTCCCTCAGTACAGACCCTCGGCTGTCCCTCAGTACTGACCCTCCCCTGTCCCTCAGTACAGACCCTCGGCTGTCCCTCAGTACAGACCCTCGGCTGTCCCTCAGTACAGACCCTCCCCTGTCCCTCAGTAGAGACCCTCGGCACTCCCTCAGTACAGACCCTCGGCTGTCCCTCAGTACAGACCCTCGGCTGT
This sequence comes from Scyliorhinus torazame, assembly GCF_047496885.1. NCBI lineage: Eukaryota > Metazoa > Chordata > Chondrichthyes > Carcharhiniformes > Scyliorhinidae > Scyliorhinus > Scyliorhinus torazame. The sequence goes on from NC_092712.1 coordinate 4,980,105, forward strand.
CCCTCAGTACTGACCCTCCCCTGTCCCTCAGTACAGACCCTCGGCTGTCCCTCAGTACTGACCCTCCCCTGTCCCTCAGTACAGACCCTCGGCTGTCCCTCAGTACAGACCCTCGGCTGTCCCTCAGTACTGACCCTCCCCTGTCCCTCAGTACAGACCCTCCCCTGTCCCTCAGTACAGACCCTCGGAACTCCCTCAGTACTGACCCTCCCCTGTCCCTCAGTACAGACCCTCCCCTGTCCCTCAGTACAGACCCTCGGCTGTCCCTCAGTACAGACCCTCGGCTGTCCCTCAGTACAGACCCTCGGAACTCCCTCAGTACAGACCCTCCCCTGTCCCTCAGTACAGACCCTCGGAACTCCCTCAGTACAGACCCTCGGCTGTCCCTCAGTACAGACCCTCCCCTGTCCCTCAGTACAGACCCTCGGAACTCCCTCAGTACAGACCCTCAGCTGTCCCTCAGTACAGACCCTCGGCTGTCCCTCAGTACAGACCCTCGGCTGTCCCTCAGTACAGACCCTCGGCTGTCCCTCAGTACAGACCCTCGGCTGTCCCTCAGTACAGACCCTCGGCACTCCCTCAGTACAGACCCTCCCCTGTCCCTCAGTACAGACCCTCCCCTGTCCCTCAGTACAGACCCTCGGCTGTCCCTCAGTACCGACCCTCGGCTGTCCCTCAGTACAGACCCTCCCCTGTCCCTCAGTACTGACCCTCGGCTGTCCCTCAGTACAGACCCTCGGCTGTCCCTCAGTACAGACCCTCGGCTGTCCCTCAGTACTGACCCTCGGCACTCCCTCAGGACAGACCCTCCCCTGTCCCTCAGTACAGACCCTCGGCTGTCCCTCAGTACAGACCCTCGGCACTCCCTCAGTACAGACCCTCACCTGTCCCTCAGTACAGACCCTCCCCTGTCCCTCAGTACAGACCCTCCCCTGTCCCTCAGTACAGACCCTCGGCTGTCCCTCAATACCGACCCTCGTCACTCCCTCAGTACCGACCCTCGGCTGTCCCTCAGTACTGACCCTCGGCTGTCCCTCAGTACAGACCCTCGGCACTCCCTCAGTACCGACCCTCGGCTGTCCCTCAGTACTGACCCTCGGCTGTCCCTCAGTACTGACCCTCGGCACTCCCTCAGGACAGACCCTCCCCTGTCCCTCAGTACTGACCCTCGGCACTCCCTCAGTACCGACCCTCCCCTGTCCCTCAGTACAGACCCTCGGCACTCCCTCAGTACAGACCCTCCCCTGTCCCTCAGTACAGACCCTCGGCTGTCCCTCAGTACAGACCCTCGGCCCTCCCTCAGTACAGACCCTCCCCTGTCCCTCAGTACAGACCCTCGGCTGTCCCTCAGTACTGACCCTCGGCTGTCCCTCAGTACTGACCCTCGGCCCTCCCTCAGTACTGACCCTCGGCACTCCCTCAGTACTGACCCTCGGCACTCCCTCAGTACAGACCCTCCCCTGTCCCTCAGTACAGACCCTCCCCTGTCCCTCAGTACAGACCCTCGGCACTCCCTCAGTACCGACCCTCGGCTGTCCCTCAGTACTGACCCTCGGCACTCCCTCAGTACAGACCCTCGGCACTCCCTCAGTACAGACCCTCGGCTGTCCCTCAGTACCGACCCTCCCCTGTCCCTCAGTACAGACCCTCGGCACTCCCTCAGTACTGACCCTCGGCTGTCCCTCAGTACAGACCCTCGGCTGTCCCTCAGTACTGACCCTCGGCACTCCCTCAGTACAGACCCTCCCCTGTCCCTCAGTACAGACCCTCCCCTGTCCTTCAGTACAGACCCTCGGCACTCCCTCAGTACAGACCCTCGGCTGTCCCTCAGTACAGACCCTCGGCTGTCCCTCAGTACTGACCCTCGGCACTCCCTCAGTACAGACCCTCGGCTGTCCCTCAGTACAGACCCTCGGCTGTCCCTCAGTACTGACCCTCGGCACTCCCTCAGTACTGACCCTCGACTGTCCCTCAGTACCGACCCTCGGCTGTCCCTCAGTACAGACCCTCAGTACAGACCCTCGGCACTCCCTCAGTACAGACCCTCGGCTGTCCCTCAGTACTGACCCTCGGCTGTCCCTCAGTACAGACCCTCGGCTGTCCCTCAGTACAGACCCTCGGCTGTCCCTCAGTACCGACCCTCGGCACTCCCTCAGTACAGACCCTCGGCACTCCCTCAGTACAGACCCTCGGCACTCCCTCAGAACAGACCCTCCCCTGTCCCTCAGTACAGACCCTCGGCACTCCCTCAGAACAGACCCTCCCCTGTCCCTCAGTACAGACCCTCTCCTGTCCCTCAGTACAGACCCTCCCCTGTCCCTCAGTACAGACCCTCGGCACTCCCTCAGTACAGACCCTCTCCTGTCCCTCAGTACAGACCCTCCCCTGTCCCTCAGTACAGACCCTCCCCTGTCCCTCAGTACAGACCCTCCCCTGTCCCTCAGTACAGACCCTCGGCTGTCCCTCAGTACAGACCCTCCCCTGTCCCTCAGTACAGACCCTCGGCTGTCCCTCAGTACTGACCCTCCCCTGTCCCTCAGTACAGACCCTCGGCACTCCCTCAGTACAGACCCTCCCCGTCCCTCAGTACAGACCCTCGGCTGTCCCTCAGTACTGACCCTCGGCCCTCCCTCAGTACAGACCCTCGGCTGTCCCTCAGTACAGACCCTCGGCTGTCCCTCAGTACAGACCCTCGGCTGTCCCTCAGTACAGACCCTCGGAACTCCCTCAGTACAGACCCTCGGCACTCCCTAAGTACAGACCCTCCCCTGTCCCTCAGTACAGACCCTCCCCTGTCCCTCAGTACAGACCCTCGGCACTCCCTAAGTACAGACCCTCCCCTGTCCCTCAGTACAGACCCTCCCCTGTCCCTCAGTACAGACCCTCGGCTGTCCCTCAGTACAGACCCTCGGCTGTCCCTCAGTACAGACCCTCGGCTGTCCCTCAGTACTGACCCTCGGCACTCCCTCAGTACAGACCCTCGGCTGTCCCTCAGTACAGACCCTCGGCTGTCCCTCAGTACAGACCCTCGGCACTCCCTCAGTACAGACCCTCGGCTGTCCCTCAGTACAGACCCTCGGCTGTCCCTCAGTACAGACCCTCGGCACTCCCTCAGTACAGACCCTCCCCTGTCCCTCAGTACTGACCCTCGGCACTCCCTCAGTACAGACCCTCGGCTGTCCCTCAGTACAGACCCTCGGCTGTCCCTCAGTACAGACCCTCGGCACTCCCTCAGTACAGACCCTCGGCTGTCCCTCAGTACTGACCCTCGGCACTCCCTCAGTACAGACCCTCCCCTGTCCCTCAGTACAGACCCTCGGCTGTCCCTCAGTACAGACCCTCGGCTGTCCCTCAGTACCGACCCTCGGCTGTCCCTCAGTACAGACCCTCGGCTGTCCCTCAGTACTGACCCTCGGCACTCCCTCAGTACAGACCCTCCCCTGTCCCTCAGTACAGACCCTCGGCTGTCCCTCAGTACAGACCCTCGGCTGTCCCTCAGTACTGACCCTCGGCACTCCCTCAGTACAGACCCTCCCCTGTCCCTCAGTACAGACCCTCGGCTGTCCCTCAGTACAGACCCTCGGCTGTCCCTCAGTACCGACCCTCCCCTGTCCCTCAGTACAGACCCTCGGCTGTCCCTCAGTACAGACCCTCGGCTCTCCCTCAGTACAGACCCTCGGCTGTCCCTCAGTACAGACCCTCGGCTGTCCCTCAGTACAGACCCTCGGCACTCCCTCAGTACAGACCCTCGGCTGTCCCTCAGTACAGACCCTCCCCTGTCCCTCAGTACAGACCCTCGGCTGTCCCTCAGTACAGACCCTCGGCACTCCCTCAGTACAGACCCTCGGCTGTCCCTCAGTACCGACCCTCGGCTGTCCCTCAGTACAGACCCTCCCCTGTCCCTCAGTACAGACCCTCCCCTGTCCCTCAGTACAGACCCTCGGCACTCCCTCAGTACAGACCCTCGGCACTCCCTCAGTACAGACCCTCGGCTGTCCCTCAGTACAGACCCTCGGCTGTCCCTCAGTACAGACCCTCGGCTGTCCCTCAGTACAGACCCTCGGCACTCCCTCAGTACAGACCCTCCCCTGTCCCTCAGTACAGACCCTCGGCACTCCCTCAGTACAGACCCTCGGCACTCCCTCAGTACAGACCCTCGGCTGTCCCTCAGTACAGACCCTCCCCTGTCCCTCAGTACAGACCCTCCCCTGTCCCTCAGTACAGACCCTCCCCTGTCCCTGAGTACAGACCCTCCCCTGTCCCTCAGTACAGACCCTCGGCTGTCCCTCAGTACCGACCCTCGGCTGTCCCTCAGTACAGACCCTCGGCACTCCCTCAGTACAGACCCTCGGCACTCCCTCAGTACAGACCCTCGGCTGTCCCTCAGTACCGACCCTCGGCTGTCCCTCAGTACAGACCCTCAGTACAGACCCTCGGCTGTCCCTCAGTACAGACCCTCGGCTGTCCCTCAGTACTGACCCTCGGCTGTCCCTCAGTACAGACCCTCGGCTGTCCCTCAGTACAGACCCTCGGCTGTCCCTCAGTACAGACCCTCGGCTGTCCCTCAGTACAGACCCTCGGCTGTCCCTCAGTACAGACCCTCGGCTGTCCCTCAGTACTGACCCTCGGCTGTCCCTCAGTACTGACCCTCGGCTGTCCCTCAGTACTGACCCTCGGCTGTCCCTCAGTACCGACCCTCGGCTGTCCCTCAGTACTGACCCTCCCCTGTCCCTCAGTACCGACCCTCGGCTGTCCCTCAGTACAGACCCTCGGCTGTCCCTCAGTACAGACCCTCGGCTGTCCCTCAGTACAGACCCTCGGCACTCCCTCAGTACTGACCCTCGACTGTCCCTCAGTACCGACCCTCGGCTGTCCCTCAGTACAGACCCTCGGCTGTCCCTCAGTACTGACCCTCCCCTGTCCCTCAGTACAGACCCTCCCCTGTCCCTCAGTACAGACCCTCGGCACTCCCTCAGTACAGACCCTCAGTACAGACCCTCAGTACAGACCCTCCCCTGTCCCTCAGTACAGACCCTCGACTGTCCCTCAGTACAGACCCTCGGCTGTCCCTCAGTACAGACCCTCGGCTGTCCCTCAGTACAGACCCTCGGCTGTCCCTCAGTACAGACCCTCCCCTGTCCCTCAGTACAGACCCTCGGCTGTCCCTCAGTACAGACCCTCGGCTGTCCCTCAGTACAGACCCTCCCCTGTCCCTCAGTACAGACCCTCGGCTGTCCCTCAGTACAGACCCTCGGCTGTCCCTCAGTACAGACCCTCGGCTGTCCCTCAGTACAGACCCTCGGCTGTCCCTCAGTACAGACCCTCGGCTGTCCCTCAGTACAGACCCTCGGCACTCCCTCAGTACAGACCCTCGGCCCTCCCTCAGTACAGACCCTCGGCTGTCCCTCAGTACAGACCCTCGGCTGTCCCTCAGTACAGACCCTCGGCTGTCCCTCAGTACAGACCCTCGGCCCTCCCTCAGTACAGACCCTCGGCACTCCCTCAGTACTGACCCTCGGCTGTCCCTCAGTACAGACCCTCGGCTGTCCCTCACTTCAGACCCTCGGCTGTCCCTCAGTACAGACCCTCGGCTGTCCCTCAGTACAGACCCTCGGCCCTCCCTCAGTACAGACCCTCGGCTGTCCCTCAGTACAGACCCTCGGCCCTCCCTCAGAACAGACCCTCTCCTGTCCCTCAGTACAGACCCTCGGCTGTCCCTCACTTCAGACCCTCGGCTGTCCCTCAGTACAGACCCTCGGCTGTCCCTCAGTACAGACCCTCGTCACTCCCTCAGTACAGACCCTCGGCTGTCCCTCAGTACAGACCCTCGGCTGTCCCTCAGTACAGACCCTCGGCTGTCCCTCAGTACTGACCCTCCCCTGTCCCTCAGTACAGACCCTCGGCACTCGCTCAGTACAGACCCTCGGCTGTCCCTCACTTCAGACCCTCGGCTGTCCCTCAGTTCAGACCCTCGGCTGTCCCTCAGTACAGACCCTCGGCACTCCCTCAGTACAGACCCTCGGCTGTCCCTCACTTCAGACCCTCGGCTGTCCCTCAGTTCAGACCCTCGGCTGTCCCTCAGTACAGACCCTCGGCTGTCCCTCACTTCAGACCCTCGGCTGTCCCTCAGTTCAGACCCTCGGCTGTCCCTCAGTACTGACCCTCGGCACTCCCTCAGTACAGACGCTCGGCACTCCCTCAGTACCGACCCTCGGCTGTCCCTCACTTCAGACCCTCGGCTGCCCCTCAGTACAGACCCTCGGCACTCCCTCAGAACAGACCCTCTCCTGTCCCTCAGTACAGACCCTCGGCTGTCCCTCAGTACAGACCCTCGGCACTCCCTCAGTACTGACCCTCGGCTGTCCCTCAGTACTGACCCTCCCCTGTCCCTCAGTACAGACCCTCGGCTGTCCCTCAGTTCAGACCCTCGGCTGTCCCTCAGTACTGACCCTCGGCACTCCCTCAGTACTGACCCTCCCCTGTCCCTCAGTACTGACCCTCGGCTGTCCCTCAGTACAGACCCTCCCCTGTCCCTCAGTACAGACCCTCGGCTGTCCCTCAGTTCAGACCCTCGGCTGTCCCTCAGTACTGACCCTCGGCTGTCCCTCAGTACTGACCCTCCCCTGTCCCTCAGTACTGACCCTCGGCTGTCCCTCAGTACTGACCCTCCCCTGTCCCTCAGTACAGACCCTCCCCTGTCCCTCAGTACAGACCCTCGGCTGTCCCTCAGTTCAGACCCTCGGCTGTCCCTCAGTACAGACCCTCGGCTGTCCCTCAGTACAGACCCTCGGCACTCCCTAAGTACAGACCCTCCCCTGTCCCTCAGTACAGACCCTCCCCTGTCCCTCAGTACCGACCCTCCCCTGTCCCTCAGTACAGACCCTCGGCTGTCCCTCAGTACAGACCCTCGGCACTCCCTCAGTACAGACCCTCCCCTGTCCCTCAGTACAGACCCTCGGCTGTCCCTCAGTACAGACCCTCGGCACTCCCTCAGTACCGACCCTCCCCTGTCCCTCAGTACCGACCCTCGGCTGTCCCTCAGTACAGACCCTCCCCTGTCCCTCAGTACAGACCCTCCCCTGTCCCTCAGTACAGACCCTCCCCTGTCCCTCAGTACAGACCCTCCCCTGTCCCTCAGTACCGACCCTCCCCTGTCCCTCAGTACAGACCCTCCCCTGTCCCTCAGTACCGACCCTCCCCTGTCCCTCAGTACAGACCCTCCCCTGTCCCTCAGTACAGACCCTCGGCACTCCCTCAGTACAGACCCTCCCCTGTCCCTCAGTACAGACCCTCGGCTGTCCCTCAGTACAGACCCTCGGCACTCCCTCAGTACAGACCCTCCCCTGTCCCTCAGTACAGACCCTCGGCTGTCCCTCAGTACAGACCCTCGGCTGTACCTCAGTACAGACCCTCGGCTGTCCCTCAGTACAGACCCTCGGCTGTCCCTCAGTACAGACCCTCGGCTGTCCCTCAGTACAGACCCTCGGCCCTCCCTCAGTACAGACCCTCGGCACTCCCTCAGTACAGACCCTCGGCTGTCCCTCAGTACAGACCCTCGGCACTCCCTCAGTACAGACCCTCCCCTGTCCCTCAGTACAGACCCTCGGCACTCCCTCAGTACAGACCCTCCCCTGTCCCTCAGTACAGACCCTCGGCACTCACTCAGTACAGACCCTCGGCACTCCCTCAGTACAGACCCTCCCCTGTCCCTCAGTACAGACCCTCGGCTGTCCCTCAGTACAGACCCTCGGCACTCCCTCAGTACAGACCCTCCCCTGTCCCTCAGTACCGACCCTCGGCTGTCCCTCAGTACAGACCCTCGGTTGTCCCTCAGTACCGACCCTCGGCACTCCCTCAGTACTGACCCTCGGCACTCCCTCAGTACAGACCCTCCCCTGTCCCTCAGTACAGACCCTCGGCACTCACTCAGTACAGACCCTCGGCACTCCCTCAGTACAGACCCTCCCCTGTCCCTCAGTACAGACCCTCCCCTGTCCCTCAGTACAGACCCTCGGTTGTCCCTCAGTACCGACCCTCGGCACTCCCTCAGTACTGACCCTCGGCACTCCCTCAGTACAGACCCTCGGCTGTCCCTCAGTACTGACCCTCGGCACTCCCTCAGTACCGACCCTCCCCTGTCCCTCAGTACAGACCCTCGGCTGTCCCTCAGTACAGACCCTCGGCTGTCCCTCAGTACAGACCCTCGGCTGTCCCTCAGTACAGACCCTCGGCTGTCCCTCAGTACAGACCCTCGGCTGTCCCTCAGTACAGACCCTCGGCTGTCCCTCAGTACAGACACTCGGCCCTCCCTCAGTACAGACCCTCGGCTGTCCCTCAGTACTGACCCTCGGCACTCCCTCAGTACAGACCCTCGGCTGTCCCTCAGTACTGACCCTCGGCACTCCCTCAGTACAGACCCTCGGCTGTCCCTCAGTACAGACCCTCGGCTGTCCCTCAGTACAGACCCTCGGCTGTCCCTCAGTACAGACCCTCGGCTGTCCCTCAGCACAGACCCTCCCCTGTCCCTCAGTACCGACCCTCCCCCGTCCCTCAGTACAGACCCTCCCCTGTCCTTCAGTACAGACCCTCGGCACTCCCTCAGTACAGACCCTCGGCACTCCCTCAGTACAGATCCTCGGCTGTCCCTCAGTACCGACCCTCGGCACTCCCTCAGTACAGACCCTCGGCTGTCCCTCAGTACTGACCCTCGGCTGTCCCTCAGTACAGACCCTCGGCTGTCCCTCAGTACAGACCCTCCCCTGTCCTTCAGTACAGACCCTCGGCTGTCCCTCAGTACAGACCCTCGGCTGTCCCTCAGTACAGACCCTCCCCTGTCCCTCAGTACAGACCCTCGGCTGTCCCTCAGTACAGACCCTCGGCTGTCCCTCAGTACAGACCCTCGGCTGTCCCTCAGTACCGACCCTCGGCACTCCCTCAGTACAGACCCTCGGCACTCCCTCAGTACAGACCCTCGGCTGTCCCTCAGTACAGACCCTCCCCTGTCCTTCAGTACAGACCCTCGGCTGTCCCTCAGTACAGACCCTCGGCTGTCCCTCAGTACTGACCCTCCCCTGTCCCTCAGTACAGACCCTCGGCTGTCCCTCAGTACAGACCCTCGGCACTCCCTCAGTACAGACCCTCGGCTGTCCCTCAGTACCGACCCTCGGCTGTCCCTCAGTACAGACCCTCCCCTGTCCCTCAGTACAGACCCTCCCCTGTCCCTCAGTACAGACCCTCGGCACTCCCTCAGTACAGACCCTCGGCACTCCCTCAGTACAGACCCTCGGCTGTCCCTCAGTACAGACCCTCGGCTGTCCCTCAGTACAGACCCTCGGCTGTCCCTCAGTACAGACCCTCGGCACTCCCTCAGTACAGACCCTCCCCTGTCCCTCAGTACAGACCCTCGGCACTCCCTCAGTACAGACCCTCGGCACTCCCTCAGTACAGACCCTCGGCTGTCCCTCAGTACAGACCCTCCCCTGTCCCTCAGTACAGACCCTCCCCTGTCCCTCAGTACAGACCCTCCCCTGTCCCTGAGTACAGACCCTCCCCTGTCCCTCAGTACAGACCCTCGGCTGTCCCTCAGTACCGACCCTCGGCTGTCCCTCAGTACAGACCCTCGGCACTCCCTCAGTACAGACCCTCGGCACTCCCTCAGTACAGACCCTCGGCTGTCCCTCAGTACCGACCCTCGGCTGTCCCTCAGTACAGACCCTCAGTACAGACCCTCGGCTGTCCCTCAGTACAGACCCTCGGCTGTCCCTCAGTACTGACCCTCGGCTGTCCCTCAGTACAGACCCTCGGCTGTCCCTCAGTACAGACCCTCGGCTGTCCCTCAGTACAGACCCTCGGCTGTCCCTCAGTACAGACCCTCGGCTGTCCCTCAGTACAGACCCTCGGCTGTCCCTCAGTACTGACCCTCGGCTGTCCCTCAGTACTGACCCTCGGCTGTCCCTCAGTACTGACCCTCGGCTGTCCCTCAGTACCGACCCTCGGCTGTCCCTCAGTACTGACCCTCCCCTGTCCCTCAGTACCGACCCTCGGCTGTCCCTCAGTACAGACCCTCGGCTGTCCCTCAGTACAGACCCTCGGCTGTCCCTCAGTACAGACCCTCGGCACTCCCTCAGTACTGACCCTCGACTGTCCCTCAGTACCGACCCTCGGCTGTCCCTCAGTACAGACCCTCGGCTGTCCCTCAGTACTGACCCTCCCCTGTCCCTCAGTACAGACCCTCCCCTGTCCCTCAGTACAGACCCTCGGCACTCCCTCAGTACAGACCCTCAGTACAGACCCTCAGTACAGACCCTCCCCTGTCCCTCAGTACAGACCCTCGACTGTCCCTCAGTACAGACCCTCGGCTGTCCCTCAGTACAGACCCTCGGCTGTCCCTCAGTACAGACCCTCGGCTGTCCCTCAGTACAGACCCTCCCCTGTCCCTCAGTACAGACCCTCGGCTGTCCCTCAGTACAGACCCTCGGCTGTCCCTCAGTACAGACCCTCCCCTGTCCCTCAGTACAGACCCTCGGCTGTCCCTCAGTACAGACCCTCGGCTGTCCCTCAGTACAGACCCTCGGCTGTCCCTCAGTACAGACCCTCGGCTGTCCCTCAGTACAGACCCTCGGCTGTCCCTCAGTACAGACCCTCGGCACTCCCTCAGTACAGACCCTCGGCCCTCCCTCAGTACAGACCCTCGGCTGTCCCTCAGTACAGACCCTCGGCTGTCCCTCAGTACAGACCCTCGGCTGTCCCTCAGTACAGACCCTCGGCCCTCCCTCAGTACAGACCCTCGGCTGTCCCTCAGTACTGACCCTCGGCACTCCCTCAGTACTGACCCTCGGCTGTCCCTCAGTACAGACCCTCGGCTGTCCCTCACTTCAGACCCTCGGCTGTCCCTCAGTACAGACCCTCGGCTGTCCCTCAGTACAGACCCTCGGCCCTCCCTCAGTACAGACCCTCGGCTGTCCCTCAGTACAGACCCTCGGCCCTCCCTCAGAACAGACCCTCTCCTGTCCCTCAGTACAGACCCTCGGCTGTCCCTCAGTACAGACCCTCGGCTGTCCCTCAGTACAGACCCTCGGCTGTCCCTCAGTACTGACCCTCCCCTGTCCCTCAGTACAGACCCTCGGCACTCGCTCAGTACAGACCCTCGGCTGTCCCTCAGTACTGACCCTCGGCACTCCCTCAGTACAGACCCTCGGCTGTCCCTCACTTCAGACCCTCGGCTGTCCCTCAGTTCAGACCCTCGGCTGTCCCTCAGTACAGACCCTCGGCTGTCCCTCACTTCAGACCCTCGGCTGTCCCTCAGTTCAGACCCTCGGCTGTCCCTCAGTACTGACCCTCGGCACTCCCTCAGTACAGACCCTCGGCACTCCCTCAGTACAGACCCTCGGCTGTCCCTCACTTCAGACCCTCGGCTGTCCCTCAGTACTGACCCTCGGCTGCCCCTCAGTACAGACCCTCGGCACTCCCTCAGAACAGACCCTCTCCTGTCCCTCAGTACAGACCCTCGGCTGTCCCTCAGTACAGACCCTCGGCACTCCCTCAGTACTGACCCTCGGCTGTCCCTCAGTACTGACCCTCCCCTGTCCCTCAGTACAGACCCTCGGCTGTCCCTCAGTTCAGACCCTCGGCTGTCCCTCAGTACTGACCCTCGGCACTCCCTCAGTACTGACCCTCCCCTGTCCCTCAGTACTGACCCTCGGCTGTCCCTCAGTACAGACCCTCCCCTGTCCCTCAGTACAGACCCTCGGCTGTCCCTCAGTTCAGACCCTCGGCTGTCCCTCAGTACTGACCCTCGGCTGTCCCTCAGTACTGACCCTCCCCTGTCCCTCAGTACTGACCCTCGGCTGTCCCTCAGTACTGACCCTCCCCTGTCCCTCAGTACAGACCCTCCCCTGTCCCTCAGTACAGACCCTCGGCTGTCCCTCAGTTCAGACCCTCGGCTGTCCCTCAGTACAGACCCTCGGCTGTCCCTCAGTACAGACCCTCGGCACTCCCTAAGTACAGACCCTCCCCTGTCCCTCAGTACAGACCCTCCCCTGTCCCTCAGTACCGACCCTCCCCTGTCCCTCAGTACAGACCCTCGGCTGTCCCTCAGTACAGACCCTCGGCACTCCCTCAGTACAGACCCTCCCCTGTCCCTCAGTACAGACCCTCGGCTGTCCCTCAGTACAGACCCTCGGCACTCCCTCAGTACCGACCCTCCCCTGTCCCTCAGTACCGACCCTCGGCTGTCCCTCAGTACAGACCCTCCCCTGTCCCTCAGTACAGACCCTCCCCTGTCCCTCAGTACAGACCCTCCCCTGTCCCTCAGTACAGACCCTCCCCTGTCCCTCAGTACCGACCCTCCCCTGTCCCTCAGTACAGACCCTCCCCTGTCCCTCAGTACCGACCCTCCCCTGTCCCTCAGTACAGACCCTCCCCTGTCCCTCAGTACAGACCCTCGGCACTCCCTCAGTACAGACCCTCCCCTGTCCCTCAGTACAGACCCTCGGCTGTCCCTCAGTACAGACCCTCGGCACTCCCTCAGTACAGACCCTCCCCTGTCCCTCAGTACAGACCCTCGGCTGTCCCTCAGTACAGACCCTCGGCTGTACCTCAGTACAGACCCTCGGCTGTCCCTCAGTACAGACCCTCGGCTGTCCCTCAGTACAGACCCTCGGCTGTCCCTCAGTACAGACCCTCGGCCCTCCCTCAGTACAGACCCTCGGCACTCCCTCAGTACAGACCCTCGGCTGTCCCTCAGTACAGACCCTCGGCACTCCCTCAGTACAGACCCTCCCCTGTCCCTCAGTACAGACCCTCGGCACTCCCTCAGTACAGACCCTCCCCTGTCCCTCAGTACAGACCCTCGGCACTCACTCAGTACAGACCCTCGGCACTCCCTCAGTACAGACCCTCCCCTGTCCCTCAGTACAGACCCTCGGCTGTCCCTCAGTACAGACCCTCGGCACTCCCTCAGTACAGACCCTCCCCTGTCCCTCAGTACCGACCCTCGGCTGTCCCTCAGTACAGACCCTCGGTTGTCCCTCAGTACCGACCCTCGGCACTCCCTCAGTACTGACCCTCGGCACTCCCTCAGTACAGACCCTCCCCTGTCCCTCAGTACAGACCCTCGGCACTCACTCAGTACAGACCCTCGGCACTCCCTCAGTACAGACCCTCCCCTGTCCCTCAGTACAGACCCTCCCCTGTCCCTCAGTACAGACCCTCGGTTGTCCCTCAGTACCGACCCTCGGCACTCCCTCAGTACTGACCCTCGGCACTCCCTCAGTACAGACCCTCGGCTGTCCCTCAGTACTGACCCTCGGCACTCCCTCAGTACCGACCCTCCCCTGTCCCTCAGTACAGACCCTCGGCTGTCCCTCAGTACAGACCCTCGGCTGTCCCTCAGTACAGACCCTCGGCTGTCCCTCAGTACAGACCCTCGGCTGTCCCTCAGTACAGACCCTCGGCTGTCCCTCAGTACAGACCCTCGGCTGTCCCTCAGTACAGACACTCGGCCCTCCCTCAGTACAGACCCTCGGCTGTCCCTCAGTACTGACCCTCGGCACTCCCTCAGTACAGACCCTCGGCTGTCCCTCAGTACTGACCCTCGGCACTCCCTCAGTACAGACCCTCGGCTGTCCCTCAGTACAGACCCTCGGCTGTCCCTCAGTACAGACCCTCGGCTGTCCCTCAGTACAGACCCTCGGCTGTCCCTCAGCACAGACCCTCCCCTGTCCCTCAGTACCGACCCTCCCCCGTCCCTCAGTACAGACCCTCCCCTGTCCTTCAGTACAGACCCTCGGCACTCCCTCAGTACAGACCCTCGGCACTCCCTCAGTACAGATCCTCGGCTGTCCCTCAGTACCGACCCTCGGCACTCCCTCAGTACAGACCCTCGGCTGTCCCTCAGTACTGACCCTCGGCTGTCCCTCAGTACAGACCCTCGGCTGTCCCTCAGTACAGACCCTCCCCTGTCCTTCAGTACAGACCCTCGGCTGTCCCTCAGTACAGACCCTCGGCTGTCCCTCAGTACAGACCCTCCCCTGTCCCTCAGTACAGACCCTCGGCTGTCCCTCAGTACAGACCCTCGGCTGTCCCTCAGTACAGACCCTCGGCTGTCCCTCAGTACCGACCCTCGGCACTCCCTCAGTACAGACCCTCGGCACTCCCTCAGTACAGACCCTCGGCTGTCCCTCAGTACAGACCCTCCCCTGTCCTTCAGTACAGACCCTCGGCTGTCCCTCAGTACAGACCCTCGGCTGTCCCTCAGTACTGACCCTCCCCTGTCCCTCAGTACAGACCCTCGGCTGTCCCTCAGTACAGACCCTCGGCTGTCCCTCAGTACAGACCCTCCCCTGTCCCTCAGTACAGACCCTCCCCTGTCCCTCAGTACAGACCCTCCCCTGTCTCTCAGTACAGACCCTCGGCTGTCCCTCAGTACAGACCCTCGGCTGTCCCTCAGTACAGACCCTCGGCTGTCCCTCAGTAGAGACCCTCCCCTGTCCCTCAGTACCGACCCTCGGCACTCCCTCAGTACAGACCCTCGGCTGTCCCTCAGTACAGACCCTTGGCTGTCCCTCAGTACAGACCCTCGGCTGTCCCTCAGTACAGACCCTCGGCTGTCCCTCAGTACAGACCCTCGGCTGTCCCTCAGTACAGACCCTCGACTGTGCCTCAGTACCGACCCTCGGCTGTCCCTCAGTACAGACCCTCGACTGTGCCTCAGTACAGACCCTCGGCACTCCCTCAGTACAGACCCTCGGCTGTCCCTCAGTACAGACCCTCGGCACTCCCTCAGTACAGACCCTCCCCTGTCCCTCAGTACAGACCCTCCCCTGTCCCTCAGTACAGACCCTCGGCACTCCCTCAGTACAGACCCTCCCCTGTCCCTCAGTACAGACCCTCCCCTGTCCCTCAGTACAGACCCTCGGCACTCCCTCAGTACAGACCCTCCCCTGTCCCTCAGTACAGACCCTCGGCTGTCCCTCAGTACAGACCCTCGGCTGTCCCTCAGTACAGACCCTCGGCACTCCCTCAGTACAGACCCTCGGCCCTCCCTCAGTACAGACCCTCGGCACTCCCTCAGTACAGACCCTCGGCTGTCCCTCAGTACAGACCCTCGGCTGTCCCTCAGTACAGACCCTCCCCTGTCCCTCAGTACAGACCCTCGGCACTCCCTCAGTACCGACCCTCCCCTGTCCCTCAGTACAGACCCTCGGCTGTCCCTCAGTACTGACCCTCGGCACTCCCTCAGTACAGACCCTCCCCTGTCCCTCAGTACAGACCCTCGGCTGTCCCTCAGTACTGACCCTCGGCCCTCCCTCAGTACAGACCCTCGGCACTCCCTCAGTACAGACCCTCCCCTGTCCCTCAGTACAGACCCTCGGCTGTCCCTCAGTACTGACCCTCGGCTGTCCCTCAGTACTGACCCTCGGCCCTCCCTCAGTACAGACCCTCGGCACTCCCTCAGTACAGACCCTCGGCTGTCCCTCAGTACAGACCCTCCCCTGTCCCTCAGTACAGACCCTCGGCTGTCCCTCAGTACTGACCCTCGGCACTCCCTCAGTACAGACCCTCCCCTTTCCCTCAGTACAGACCCTCGGCTGTCCCTCAGTACTGACCCTCGGCCCTCCCTCAGTACAGACCCTCGGCACTCCCTCAGTACAGACCCTCCCCTGTCCCTCAGTACAGACCCTCGGCTGTCCCTCAGTACTGACCCTCGGCTGTCCCTCAGTACTGACCCTCGGCACTCCCTCAGTACTGACCCTCGGCACTCCCTCAGTACAGACCCTCCCCTGTCCCTCAGTACAGACCCTCGGCTGTCCCTCAGTACTGACCCTCGGCTGTCCCTCAGTACAGACCCTCGGCTGTCCCTCAGTACCGACCCTCGGCTGTCCCTCAGTACTGACCCTCGGCTGTCCCTCAGTACAGACCCTCCCCTGTCCCTCAGTACAGACCCTCCCCTGTCCCTCAGTACCGACCCTCGGCTGTCCCTCAGTACTGACCCTCGGCACTCCCTCAGTACAGACCCTCGGCACTCCCTCAGTACAGACCCTCGGCACTCCCTCAGTACTGACCCTCGGCACTCCCTCAGTACAGACCCTCCCCTGTCCCTCAGTACAGACCCTCGGCACTCCCTCAGTACCGACCCTCGGCTGTCCCTCAGTACTGACCCTCGGCTGTCCCTCAGTACAGACCCTCCCCTGTCCCTCAGTACAGACCCTCGGCACTCCCTCAGTACCGACCCTCGGCTGTCCCTCAGTACTGACCCTCGGCTGTCCCTCAGTACTGACCCTCGGCTGTCCCTCAGTACAGACCCTCCCCTGTCCCTCAGTACAGACCCTCGGCACTCCCTCAGTACCGACCCTCCCCTGTCCCTCAGTACAGACCCTCCCCTGTCCCTCAGTACAGACCCTCGGCTGTCCCTCAGTACAGACCCTCGGCACTCCCTCAGTACAGACCCTCGGCTGTCCCTCAGTACCGACCCTCGGCTGTCCCTCAGTACAGACCCTCCCCTGTCCCTCAGTACAGACCCTCGGCACTCCCTCAGTACCGACCCTCCCCTGTCCCTCAGTACTGACCCTCCCCTGTCCCTCAGTACAGACCCTCGGCTGTCCCTCAGTACTGACCCTCCCCTGTCCCTCAGTACAGACCCTCCCCTGTCCCTCAGTACAGACCCTCGGCTGTCCCTCAGTACAGACCCTCGGCACTCCCTCAGTACAGACCCTCGGCTGTCCCTCAGTACAGACCCTCGGCTGTCCCTCAGTACTGACCCTCCCCTGTCCCTCAGTACAGACCCTCGGCTGTCCCTCAGTACTGACCCTCGGCTGTCCCTCAGTACTGACCCTCGGCACTCCCTCAGTACTGACCCTCGGCACTCCCTCAGTACAGACCCTCGGCTGTCCCTCAGTACTGACCCTCGGCTGTCCCTCAGTACTGACCCTCGGCACTCCCTCAGTACAGACCCTCGGCTGTCCCTCAGTACTGACCCTCGGCTGTCCCTCAGTACAGACCCTCGGCTGTCCCTCAGTACTGACCCTCGGCTGTCCCTCAGTACAGACCCTCGGCACTCCCTCAGTACAGACCCTCCCCTGTCCCTCAGTACAGACCCTCCCCTGTCCCTCAGTACAGACCCTCGGCTGTCCCTCAGTACAGACCCTCGGCTGTCCCTCAGTACTGACCCTCGGCACTCCCTCAGTACAGACCCTCCCCTGTCCCTCAGTACACACCCTCCCCTGTCCCTCAGTACTGACCCTCGGCTGTCCCTCAGTACAGACCCTCCCCTGTCCCTCAGTACAGACCCTCGGCTGTCCCTCAGTACAGACCCTCGGCTGTCCCTCAGTACAGACCCTCGGCACTCCCTCAGTACAGACCCTCGGCTGTCCCTCAGTACTGACCCTCGGCTGTCCCTCAGTACAGACCCTCGGCTGTCCCTCAGTACTGACCCTCGACTGTCCCTCAGTACAGACCCTCGGCTGTCCCTCAGTACCGACCCTCGGCACTCCCTCAGTACAGACCCTCGGCTGTCCCTCAGTACCGACCCTCGGCACTCCCTCAGTACAGACCCTCGGCACTCCCTCAGTACAGACCCTCGGCACTCCCTCAGTACAGACCCTCGGCACTCCCTCAGTACAGACCCTCGGCTGTCCCTCAGTACAGACCCTCGGCTGTCCCTCAGTACAGACCCTCGGCACTCCCTCAGTACAGACCCTCGGCTGTCCCTCAGTACAGACCCTCGGCTGTCCCTCAGTACAGACCCTCGGCTGTCCCTCAGTACAGACCCTCCCCTGTCCCTCAGTACTGACCCTCTGCTGTCCCTCAGTACAGACCCTCGGCTGTCCCTCAGTACAGACCCTCGGCACTCCCTCAGTACAGACCCTCGGCTGTCCCTCAGTACAGACCCTCGGCTGTCCCTCAGTACAGACCCTCCCCTGTCCCTCAGTACAGACCCTCCCCTGTCCCTCAGTACTGACCCTCGGCTGTCCCTCAGTACAGACCCTCGGCTGTCCCTCAGTACAGACCCTCGACTGTCCCTCAGTACAGACCCTCGGCTGTCCCTCAGTACAGACCCTCCCCTGTCCCTCAGTACAGACCCTCCCCTGTCCCTCAGTACAGACCCTCCCCTGTCCCTCAGTACTGACCCTCGGCTGTCCCTCAGTACAGACCCTCCCCTGTCCCTCAGTACAGACCCTCGGCACTCCCTCAGTACAGACCCTCGGCACTCCCTCAGTACAGACCCTCGGCTGTCCCTCAGTACTGACCCTCGGCACTCCCTCAGTACAGACCCTCGGCTGTCCCTCAGTACAGACCCTCGACTGTCCCTCAGTACAGACCCTCGGCTGTCCCTCAGTACAGACCCTCGGCTGTCCCTCAGTACTGACCCTCGGCTGTCCCTCAGTACTGACCCTCCCCTGTCCCTCAGTACAGACCCTCGGCTGTCCCTCAGTACAGACCCTCCCCTGTCCCTCAGTACAGACCCTCGGCTGTCCCTCAGTACAGACCCTCGGCTGTCCCTCAGTACAGACCCTCGGCTGTCCCTCAGTACAGACCCTCGACTGTCCCTCAGTACTGACCCTCCCCTGTCCCTCAGTACAGACCCTCGGCTGTCCCTCAGTACAGACCCTCCCCTGTCCCTCAGTACAGACCCTCCCCTGTCCCTCAGTACAGACCCTCGGCTGTCCCTCAGTACAGACCCTCGGCTGTCCCTCAGTACTGACCCTCGGCACTCCCTCAGTACAGACCCTCGGCACTCCCTCAGTACAGACCCTCGGCACTCCCTCAGTACTGACCCTCCCCTGTCCCTCAGTACAGACCCTCCCCTGTCCCTCAGTACTGACCCTCGGCACTCCCTCAGTACAGACCCTCCCCTGTCCCTCAGTACAGACCCTCCCCTGTCCCTCAGTACTGACCCTCGGCACTCCCTCAGTACAGACCCTCCCCTGTCCCTCAGTACAGACCCTCGGCACTCCCTCAGTACCGACCCTCGGCTGTCCCTCAGTACTGACCCTCGGCTGTCCCTCAGTACAGACCCTCCCCTGTCCCTCAGTACAGACCCTCGGCACTCCCTCAGTACCGACCCTCGGCTGTCCCTCAGTACTGACCCTCGGCTGTCCCTCAGTACTGACCCTCGGCTGTCCCTCAGTACAGACCCTCCCCTGTCCCTCAGTACAGACCCTCGGCACTCCCTCAGTACCGACCCTCCCCTGTCCCTCAGTACAGACCCTCCCCTGTCCCTCAGTACAGACCCTCGGCTGTCCCTCAGTACAGACCCTCGGCACTCCCTCAGTACAGACCCTCGGCTGTCCCTCAGTACCGACCCTCGGCTGTCCCTCAGTACAGACCCTCCCCTGTCCCTCAGTACAGACCCTCGGCACTCCCTCAGTACCGACCCTCCCCTGTCCCTCAGTACTGACCCTCCCCTGTCCCTCAGTACAGACCCTCGGCTGTCCCTCAGTACTGACCCTCCCCTGTCCCTCAGTACAGACCCTCCCCTGTCCCTCAGTACAGACCCTCGGCTGTCCCTCAGTACAGACCCTCGGCACTCCCTCAGTACAGACCCTCGGCTGTCCCTCAGTACAGACCCTCGGCTGTCCCTCAGTACTGACCCTCCCCTGTCCCTCAGTACAGACCCTCGGCTGTCCCTCAGTACTGACCCTCGGCTGTCCCTCAGTACTGACCCTCGGCACTCCCTCAGTACTGACCCTCGGCACTCCCTCAGTACAGACCCTCGGCTGTCCCTCAGTACTGACCCTCGGCTGTCCCTCAGTACTGACCCTCGGCACTCCCTCAGTACAGACCCTCGGCTGTCCCTCAGTACTGACCCTCGGCTGTCCCTCAGTACAGACCCTCGGCTGTCCCTCAGTACAGACCCTCGGCACTCCCTCAGTACAGACCCTCCCCTGTCCCTCAGTACAGACCCTCCCCTGTCCCTCAGTACAGACCCTCGGCTGTCCCTCAGTACAGACCCTCGGCTGTCCCTCAGTACTGACCCTCGGCACTCCCTCAGTACAGACCCTCCCCTGTCCCTCAGTACACACCCTCCCCTGTCCCTCAGTACTGACCCTCGGCTGTCCCTCAGTACAGACCCTCCCCTGTCCCTCAGTACAGACCCTCGGCTGTCCCTCAGTACAGACCCTCGGCTGTCCCTCAGTACAGACCCTCGGCACTCCCTCAGTACAGACCCTCGGCTGTCCCTCAGTACTGACCCTCGGCTGTCCCTCAGTACAGACCCTCGGCTGTCCCTCAGTACTGACCCTCGACTGTCCCTCAGTACCGACCCTCGGCACTCCCTCAGTACAGACCCTCGGCTGTCCCTCAGTACAGACCCTCGGCACTCCCTCAGTACAGACCCTCGGCACTCCCTCAGTACAGACCCTCGGCTGTCCCTCAGTACAGACCCTCGGCTGTCCCTCAGTACAGACCCTCGGCACTCCCTCAGTACAGACCCTCGGCTGTCCCTCAGTACAGACCCTCGGCTGTCCCTCAGTACAGACCCTCGGCTGTCCCTCAGTACAGACCCTCCCCTGTCCCTCAGTACTGACCCTCTGCTGTCCCTCAGTACAGACCCTCGGCTGTCCCTCAGTACTGACCCTCGGCTGTCCCTCAGTACAGACCCTCGGCACTCCCTCAGTACAGACCCTCGGCTGTCCCTCAGTACAGACCCTCGGCTGTCCCTCAGTACAGACCCTCCCCTGTCCCTCAGTACAGACCCTCCCCTGTCCCTCAGTACTGACCCTCGGCTGTCCCTCAGTACAGACCCTCGGCTGTCCCTCAGTACAGACCCTCGACTGTCCCTCAGTACAGACCCTCGGCTGTCCCTCAGTACAGACCCTCCCCTGTCCCTCAGTACAGACCCTCCCCTGTCCCTCAGTACAGACCCTCCCCTGTCCCTCAGTACTGACCCTCGGCTGTCCCTCAGTACAGACCCTCCCCTGTCCCTCAGTACAGACCCTCGGCTGTCCCTCAGTACAGACCCTCGGCACTCCCTCAGTACAGACCCTCCCCTGTCCCTCAGTACAGACCCTCCCCTGTCCCTCAGTACAGACCCTCGGCACTCCCTCAGTACAGACCCTCGGCACTCCCTCAGTACAGACCCTCGGCTGTCCCTCAGTACTGACCCTCGGCACTCCCTCAGTACAGACCCTCGGCTGTCCCTCAGTACAGACCCTCGACTGTCCCTCAGTACAGACCCTCGGCTGTCCCTCAGTACAGACCCTCGGCTGTCCCTCAGTACTGACCCTCGGCTGTCCCTCAGTACTGACCCTCCCCTGTCCCTCAGTACAGACCCTCGGCTGTCCCTCAGTACAGACCCTCCCCTGTCCCTCAGTACAGACCCTCGGCTGTCCCTCAGTACAGACCCTCGGCTGTCCCTCAGTACAGACCCTCGGCTGTCCCTCAGTACAGACCCTCGACTGTCCCTCAGTACTGACCCTCCCCTGTCCCTCAGTACAGACCCTCGGCTGTCCCTCAGTACAGACCCTCCCCTGTCCCTCAGTACAGACCCTCCCCTGTCCCTCAGTACAGACCCTCGGCTGTCCCTCAGTACAGACCCTCGGCTGTCCCTCAGTACAGACCCTCGGCTGTCCCTCAGTACAGACCCTCGGCTGTCCCTCAGTACTGACCCTCGACTGTCCCTCAGTACCGACCCTCGGCACTCCCTCAGTACCGACCCTCGGCTGTCCCTCAGTACAGACCCTCGGCTGTCCCTCAGTACAGACCCTCCCCTGTCCCTCAGTACAGACCCTCGACTGTCCCTCAGTACTGACCCTCCCCTGTCCCTCAGTACAGACCCTCGGCTGTCCCTCAGTACAGACCCTCGGCTGTCCCTCAGTACAGACCCTCGGCTGTCCCTCAGTACAGACCCTCGGCTGTCCCTCAGTACTGACCCTCGACTGTCCCTCAGTACAGACCCTCGGCACTCCCTCAGTACTGACCCTCGGCTGTCCCTCAGTACTGACCCTCGACTGTCCCTCAGTACCGACCCTCGGCACTCCCTCAGTACCGACCCTCGGCTGTCCCTCAGTACAGACCCTCCCCTGTCCCTCAGTACAGACCCTCCCCTGTCCCTCAGTACAGACCCTCGGCTGTCCCTCAGTACCGACCCTCGGCTGTCCCTCAGTACAGACCCTCGGAATTCCCTCAGTACAGACCCTCGGCACTCCCTCAGTACAGACCCTCGGCTGTCCCTCAGTACAGACCCTCGGCTGTCCCTCAGTACCGACCCTCGGCTGTCCCTCAGTACAGACCCTCGGCTGTCCCTCAGTTCAGACCCTCGGCTGTCCCTCAGTACAGACCCTCCCCTGTCCCTCAGTACAGACCCTCGGCTGTCCC
Source organism: Scyliorhinus torazame (assembly GCF_047496885.1). Taxonomy (NCBI): domain Eukaryota; kingdom Metazoa; phylum Chordata; class Chondrichthyes; order Carcharhiniformes; family Scyliorhinidae; genus Scyliorhinus; species Scyliorhinus torazame. The sequence continues at coordinate 5,002,422 of NC_092712.1, forward strand.
TCAGTTCAGACCCTCGGCTGTCCCTCAGTACAGACCCTCGGCTGTCCCTCAGTACAGACCCTCGGCTGTCCCTCAGTACAGACCCTCCCCTGTCCCTCAGTACAGACCCTCCCCTGTCCTTCAGTACAGACCCTCGGCTGTCCCTCAGTACAGACCCTCCCCTGTCCTTCAGTACAGACCCTCGGCTGTCCCTCAGTACAGACCCTCGGCTGTCCCTCAGTACAGACCCTCCCCTGTCCTTCAGTACAGACCCTCGGCTGTCCCTCAGTACAGACCCTCCCCTGTCCCTCAGTACAGACCCTCGGCACTCCCTCAGTACAGACCCTCCCCTGTCCCTCAGTACCGACCCTCCCCCGTCCCTCAGTACAGACCCTCCCCTGTCCTTCAGTACAGACCCTCGGCTGTCCCTCAGTACAGACCCTCGGCACTCCCTCAGTACAGACCCTCGGCTGTCCCTCAGTACCGACCCTCGGCACTCCCTCAGTACAGACCCTCGGCTGTCCCTCAGTACAGACCCTCGGCTGTCCCTCAGTACAGACCCTCCCCTGTCCTTCAGTACAGACCCTCGGCCTCCCTCAGTACAGACCCTCGGCTGTCCCTCAGTACAGACCCTCCCCTGTCCCTCAGTACAGACCCTCGGCACTCCCTCAGTACAGACCCTCGGCACTCCCTCAGTACTGACCCTCGGCTGTCCCTCAGTACTGACCCTCGGCTGTCCCTCAGTACAGACCCTCGGCTGTCCCTCAGTACAGACCCTCGGCTGTCCCTCAGTACAGACCCTCGGCTGTCCCTCAGTACAGACCCTCGACTGTCCCTCAGTACAGACCCTCGGCTGTCCCTCAGTACAGACCCTCGACTGTCCCTCAGTACAGACCCTCCCCTGTCCCTCAGTACAGACCCTCGGCTGTCCCTCAGTACAGACCCTCGGCTGTCCCTCAGTACAGACCCTCCCCTGTCCCTCAGTACAGACCCTCCCCTGTCCCTCAGTACAGACCCTCGGCACTCCCTCAGTACAGACCCTCCCCTGTCCCTCAGTACAGACCCTCGGCTGTCCCTCAGTACAGACCCTCGGCTGTCCCTCAGTACAGACCCTCCCCTGTCCCTCAGTACAGACCCTCCCCTGTCCCTCAGTACAGACCCTCGGCACTCCCTCAGTACAGACCCTCCCCTGTCCCTCAGTTCAGACCCTCGGCTGTCCCTCAGTTCAGACCCTCGGCTGTCCCTCAGTACAGACCCTCGGCTGTCCCTCAGTACAGACCCTCGGCTGTCCCTCAGTACAGACCCTCGGCACTCCCTCAGTACAGACCCTCGGCCCTCCCTCAGTACAGACCCTCGGCACTCCCTCAGTACAGACCCTCGGCTGTCCCTCAGTACAGACCCTCGGCTGTCCCTCAGTACAGACCCTCCCCTGTCCCTCAGTACCGACCCTCCCCTGTCCCTCAGTACAGACCCTCGGCACTCCCTCAGTACCGACCCTCGGCTGTCCCTCAGTACTGACCCTCGGCTGTCCCTCAGTACAGACCCTCCCCTGTCCCTCAGTACAGACCCTCCCCTGTCCCTCAGTACAGACCCTCGGCTGTCCCTCAGTACTGACCCTCGGCCCTCCCTCAGTACAGACCCTCGGCACTCCCTCAGTACAGACCCTCCCCTGTCCCTCAGTACAGACCCTCGGCTGTCCCTCAGTACTGACCCTCGGCTGTCCCTCAGTACTGACCCTCGGCCCTCCCTCAGTACAGACCCTCCCCTGTCCCTCAGTACTGACCCTCGGCACTCCCTCAGTACTGACCCTCGGCACTCCCTCAGTACAGACCCTCCCCTGTCCCTCAGTACAGACCCTCGGCACTCCCTCAGTACCGACCCTCGGCTGTCCCTCAGTACAGACCCTCCCCTGTCCCTCAGTACTGACCCTCGGCACTCCCTCAGTACTGACCCTCGGCACTCCCTCAGTACAGACCCTCCCCTGTCCCTCAGTACCGACCCTCGGCTGTCCCTCAGTACAGACCCTCGGCTGTCCCTCAGTACAGACCCTCGGCTGCCCCTCAGTACAGACCCTCGGCTGTCCCTCAGTACAGACCCTCCCCTGTCCCTCAGTACAGACCCTCGGCACTCCCTCAGTACCGACCCTCGGCTGTCCCTCAGTACAGACCCTCCCCTGTCCCTCAGTACAGACCCTCCCCTGTCCCTCAGTACCGACCCTCCCCTGTCCCTCAGTACAGACCCTCGGCTGTCCCTCAGTACAGACCCTCCCCTGTCCCTCAGTACAGACCCTCCCCTGTCCCTCAGTACAGACCCTCACCTGTCCCTCAGTACTGACCCTCGGCTGTCCTTCAGTACAGACCCTCGGCTGTCCCTCAGTACAGACCCTCCCCTGTCCCTCAGTACTGACCCTCGGCTGTCCCTCAGTACAGACCCTCCCCTGTCCCTCAGTACAGACCCTCGGCTGTCCCTCAGTACAGACCCTCGGCTGTCCCTCAGTACAGACCCTCGGCACTCCCTCAGTACAGACCCTCCCCTGTCCCTCAGTACAGACCCTCCCCTGTCCCTCAGTACAGACCCTCGGCTGTCCCTCAGTACAGACCCTCCCCTGTCCCTCAGTACAGACCCTCCCCTGTCCCTCAGTACCGACCCTCGGCTGTCCCTCAGTACAGACCCTCCCCTGTCCCTCAGTACCGACCCTCGGCTGTCCCTCAGTACAGACCCTCCCCTGTCCCTCAGTACAGACCCTCCCCTGTCCCTCAGTACAGACCCTCGGCTGTCCCTCAGTACAGACCCTCCCCTGTCCCTCAGTACAGACCCTCCCCTGTCCCTCAGTACAGACCCTCGGCTGTCCCTCAGTACAGACCCTCACCTGTCCCTCAGTACTGACCCTCGGCTGTCCTTCAGTACAGACCCTCGGCTGTCCCTCAGTACAGACCCTCCCCTGTCCCTCAGTACTGACCCTCGGCTGTCCCTCAGTACAGACCCTCCCCTGTCCCTCAGTACAGACCCTCGGCTGTCCCTCAGTACAGACCCTCGGCTGTCCCTCAGTACAGACCCTCGGCACTCCCTCAGTACAGACCCTCCCCTGTCCTTCAGTACAGACCCTCCCCTGTCCCTCAGTACAGACCCTCGGCTGTCCCTCAGTACAGACCCTCGGCACTCCCTCAGTACAGACCCTCCCCTGTCCCTCAGTACAGACCCTCGGCACTCCCTCAGTACAGACCCTCGGCTGTCCCTCAGTACATACCCTCGGCTGTCCCTCAGTACAGACCCTCGGCACTCCCTCAGTACAGACCCTCGGCTGTCCCTCAGTACATACCCTCGGCTGTCCCTCAGTACAGACCCTCCCCTGTCCCTCAGTACAGACCCTCGGCACTCCCTCAGTACAGACCCTCGACTGTCCCTCAGTACAGACCCTCGGCTGTCCCTCAGTACAGACCCTCCCCTGTCCCTCAGTACAGACCCTCGGCTGTCCCTCAGTACAGACCCTCGGCTGTCCCTCAGTACAGACCCTCGGCTGTCCCTCAGTACAGACCCTCGGCTGTCCCTCAGTACAGACCCTCCCCTGTCCCTCAGTACAGACCCTCGGCTGTCCCTCAGTACAGACCCTCGGCTGTCCCTCAGTACTGACCCTCGGCTGTCCCTCAGTACAGACCCTCGGCTGTCCCTCAGTACAGACCCTTGGCTGTCCCTCAGTACAGACCCTCCCCTGTCCCTCAGTACAGACCCTCGGCTGTCCCTCAGTACAGACCCTCCCCTGTCCCTCAGTACAGACCCTCGGCTGTCCCTCAGTACTGACCCTCCCCTGTCCCTCAGTACAGACCCTCGGCTGTCCCTCAGTACAGACCCTCGGCTGTCCCTCAGTACAGACCCTTGGCTGTCCCTCAGTACAGACCCTCCCCTGTCCCTCAGTACAGACCCTCGGCTGTCCCTCAGTACAGACCCTCCCCTGTCCCTCAGTACAGACCCTCGGCTGTCCCTCAGTACTGACCCTCCCCTGTCCCTCAGTACAGACCCTCGGCTGTCCCTCAGTACAGACCCTCGGCTGTCCCTCAGTACAGACCCTCCCCTGTCCCTCAGTACAGACCCTCGGCTGTCCCTCAGTACAGACCCTCCCCTGTCCCTCAGTACAGACCCTCCCCTGTCCCTCAGTACAGACCCTCGGCTGTCCCTCAGTACTGACCCTCGGCTGTCCCTCAGTACAGACCCTCGGCTGTCCCTCAGTACAGACCCTCGGCTGTCCCTCAGTACAGACCCTCGGCACCCCCTCAGTACAGACCCTCGGCACTCCCTCAGTACAGACCCTCCCCTGTCCCTCAGTACAGACCCTCGGCTGTCCCTCAGTTCAGACCCTCGGCTGTCCCTCAGTACAGACCCTCCCCTGTCCCTCAGTACAGACCCTCCCCTGTCCCTCAGTACAGACCCTCGGCTGTCCCTCAGTACAGACCCTCCCCTGTCCCTCAGTACAGACCCTCCCCTGTCCCTCAGTACAGACCCTCCCCTGTCCCTCAGTACAGACCCTCGGCTGTCCCTCAGTACAGACCCTCGGCTGTCTCTCAGTACAGACCCTCGGCTGTCCCTCAGTACAGACCCTCGGCACTCCCTCAGTACAGACCCTCGGCACTCCCTCAGTACAGACCCTCGGCTGTCTCTCAGTACAGACCCTCCCCTGTCCCTCAGTACAGACCCTCGGCCCTCCCTCAGTACAGACCCTCGGCTGTCCCTCAGTACAGACCCTCGGCTGTCCCTCAGTACAGACACTCCCCTGTCCCTCAGTACAGACCCTCGGCTGTCCCTCAGTACAGACCCTCGGCTGTCCCTCAGTACAGACCCTCCCCTGTCCCTCAGTACAGACCCTCGGCTGTCCCTCAGTACAGACCCTCGGCTGTCCCTCAGTACAGACCCTCCCCTGTCCCTCAGTACAGACCCTCGGCACTCCCTCAGTACAGACCCTCCCCTGTCCCTCAGTACAGACCCTCGGCTGTCCCTCAGTACAGACCCTCCCCTGTCCCTCAGTACAGACCCTCGGCTGTCCCTCAGTACTGACCCTCGGCACTCCCTCATACCGACCCTCGGCTGTCCCTCAGTACAGACCCTCGGCTGTCCCTCAGTACAGACCCTCGGCCCTCCCTCAGCACAGACCCTCGGCACTCCCTCATACAGACCCTCGGCTGTCCCTCAGTACAGACCCTCGGCTGTCCCTCAGTACAGACCCTCGGCTGTCCCTCAGTACAGACCCTCGGCACTCCCTCAGTACAGACCCTCCCCTGTCCCTCAGTACAGACCCTCGGCTGTCCCTCAGTACTGACCCTCGGCACTCCCTCAGTACAGACCCTCGGCTGTCCCTCAGTACAGACCCTCGGCTGTCCCTCAGTACAGACCCTCCCCTGTCCCTCAGTACAGACCCTCCCCTGTCCCTCAGTACAGACCCTCCCCTGTCCCTCAGTACAGACCCTCGGCTGTCCCTAAGTACAGACCCTCGGCACTCCCTCAGTACAGACCCTCGGCTGTCCCTCAGTACTGACCCTCGGCTGTCCCTCAGTACAGACCCTCCCCTGTCCCTCAGTACAGACCCTTGGCTGTCCCTCAGTACCGACCCTCCCCTGTCCCTCAGTACAGACCCTCGGCTGTCCCTCAGTACAGACCCTCCCCTGTCCCTCAGTACAGACCCTCGGCTGTCCCTCAGTACAGACCCTCGGCTGTCCCTCAGTACAGACCCTCGGCTGTCCCTCAGTACAGACCCTCGGCTGTCCCTCAGTACAGACCCTCGGCTGTCCCTCAGTACAGACCCTCCCCTGTCCCTCAGTACAGACCCTCGGCTGTCCCTAAGTACAGACCCTCGGCACTCCCTCAGTACAGACCCTCGGCTGTCCCTCAGTATTGACCCTCGGCTGTCCCTCAGTACAGACCCTCCCCTGTCCCTCAGTACAGACCCTCGGCTGTCCCTCAGTACCGACCCTCCCCTGTCCCTCAGTACAGACCCTCCCCTGTCCCTCAGTACAGACCCTCGGCTGTCCCTCAGTACAGACCCTCCCCTGTCCCTCAGTACAGACCCTCGGCACTCCCTCAGTACAGACCCTCGGCACTCCCTCAGTACAGACCCTCCCCTGTCCCTCAGTACCGACCCTCCCCTGTCCCTCAGTACAGACCCTCGGCACTCCCTCAGTACCGACCCTCCCCCGTCCCTCAGTACAGACCCTCCCCTGTCCCTCAGTACAGACCCTCGGCACTCCCTCAGTACTGACCCTCGGCTGTCCCTCAGTACCGACCCTCGGCTGTCCCTCAGTACAGACCCTCGGCACTCCCTCAGTACAGACCCTCGGCTGTCCCTCAGTACCGACCCTCGGCTGTCCCTCAGTACAGACCCTCCCCTGTCCCTCAGTACAGACCCTCGGCACTCCCTCAGTACTGACCCTCGGCTGTCCCTCAGTACCGACCCTCCCCCGTCCCTCAGTACAGACCCTCCCCTGTCCTTCAGTACAGACCCTCTGCACTCCCTCAGTACAGACCCTCGGCACTCCCTCAGTACTGACCCTCGGCTGTCCCTCAGTACCGACCCTCCCCTGTCCCTCAGTACCGACCCTCCCCTGTCCCTCAGTACAGACCCTCCCCTGTCCCTCAGTACCGACCCTCCCCCGTCCCTCAGTACAGACTCTCCCCTGTCCTTCAGTACAGACCCTCGGCACTCCCTCAGTACAGACCCTCCCCTGTCCCTCAGTACAGACCCTCGGCTGTCCCTCAGTACCGACCCTCCCCTGTCCCTCAGTACAGACCCTCCCCTGTCCCTCAGTACCGACCCTCCCCCGTCCCTCAGTACAGACTCTCCCCTGTCCTTCAGTACAGACCCTCGGCACTCCCTCAGTACAGACCCTCCCCTGTCCCTCAGTACAGACCCTCGGCTGTCCCTCAGTACAGACCCTCGGCTGTCCCTCAGTACAGACCCTCCCCTGTCCCTCAGTACCGACCCTCCCCTGTCCCTCAGTACAGACCCTCCCCTGTCCCTCAGTACAGACCCTCGGCACTCCCTCAGTACCGACCCTCCCCCGTCCCTCAGTACAGACCCTCCCCTGTCCCTCAGTACAGACCCTCGGCTGTCCCTCAGTACAGACCCTCGGCTGTCCCTCAGTACAGACCCTCGGCTGTCCCTCAGTACTGACCCTCGGCTGTCCCTCAGTACAGACCCTCGGCACTCCCTCAGTACAGACCCTCGGCTGTCCCTCAGTACCGACCCTCGGCTGTCCCTCAGTACAGACCCTCGGCACTCCCTCAGTACAGACCCTCGGCTGTCCCTCAGTACAGACCCTCGGCTGTCCCTCAGTACTGACCCTCGTCACTCCCTCAGTACAGACCCTCGTCACTCCCTCAGTACAGACCCTCGGCTGTCCCTCAGTACCGACCCTCGGCTGTCCCTCAGTACAGACCCTCGGCACTCCCTCAATACAGACCCTCGGCACTCCCTCAGTACAGACCCTCGGCCCTCCCTCAGTACAGACCCTCGGCACTCCCTCAGTACAGACCCTCGGCTGTCCCTCAGTACTGACCCTCTGCTGTCCCTCAGTACCGACCCTCGGCTGTCCCTCAGTACCGACCCTCGGCTGTCCCTCAGTACAGACCCTCCCCTGTCCCTCAGTACCGACCCTCGGCACTCCCTCAGTACCGACCCTCGGCTGTCCCTCAGTTCAGACCCTCGGCTGTCCCTCAGTACAGACCCTCCCCTGTCCCTCAGTACCGACCCTCGGCACTCCCTCAGTACCGACCCTCGGCTGTCCCTCAGGACAGACCCTCGGCTGTCCCTCAGTACAGACCCTCGGCTGTCCCTCAGTTCAGACCCTCGGCTGTCCCTCAGTACCGACCCTCGGCACTCCCTCAGTACCGACCCTCGGCTGTCCCTCAGTTCAGACCCTCGGCTGTCCCTCAGTACAGACCCTCGGCTGTCCCTCAGTACAGACCCTCCCCTGTCCCTCAGTACCGACCCTCCCCCGTCCCTCAGTACTGACCCTCGGCTGTCCCTCAGTACAGACCCTCCCCTGTCCCTCAGTACAGACCCTCGGCTGTCCCTCAGTACAGACCCTCGGCTGTCCCTCAGTACTGACCCTCGGCACTCCCTCAGTACAGACCCTCGGCTGTCCCTCAGTACAGACCCTCCCCTGTCCCTCAGTACCGACCCTCCCCCGTCCCTCAGTACAGACCCTCGGCTGTCCCTCAGTACAGACCCTCCCCTGTCCCTCAGTACCGACCCTCCCCCGTCCCTCAGTACAGACCCTCGGCTGTCCCTCAGTACAGACCCTCCCCTGTCCCTCAGTACAGACCCTCGGCTGTCCCTCAGTACAGACCCTCGGCTGTCCCTCAGTACTGACCCTCGGCACTCCCTCAGTACAGACCCTCGGCACTCCCTCAGTACCGACCCTCGGCTGTCCCTCAGTACAGACCCTCCCCTGTCCCTCAGTACAGACCCTCGGCTGTCCCTCAGTACAGACCCTCCCCTGTCCCTCAGTACAGACCCTCGGCTGTCCCTCAGTACTGACCCTCGGCACTCCCTCAGTACAGACCCTCGGCACTCCCTCAGTACAGACCCTCGGCACTCCCTCAGTACAGACCCTCCCCTGTCCCTCAGTACAGACCCTCGGCTGTCCCTCAGTACAGACCCTCGGCTGTCCCTCAGTACAGACCCTCGGCACTCCCTCAGTACAGACCCTCGGCACTCCCTCAGTACAGACCCTCGGCTGTCCCTCAGTACAGACCCTCGGCTGTCCCTCAGTTCAGACCCTCGGCTGTCCCTCAGTTCAGACCCTCGGCTGTCCCTCAGTACAGACCCTCCCCTGTCCCTCAGTACAGACCCTCCCCTGTCCCTCAGTACAGACCCTCGGCTGTCCCTCAGTACAGACCCTCCCCTGTCCCTCAGTACAGACCCTCGGCTGCCCCTCAGTACAGACCCTCGGCTGTCCCTCAGTACAGACCCTCCCCTGTCCCTCAGTACAGACCCTCGACTGTCCCTCAGTACAGACCCTCGGCTGTCCCTCAGTTCAGACCCTCGGCTGTCCCTCAGTTCAGACCCTCGGCTGTCCCTCAGTACAGACCCTCCCCTGTCCCTCAGTACAGACCCTCCCCTGTCCCTCAGTACAGACCCTCGGCTGTCCCTCAGTACAGACCCTCCCCTGTCCCTCAGTACAGACCCTCCCCTGTCCCTCAGTACCGACCCTCCCCCGTCCCTCAGTACAGACTCTCCCCTGTCCTTCAGTACAGACCCTCGGCACTCCCTCAGTACAGACCCTCCCCTGTCCCTCAGTACAGACCCTCGGCTGTCCCTCAGTACCGACCCTCCCCTGTCCCTCAGTACAGACCCTCCCCTGTCCCTCAGTACCGACCCTCCCCCGTCCCTCAGTACAGACTCTCCCCTGTCCTTCAGTACAGACCCTCGGCACTCCCTCAGTACAGACCCTCCCCTGTCCCTCAGTACAGACCCTCGGCTGTCCCTCAGTACAGACCCTCGGCTGTCCCTCAGTACAGACCCTCCCCTGTCCCTCAGTACCGACCCTCCCCTGTCCCTCAGTACAGACCCTCCCCTGTCCCTCAGTACAGACCCTCGGCACTCCCTCAGTACCGACCCTCCCCCGTCCCTCAGTACAGACCCTCCCCTGTCCCTCAGTACAGACCCTCGGCTGTCCCTCAGTACAGACCCTCGGCTGTCCCTCAGTACAGACCCTCGGCTGTCCCTCAGTACTGACCCTCGGCTGTCCCTCAGTACAGACCCTCGGCACTCCCTCAGTACAGACCCTCGGCTGTCCCTCAGTACCGACCCTCGGCTGTCCCTCAGTACAGACCCTCGGCACTCCCTCAGTACAGACCCTCGGCTGTCCCTCAGTACAGACCCTCGGCTGTCCCTCAGTACTGACCCTCGTCACTCCCTCAGTACAGACCCTCGTCACTCCCTCAGTACAGACCCTCGGCTGTCCCTCAGTACCGACCCTCGGCTGTCCCTCAGTACAGACCCTCGGCACTCCCTCAATACAGACCCTCGGCACTCCCTCAGTACAGACCCTCGGCCCTCCCTCAGTACAGACCCTCGGCACTCCCTCAGTACAGACCCTCGGCTGTCCCTCAGTACTGACCCTCTGCTGTCCCTCAGTACCGACCCTCGGCTGTCCCTCAGTACCGACCCTCGGCTGTCCCTCAGTACAGACCCTCCCCTGTCCCTCAGTACCGACCCTCGGCACTCCCTCAGTACCGACCCTCGGCTGTCCCTCAGTTCAGACCCTCGGCTGTCCCTCAGTACAGACCCTCCCCTGTCCCTCAGTACCGACCCTCGGCACTCCCTCAGTACCGACCCTCGGCTGTCCCTCAGGACAGACCCTCGGCTGTCCCTCAGTACAGACCCTCGGCTGTCCCTCAGTTCAGACCCTCGGCTGTCCCTCAGTACCGACCCTCGGCACTCCCTCAGTACCGACCCTCGGCTGTCCCTCAGTTCAGACCCTCGGCTGTCCCTCAGTACAGACCCTCGGCTGTCCCTCAGTACAGACCCTCCCCTGTCCCTCAGTACCGACCCTCCCCCGTCCCTCAGTACTGACCCTCGGCTGTCCCTCAGTACAGACCCTCCCCTGTCCCTCAGTACAGACCCTCGGCTGTCCCTCAGTACAGACCCTCGGCTGTCCCTCAGTACTGACCCTCGGCACTCCCTCAGTACAGACCCTCGGCTGTCCCTCAGTACAGACCCTCCCCTGTCCCTCAGTACCGACCCTCCCCCGTCCCTCAGTACAGACCCTCGGCTGTCCCTCAGTACAGACCCTCCCCTGTCCCTCAGTACCGACCCTCCCCCGTCCCTCAGTACAGACCCTCGGCTGTCCCTCAGTACAGACCCTCCCCTGTCCCTCAGTACAGACCCTCGGCTGTCCCTCAGTACAGACCCTCGGCTGTCCCTCAGTACTGACCCTCGGCACTCCCTCAGTACAGACCCTCGGCACTCCCTCAGTACCGACCCTCGGCTGTCCCTCAGTACAGACCCTCCCCTGTCCCTCAGTACAGACCCTCGGCTGTCCCTCAGTACAGACCCTCCCCTGTCCCTCAGTACAGACCCTCGGCTGTCCCTCAGTACTGACCCTCGGCACTCCCTCAGTACAGACCCTCGGCACTCCCTCAGTACAGACCCTCGGCACTCCCTCAGTACAGACCCTCCCCTGTCCCTCAGTACAGACCCTCGGCTGTCCCTCAGTACAGACCCTCGGCTGTCCCTCAGTACAGACCCTCGGCACTCCCTCAGTACAGACCCTCGGCACTCCCTCAGTACAGACCCTCGGCTGTCCCTCAGTACAGACCCTCGGCTGTCCCTCAGTTCAGACCCTCGGCTGTCCCTCAGTTCAGACCCTCGGCTGTCCCTCAGTACAGACCCTCCCCTGTCCCTCAGTACAGACCCTCCCCTGTCCCTCAGTACAGACCCTCGGCTGTCCCTCAGTACAGACCCTCCCCTGTCCCTCAGTACAGACCCTCGGCTGCCCCTCAGTACAGACCCTCGGCTGTCCCTCAGTACAGACCCTCCCCTGTCCCTCAGTACAGACCCTCGACTGTCCCTCAGTACAGACCCTCGGCTGTCCCTCAGTTCAGACCCTCGGCTGTCCCTCAGTTCAGACCCTCGGCTGTCCCTCAGTACAGACCCTCCCCTGTCCCTCAGTACAGACCCTCCCCTGTCCCTCAGTACAGACCCTCGGCTGTCCCTCAGTACAGACCCTCCCCTGTCCCTCAGTACAGACCCTCGGCTGCCCCTCAGTACAGACCCTCGGCTGTCCCTCAGTACAGACCCTCCCCTGTCCCTCAGTACAGACCCTCGACTGTCCCTCAGTACAGACCCTCGGCTGTCCCTCAGTACAGACCCTCGGCTGTCCCTCAGTACAGACCCTCGGCTGTCCCTCAGTACTGACCCTCCCCTGTCCCTCAGTACAGACCCTCCCCTGTCCCTCAGTACTGACCCTCGGCACTACCTCAGTACAGACCCTCCCCTGTCCCTCAGTACAGACCCTCCCCTGTCCCTCAGTTCAGACCCTCGGCTGTCCCTCAGTACAGACCCTCGGCTGTCCCTCAGTACAGACCCTCGGCTGTCCCTCAGTACAGACCCTCCCCTGTCCCTCAGTACAGACCCTCCCCTGTCCCTCAGTACAGACCCTCGGCTGTCCCTCAGTACAGACCCTCGGCTGTCCCTCAGTACAGACCCTCCCCTGTCCCTCAGTACAGACCCTCCCCTGTCCCTCAGTACAGACCCTCCCCTGTCCCTCAATACAGACCCTCGACTGTCCCTCAGTACCGACCCTCGGCTGTCCCTCAGTACAGACCCTCGGCACTCCCTCAGTACAGACCCTCGGCTGTCCCTCAGTACAGACCCTCCCCTGTCCCTCAGTACAGACCCTCGGCTGTCCCTCAGTACAGACCCTCCCCTGTCCCTCAGTACAGACCCTCGGCTGTCCCTCAGTACCGACCCTCGACTGTCCCTCAGTACAGACCCTCCCCTGTCCCTCAGTACAGACCCTCGACTGTCCCTCAGTACCGACCCTCGGCTGTCCCTCAGTACAGACCCTCGGCTGCCCCTCAGTACAGACCCTCCCCTGTCCCTCAGTACAGACCCTCGACTGTCCCTCAGTACCGACCCTCGGCTGTCCCTCAGTACCGACCCTCGACTGTCCCTCAGTACAGACCCTCCCCTGTCCCTCAGTACAGACCCTCGACTGTCCCTCAGTACCGACCCTCGGCTGTCCCTCAGTTCTGACCCTCGGCTGCCCCTCAGTTCAGACCCTCGGCTGTCCCTCAGTACAGACCCTCCCCTGTCCCTCAGTACAGACCCTCGACTGTCCCTCAGTACAGACCCTCGACTGTCCCTCAGTACTGACCCTCGGCTGTCCCTCAGTACAGACCCTCGGCTGTCCCTCAGTACAGACCCTCCCCTGTCCCTCAGTACAGACCCTCCCCTGTCCCTCAGTACAGACCCTCGGCTGTCCCTCAGTACAGACCCTCGGCTGTCCCTCAGTACAGACCCTCGGCACTCCCTCAGTACAGACCCTCCCCTGTCCCTCAGTACAGACCCTCCCCTGTCCCTCAGTACAGACCCTCGGCTGTCCCTCAGTACAGACCCTCGGCTGTCCCTCAGTTCAGACCCTCGGCACTCCCTTAGAACAGACCCTCGGCTGTCCCTCAGTACAGACCCTCGGCTGTCCCTCAGAACAGACCCTCGGCTGTCCCTCAGTACAGACCCTCGGCTGTCCCTCAGTACAGACCCTCGGCTGTCCCTCAGTACAGACCCTCCCCTGTCCCTCAGTACAGACCCTCCCCTGTCCCTCAGTACAGACCCTCGGCACTCCCTCAGTACAGACCCTCCCCTGTCCCTCAGTACAGACCCTCGGCTGTCCCTCAGTTCAGACCCTCGGCTGTCCCTCAGTTCAGACCCTCGGCACTCCCTCAGAACAGACCCTCGGCTGTCCCTCAGTTCAGACCCTCGGCTGTCCCTCAGTTCAGACCCTCGGCACTCCCTCAGTACAGACCCTCGGCTGTCCCTCAGAACAGACCCTCGGCTGTCCCTCAGTACAGACCCTCGGCTGTCCCTCAGAACAGACCCTCGGCTGTCCCTCAGAACAGACCCTCCCCTGTCCCTCAGTACTGACCCTCGGCTGTCCCTCAGTACAGACCCTCGGCACTCCCTCAGAACAGACCCTCGGCTGTCCCTCAGTACAGACCCTCGGCTGTCCCTCAGTACAGACCCTCCCCTGTCCCTCAGTACAGACCCTCGGCTGTCCCTCAGTACAGACCCTCGGCTGTCCCTCAGTACAGACCCTCGGCTGTCCCTCAGTACAGACCCTCCCCTGTCCCTCAGTACAGACCCTCGGCTGTCCCTCAGTACAGACCCTCGGCTGTCCCTCAGTACAGACCCTCGGCTGTCCCTCAGTACAGACCCTCCCCTGTCCCTCAGTACAGACCCTCGGCTGTCCCTCAGTACAGACCCTCGGCTGTCCCTCAGTACTGACCCTCGGCTGTCCCTCAGTACAGACCCTCGGCTGTCCCTCAGTACAGACCCTCCCCTGTCCCTCAGTACAGACCCTCCCCTGTCCCTCAGTACAGACCCTCGACTGTCCCTCAGTACAGACCCTCGGCTGTCCCTCAGAACAGACCCTCGGCTGTCCCTCAGAACAGACCCTCCCCTGTCCCTCAGTACTGACCCTCGGCTGTCCCTCAGTACAGACCCTCGGCACTCCCTCAGAACAGACCCTCGGCTGTCCCTCAGTACAGACCCTCGGCTGTCCCTCAGTACAGACCCTCCCCTGTCCCTCAGTACAGACCCTCGGCTGTCCCTCAGTACAGACCCTCGGCTGTCCCTCAGTACAGACCCTCGGCTGTCCCTCAGTACAGACCCTCCCCTGTCCCTCAGTACAGACCCTCGGCTGTCCCTCAGTACAGACCCTCGGCTGTCCCTCAGTACAGACCCTCGGCTGTCCCTCAGTACAGACCCTCCCCTGTCCCTCAGTACAGACCCTCGGCTGTCCCTCAGTACAGACCCTCGGCTGTCCCTCAGTACTGACCCTCGGCTGTCCCTCAGTACAGACCCTCGGCTGTCCCTCAGTACAGACCCTCCCCTGTCCCTCAGTACAGACCCTCCCCTGTCCCTCAGTACAGACCCTCGACTGTCCCTCAGTACTGACCCTCGGCACTCCCTCAGTACTGACCCTCGACTGTCCCTCAGTACAGACCCTCGGCTGTCCCTCAGTACAGACCCTCGGCTGTCCCTCAGTACAGACCCTCGGCTGTCCCTCAGTACTGACCCTCGGCACTCCCTCAGTACAGACCCTCGGCTGTCCCTCAGTACAGACCCTCGGCTGTCCCTCAGTACAGACCCTCCCCTGTCCCTCAGTACAGACCCTCCCCTGTCCCTCAGTACAGACCCTCCCCTGTCCCTCAGTACAGACCCTCGGCTGTCCCTCAGTACAGACCCTCCCCTGTCCCTCAGTACAGACCCTCGGCTGTCCCTCAGTACTGACCCTCGGCTGTCCCTCAGTACAGACCCTCGGCTGTCCCTCAGTACAGACCCTCCCCTGTCCCTCAGTACAGACCCTCCCCTGTCCCTCAGTACAGACCCTCGGCTGTCCCTCAGTACAGACCCTCCCCTGTCCCTCAGTACAGACCCTCGGCTGTCCCTCAGTACTGACCCTCGGCACTCCCTCAGTACTGACCCTCGACTGTCCCTCAGTACAGACCCTCCCCTGTCCCTCAGTACAGACCCTCCCCTGTCCCTCAGTACAGACCCTCGGCTGTCCCTCAGTACAGACCCTCGGCTGTCCCACAGTACAGACCCTCCCCTGTCCCTCAGTACAGACCCTCGGCTGTCCCTCAGTACAGACCCTCGGCTGTCCCTCAGTACTGACCCTCGGCTGTCCCTCAGTACTGACCCTCGACTGTCCCTCAGTACAGACCCTCCCCTGTCCCTCAGTACAGACCCTCCCCTGTCCCTCAGTACAGACCCTCGGCTGTCCCTCAGTACAGACCCTCGGCTGTCCCTCAGTACAGACCCTCCCCTGTCCCACAGTACAGACCCTCGGCTGTCCCTCAGTACAGACCCTCGGCTGTCCCTCAGTACAGACCCTCGGCTGTCCCTCAGTACAGACCTTCGGCTGTCCCTCAGTACAGACCCTCCCCTGTCCCACAGTACAGACCCTCGGCTGTCCCTCAGTACAGACCCTCGGCTGTCCCTCAGTACAGACCCTCGGCTGTCCCTCAGTACAGACCTTCGGCTGTCCCTCAGTACTGACCCTCGGCTGTCCCTCAGTACAGACCCTCCCCTGTCCCACAGTACAGACCCTCGGCTGTCCCTCAGTACAGACCCTCGGCTGTCCCTCAGTACAGACCTTCGGCTGTCCCTCAGTACTGACCCTCGGCTGTCCCTCAGTACAGACCCTCCCCTGTCCCTCAGTACAGACCCTCCCCTGTCCCTCAGTACAGACCCTCGGCTGTCCCTCAGTACAGACCCTCCCCTGTCCCACAGTACAGACCCTCGGCTGTCCCTCAGTACAGACCCTCGGCTGTCCCTCAGTACAGACCCTCGGCTGTCCCTCAGTACTGACCCTCGGCTGTCCCTCAGTACAGACCCTCGGCTGTCCCTCAGTACAGACCCTCGGCTGTCCCTCAGTACTGACCCTCGGCTGTCCCTCAGTACTGACCCTCGGCTGTCCCTCAGTACTGACCCTCGGCTGTCCCTCAGTACTGACCCTCGGCTGTCCCTCAGTACTGACCCTCGGCTGTCCCTCAGTACTGACCCTCGGCTGTCCCACAGTACAGACCCTCGGCTGTCCCTCAGTACTGACCCTCGGCTGTCCCTCAGTACTGACCCTCGGCTGTCCCACAGTACAGACCCTCGGCTGTCCCTCAGTACAGACCCTCCCCTGTCCCTCAGTACAGACCCTCCCCTGTCCCTCAGTACAGACCCTCGGCTGTCCCTCAGTACAGACCCTCGGCTGTCCCTCAGTACTGACCCTCGGCTGTCCCTCAGTACTGACCCTCGGCACTCCCTCAGTACTGACCCTCGACTGTCCCTCAGTACAGACCCTCCCCTGTCCCTCAGTACAGACCCTCCCCTGTCCCTCAGTACAGACCCTCGGCACTCCCTCAGTACAGACCCTCCCCTGTCCCTCAGTACAGACCCTCGGCACTCCCTCAGTACAGACCCTCGGCTGTCCCTCAGTACAGACCCTCCCCTGTCCCTCAGTACTGACCCTCGGCTGTCCCTCAGAACAGACCCTCCCCTGTCCCTCAGTACTGACCCTCGGCTGTCCCTCAGTACAGACCCTCGGCTGTCCCTCAGAACAGACCCTCCCCTGTCCCTCAGTACAGACCCTCGGCTGTCCCTCAGAACAGACCCTCCCCTGTCCCTCAGTACTGACCCTCCCCTGTCCCTCAGAACAGACCCTCCCCTGTCCCTCAGTACTGACCCTCGGCTGTCCCTCAGTACTGACCCTCGGCTGTCCCTCAGTACTGACCCTCGGCTGTCCCTCAGTACTGACCCTCGGCTGTCCCTCAGAACAGACCCTCCCCTGTCCCTCAGAACAGACCCTCCCCTGTCCCTCAGTACTGACCCTCGGCTGTCCCTCAGAACAGACCCTCGGCTGTCCCTCAGTACAGACCCTCCCCTGTCCCTCAGTACAGACCCTCGGCTGTCCCTCAGAACAGACCCTCCCCTGTCCCTCAGTACTGACCCTCGGCTGTCCCTCAGTACTGACCCTCGGCTGTCCCTCAGAACAGACCCTCCCCTGTCCCTCAGAACAGACCCTCGGCTGTCCCTCAGAACAGACCCTCCCCTGTCCCTCAGAACAGACCCTCCCCTGTCCCTCAGTACTGACCCTCGGCTGTCCCTCAGTACTGACCCTCGGCTGTCCCTCAGTACTGACCCTCGGCTGTCCCTCAGTACTGACCCTCGGCTGTCCCTCAGTACAGACCCTCCCCTGTCCCTCAGTACAGACCCTCGGCTGTCCCTCAGTACTGACCCTCGGCCCTCCCTCAGTACTGACCCTCGGCTGTCCCTCAGTACTGACCCTCGGCTGTCCCTCAGTACTGACCCTCGGCTGTCCCTCAGTACAGACCCTCGGCCCTCCCTCAGTACTGACCCTCGGCCCTCCCTCAGTACTGACCCTCGGCTGTCCCTCAGTACTGACCCTCGGCTGTCCCTCAGTACTGACCCTCGGCTGTCCCTCAGTACAGACCCTCCCCTGTCCCTCAGTACAGACCCTCGGCACTCCCTCAGTACAGACCCTCCCCTGTCCCTCAGTACAGACCCTCCCCTGTCCCTCAGTACTGACCCTCGGCACTCCCTCAGTACCGACCCTCGGCTGTCCCTCAGTACAGACCCTCGGCACTCCCTCAGTACAGACCCTCGGCTGTCCCTCAGTACAGACCCTCGGCACTCCCTCAGTACAGACCCTCGGCTGTCCCTCAGTACAGACCCTCGGCACTCCCTCAGTACAGACCCTCCCCTGTCCCTCAGTACAGACCCTCGGCACTCCCTCAGTACAGACCCTCGGCTGTCCCTCAGTACAGACCCTCGGCTGTCCCTCAGTACAGACCCTCGGCTGTCCCTCAGAACAGACCCTCGGCTGTCCCTCAGTACAGACCCTCGGCTGTCCCTCAGTACAGACCCTCGGCACTCCCTCAGTACAGACCCTCCCCTGTCCCTCAGTACAGACCCTCGGCACTCCCTCAGTACAGACCCTCGGCTGTCCCTCAGTACAGACCCTCGGCTGTCCCTCAGTACAGACCCTCGGCTGTCCCTCAGAACAGACCCTCGGCACTCCCTCAGTACAGACCCTCGGCACTCCCTCAGTACAGACCCTCGGCACTCCCTCAGTACAGACCCTCCCCTGTCCCTCAGTACAGACCCTCGGCACTCCCTCAGAACAGACCCTCCCCTGTCCCTCAGTACTGACCCTCGGCACTCCCTCAGAACAGACCCTCCCCTGTCCCTCAGTACAGACCCTCCCCTGTCCCTCAGTACAGACCCTCCCCTGTCCCTCAGTACAGACCCTCGGCTGTCCCTCAGTACAGACCCTCGGCTGTCCCTCAGTACAGACCCTCGGCACTCCCTCAGTACAGACCCTCCCCTGTCCCTCAGTACAGACCCTCGGCTGTCCCTCAGTACAGACCCTCGGCACTCCCTCAGTACAGACCCTCCCCTGTCCCTCAGTACAGACCCTCGGCACTCCCTCAGTACAGACCCTCGGCTGTCCCTCAGTACAGACCCTCGGCTGTCCCTCAGTACTGACCCTCGGCTGTCCCTCAGAACAGACCCTCGGCTGTCCCTCAGTACAGACCCTCGGCACTCCCTCAGTACAGACCCTCCCCTGTCCCTCAGTACAGACCCTCGGCTGTCCCTCAGTACAGACCCTCGGCTGTCCCTCAGTACCGACCCTCCCCTGTCCCTCAGTACAGACCCTCGGCTGTCCCTCAGTACAGACCCTCGGCTGTCCCTCAGTACAGACCCTCGGCTGTCCCTCAGTACAGACCCTCGGCACTCCCTCAGTACAGACCCTCCCCTGTCCCTCAGTACAGACCCTCGGCTGTCCCTCAGTACAGACCCTCGGCACTCCCTCAGTACAGACCCTCCCCTGTCCCTCAGTACAGACCCTCGGCACTCCCTCAGTACAGACCCTCGGCTGTCCCTCAGTACAGACCCTCGGCTGTCCCTCAGTACTGACCCTCGGCTGTCCCTCAGAACAGACCCTCGGCTGTCCCTCAGTACAGACCCTCGGCACTCCCTCAGTACAGACCCTCCCCTGTCCCTCAGTACAGACCCTCGGCTGTCCCTCAGTACAGACCCTCGGCTGTCCCTCAGTACCGACCCTCCCCTGTCCCTCAGTACAGACCCTCCCCTGTCCCTCAGTACAGACCCTCGGCTGTCCCTCAGTACAGACCCTCGGCTGTCCCTCAGTACAGACCCTCGGCTGTCCCTCAGTACAGACCCTCGGCACTCCCTCAGGACAGACCCTCGGCTGTCCCTCAGTACAGACCCTCCCCTGTCCCTCAGTACAGACCCTCGGCACTCCCTCAGTACAGACCCTCCCCTGTCCCTCGGTACAGACCCTCCCCTGTCCCTCAGTACAGACCCTCGGCACTCCCTCAGTACAGACCCTCGGCTGTCCCTCAGTACAGACCCTCGGCACTCCCTCAGTACAGACCCTCCCCTGTCCCTCAGTACAGACCCTCGGCACTCCCTCAGTACTGACCCTCGGCTGTCCCTCAGTACTGACCCTCGGCTGTCCCTCAGTACAGACCCTCGGCTGTCCCTCAGTACAGACCCTCCCCTGTCCCTCAGTACAGACCCTCGGCTGTCCCTCAGTACAGACCCTCGGCTGTCCCTCAGTACAGACCCTCGGCTGTCCCTCAGTACAGACCCTCGGCACTCCCTCAGTACTGACCCTCGGCTGTCCCTCAGTACTGACCCTCGGCTGTCCCTCAGTACAGACCCTCGGCTGTCCCTCAGTACAGACCCTCCCCTGTCCCTCAGTACAGACCCTCGGCTGTCCCTCAGTACAGACCCTCGGCTGTCCCTCAGTACAGACCCTCGGCACTCCCTCAGTACAGACCCTCCCCTGTCCCTCAGTACAGACCCTCCCCTGACCCTCAGTACAGACCCTCGGAACTCCCTCAGTACAGACCCTCGGCTGTCCCTCAGTACAGACCCTCCCCTGTCCCTCAGTACAGACCCTCTCCTGTCCCTCAGTACAGACCCTCCCCTGTCCCTCAGTACAGACCCTCCCCTGTCCCTCAGTACAGACCCTCGGCACTCCCTCAGTACAGACCCTCGGCACTCCCTCAGTACAGACCCTCCCCTGTCCCTCAGTACAGACCCTCCCCTGTCCCTCAGTACAGACCCTTCCCTGTCCCTCAGTACAGACCCTCGGCACTCCCTCAGTACAGACCCTCCCCTGTCCCTCAGTACAGACCCTCGGCTGTCCCTCAGTACAGACCCTCCCCTGTCCCTCAGTACTGACCCTCGGCACTCCCTCAGTACTGACCCTCGGCACTCCCTCAGTACTGACCCTCGGCTGTCCCTCAGTACAGACCCTCGGCTGTCCCTCAGTACAGACCCTCGACTGTCCCTCAGTACAGACCCTCGGCTGTCCCTCAGTACAGACCCTCGGCACTCCCTCAGTACAGACCCTCGGCACTCCCTCAGTACAGACCCTCGGCTGTCCCTCAGTACAGACCCTCGGCTGTCCCTCAGTACAGACCCTCGGCTGTCCCTCAGTACAGACCCTCCCCTGTCCCTCAGTACAGACCCTCGGCACTCCCTCAGTATAGACCCTCCCCTGTCCCTCAGTACAACACTGAATTGTTTTCCTGAGTTATGGACTCAAGTGTCCGGAGTGAGATTTGACCCTCTGACCTTCTCACTAATGTTTCAGAGCGATTCTATTGAGTCACAACTGTCACAAGTTTAGAAACTTCTGCTTTGGAACAGAACTTCCCCCTGTCAAACTGCCGATTGGGAACGGACATCCCGACACACGAGATAACCGTTTGAAACACTGACAGTTGTGTAAGAAACAACGGCTGCATTTTGCCCTGAATTAAAGCTGGCTTCACACCGGGGTCAAAGGTCCTGGATAATTGAACAGCGGAACATCAGGAGCAGAACCCAAACCAGCTCATACAAAAATCAGAAGTGAAGCCAGAAATATTGGAAAGCATTTTCCCCAGACCATAATAATCACATTCAATCCTCGTGATCAAAGTGTTTCGTCCAAAGAACAAAGAACGGTCGAAGCGTGCGCCGACCAGGGGACCTGCCTAAACTCAAACCGTCTGCACTTCCGGAGTCCGTATCATTCCATTCCCACCCTATTCATATATTTGTCTCGATGTCCCTTCAATGCCGCTATCGTACCTGCTCCCACCCCCTCCCCAGGCAGCTGACCCTAACCCTAATTCTCATGGTGCCTCGATGTAGCAACACTGGTCAGTTTCTGCTCCCCGGACCCAGATTACCTGGTAGGTTGGGGACTTGGGCGGAGAGATGGCAAATGGAGTTTATCCAGACAAATGTGAGGTAATGCATTTTGGTGGGTCTAACATCGAGGGGAAATATACCGTAAATGGCAAAACTCTTTGGAATATAGAAAGTCAGAGAGATCTGGGTGTGCAGGTCCACAGATCAAAGAACAAAGAACAAAGAAATGTACAGCACAGGAACAGGCCCTTCGGCCCTCCAAGCCCGTGCCGACCATGCTGCCCGACTAAACTACAATCTTCTACACTTCCTGGGTCCGTATCCCTCTATTCCCATCCTATTCATATATTTGTCAAGATGCCCCTTAAATGTCCCTATCATCCCTGCTTCCACCACCTCCTCCGGTAGCGAGTTCCAGGCACCCACTACCCTCTGCGTAAAAAACCTGCCTCGTACATCTACTCTAAACCTTGCCCCTCTCATCTTAAACCTATGCCCCCTAGTAATTGACCCCTCTACCCTGGGGACATGCCTCTGACTATCCACTCTGTCTATGCTCCTCATAATTTTATATACCTCTATCAGGTCTCCCCTCAACCTCCTTCGTTCCAGTGAGAACAAACCGAGTTTATTCAATCGCTCCTCATAGCTAATGCCCTCCATACCAGGCAACATTCTGGTAAATCTCTTCTGCACCCTCTCTAAAGCCTCCACATCCTTCTGGTAGTGTGGCGACCAGAATTGAACACTATACTCCAAGTGTGGCCTAACTAAGGTTCTATACAGCTGCAACATGACTTGCCAATTCTTATACTCAATGCCCCGGCCAATGAAGGCAAGCATGCCGTATGCCTTCTTGACTACCTTCTCCACCTGTGTTGCCCCTTTCAATGACCTGTGGACCTGTACTCCTAGATCTCTTTGACTTTCAATACTCTTGAGGGTTCTACCATTCACTGTATATTCCCTACCTGCATTAGACCTTCCAAAATGCATTACCTTACATTTGTCTGGATTAATCTCCATCTGCCATCTCTCCGCCCAAGTCTCCACACAATTTAAATCCTGCTGTATCCTCCGACAGTCCTCATCGCTATCCGCAATTCCACCAACCTTTGTGTCGTCTGCAAACTTACTAATCAGATCAGTTACATTTTCCTCCAAATCATTTATATATACTACAAAGAGCAAAGGTCCCAGCACTGATCCCTGTGGAACACCACTGGTCACAGCCCTCCAATTAGAAAAGCATCCCTCCATTGCTACTCTCTGCCTTCTATGGCCTAGCCAGTTCTGTATCCACCTTGCCAGCTCACCCCTGATCCCGTGGGACTTCACCTTTTGTACTAGTCTACCATGAGGGACCTTGTCAAAGGCCTTACTGAAGTCCATATAGACAACATCTACTGCCCTACCTGCATCAATCATCTTAGTGACCGCCTCGAAAAACTCTATCAAGTTAGTGAGACACGACCTCCCCTTCACAAAACCGTGCTGCCTCTCACTAATACGTCCATTTGCTTCCAAATGGGAGTAGATCCTGTCTCGAAGAATTCTCTCCAGTAATTTCCTTACCACTGAAGTAAGGCTCACCGGCCTGTAGTTCCCGGGATTATCCTTGCTACCCTTCTTAAACAGAGGAACAACATTGGCTATTCTCCAGTCCTCCGGGACATCCCCTGAAGACAGCGAGGATCCAAAGATTTCTGTCAAGGCCTCAGCAATTTCCTCTCCAGCCTCCTTCAGTATTCTGGGGTAGATCCCATCAGGCCCTGGGGACTTATCTACCTTAATATTTTTTAAGACACCCAACACCTCGTCTTTTTGGATCTCAATGTGACCCAGGCTATCTACAAACCTTTTGTAAGGGCCACGAAGAATCCAGCACGAGTTTTAAGGATTCAAAATAATAATGTTTATTTACTATAACATATATACATAACAGTAGCAGTAACTTCCCTTGCTACCTTCTCCTTCCTGCTGGTTCCTGAACTGGCCAGCTTATTTATACTAGGAGTTTCTCCGCCCCCCTCATTGGGGAAGCTCATACTCCCATAGGATTGTGGGATAGTCATTAGTCCCCAGCCAATCGTAAGTAGGCAGGTTCTCACATCCCTCCCCCCCAAAGTCCAAGGAATCCACCGAAGACCCTGGCGAAGGAGGGCTTTGGACTCGTTTGGCCGCAGGCCGGACGCCATTTGCACGCGGCGCTGGATCAGGCGGCGTGTAACGAGACGGAGACCGGCGCTTCCATGATGAACGGCGCGGTTGTACATCCACGGCCCATGGACCCGAGGATTCCCCCTCTGATGCGTCCTGTGTCTCCATCTCGGAGTCAGAGTCTGCTGCCTCCGTCATGTCAGCGTCTCTATCTCCGCGCGGTTCTGTAACGACCTGCGCAGGCTTCGAGTGAGGCACCAGTGGAAGATTTTGAGGACTACCTTCCCTTGTCTCTGGTCTCTGCGGCTGTTGAAATGAGCTCCGGGGGCGGGGAATCTTTTGAGGGGATGATCTTCTGGACCGGACGTGGTCTACATGTTTTCGCTGGAGACGACCCTGGGCTTGCACTTGGTAAGATATAGGGCCCGTTTGGCGAAAGATTACACCAGGAACCCACTGGGCACCACCAGTAAAATTCCGAACGAACACTGGGTCACCGGGCGCAAACTGCCGAATCGGACGATGCCGAGACAATCCCGGTCCCTGCCGTTCTTGTGTGCGGCGTACTTTTGCGCCAATGTCCGGGAAGACCATACTAAGGCGGGTGCGAAGTCTCCGGCCCATTAGGAGTTCTGCGGGAACTACCCCAGTCACTGTATGGGGGGGTGGTCCTGTACGTAAACAAAAAGCGAGCCAGTCTCGTGTCCATTGATCCGGAAGACTGCTTCTTTAGGCCTCTTTTGAATGTCTGCACTGCGCGCTCTGCCAACCCATT
Source organism: Scyliorhinus torazame (assembly GCF_047496885.1). Lineage (NCBI taxonomy): Eukaryota > Metazoa > Chordata > Chondrichthyes > Carcharhiniformes > Scyliorhinidae > Scyliorhinus > Scyliorhinus torazame. The sequence continues at coordinate 5,026,796 of NC_092712.1, forward strand.
TGAAGCCGGGTGGTAAGGGGCAGTGCGGATATGGCGGATGCCGTTCTTCTTTGTAAACCTAACAAACTCCTCACTGGTGAATGGAGTGCCGTTATCCGTGAGCAGCACCTCGGGGAGGCCATGCGTACTAAACGACAAACGCATCTTTTCAATTGTTGCGCAGGACGTTGTCCCCTGCATCTTATGCACCTCCAGCCATTTGGACTGGGCGTCAATTAGTAGAAGGAACATGGATCCTTGAAAAGGGCCTGCGAAATCCGCATGTAAGCGTGCCCAAGACCGCCCTGGCCATTCCCAGTGATGTTGGGGCACGGCCGGCGGAAGCTTCTGATGCTCCTGGCAAATGGAGCAGTTTTGGGCCACCTTCTCAATGTCGGTGTCGAGGCCTGGCCACCAGACATAACTCCGGGCCAACATTTTCATTTTGGTCACGCCCGGATGCCCATTGTGCAAGTCTGTTAGTATCAGCTCCTGGCCTTTTTCCGGGACAATCACACGCGTCCCCCACAAGAGGATGCCGTCTTCCACGCTGAATTCTGACAGCTTGGAGGAAAATGCCCACAACTCGCCTGGGAGCTGTCTATGCTGCCCACCATACAGGACTATGTGTCGAACCTTTGACAGGACTGGCTCCGTCTGGGTCCACTCACGGATCTGTGATGCCGTGACAGGCAAGGTGTCCATAAAATTTAGGGTTGCAACCACCTCACCGATCGTGGGGGTCGACATGGGGCCGGTCGATAAAGGCAATCGGCTCAGTGCGTCGGCATTTGCTATCTGCGTACCTGGTTTGTGCTCCAGAGAATACTCGTATGCAGCGAGCAACAAAGCCCAGCGCTGGATCCGTGCAGAAGCAATGGGCGGTATTGGCTTATCCTCTCTGAAAAGTCCCAGCAGGGGCTTATGATCAGTCACGATAGTGAAATGGCGGCCGTACACATACTGGTGGAAGCGTTTTACCGCAAAAACCACTGCCAGGCCCTCCTTCTCGATCTGCGCGTACTTTTTCTCCGCTGCAGTCAATGTGCGGGAGGCGAAAGCTATCGGTCGCTCGGCCCCGTTCTCCATCTTGTGGGACAGGACGGCCCCAATACCATACGGGGATGCATCACATGTGACGAGCAAAGGCTTTCCTGGATCATAGTGGGTTAGTAACCCAGACGACGACAATTGTTGCTTTACCCGCCGGAAAGCGGTTTCTTGCGGCTGACTCCAAACCCAGGTGTGATTTTTCTTTAGCAGCAGGTGTAAGGGGGCCAGCGTAGTTGCCAGATTGGGGAGGAACTTCCCGTAATAGTTTACGAGACCGAGAAAAGAACGAAGATGCGAAGTGTCAGTCGGGGTGGGGGCCTGTTGAATCACGCGCACCTTCTCTGCGACGGGGTGCAGACCCTCGCGGTCCACCCGATAACCTAGGTAGACTACTTCTTTTGCCTGAAATACGCACTTTGTGCGACGTAAACGGACTCCAGCCCCCGAAAGGCGTCTAAGGACAGCCTCCAAATTTTCCAAATGTTCTTGCTCCGACGTCCCTGTAATCAAAACGTCATCTAAGTAGACAGCCACACGTGGTAAACCTCTCAAAATGCCCTCCATAACACGTTGAAAAATTGCGCAGGCAGAGGATACTCCAAAGGGCAACCGTGTATATTCATACAGGCCCCGGTGTGTATTAATTGTTACATATGGTCGGGAGGCAGGGTCCAGCTCCAACTGCAGGTAGGCGTGACTCATATCTAATTTTGTGAATGAGTCCACCTGCAAGTTTCGCGTAGAGATCCTCTATGCGAGGCATTGGATATCGGACGAGTTGGGAAGCCGTATTCACTGTAAGTTTATAGTCGCCACACAAGCGAACTGTGGCATCTGGCTTCATTACAGGTACAATTGGTGCTGCCCAGTCAGCAAAATGAACGGGCCTGATAATCCCCAAACTCTCCAAACGAGTGAGCTCCCCTTCTACTTTCTCGAGCAAGGCGTAAGGCACTGGGCGCGCCCGGAAATAGCGCGGCGTGGCTCCTGGTTCAATTTGGATACGGGCTATGGCCCCTTTTATTTTCCCCAAACCAGGCTGGAATACGTCTGGGTATCGTCCTAGCACCTCAGTCAACCCTTCAGAAACTGTTTGGAGGATGTGCTGCCATTGCAACCGCAAATGGCGCAACCAGTCCCGACCCAACAGGCTGGGCCCATGGCCGCGCACCACGATAAGTGGGAAACGCCCCTCCTGGCATCAACAGACAACAGGGGTCATTGTAGTTCCTGCAATGTCCAGTGGTTCCCCCGTGTAGGTGGCCAACCTGGCCTGTGAGTCGGTTAATGTAAGGGTCTGTATACCCTGCTTGATGCGGTCGAATGTCCTCTGGGCGATCAGGGAGACCGTTGCGCCAGTGTCCAACTCCATCACGAGCGGGTGACCATTGACCCATACTGTCACCTTAATGGGGGCCACACGGGGAGCTGCCACACAATGCAGCTGCAGGCAGTCGTCCTCCGTCTCCACGTCCTCAGGAGTAGTCGCCGCAGGTTCATCCACATGGAAGGTACGGCCTCTGGGCTGGTCCCAGTTACGGCCCCTGGGCTGGTCCCAGTTTCGGTCGGAACGACGGCGCCTCTGGCATCCCCAGGACTGCCGTCCGCGACGGGGTCGGCGCCTACAAGTCTGAAATGGACATGGCTCCCCATCCATTGGCTCTGGAGAAGGCTCCCTTCGGGGAGGAATGTCCGATGGCCACTGGCGTCGGTCCGGACGTTGCCTCGCCCAAGGTACCGCAGGGGTGCGGGGGGACGTTTTTGGGTGGAAAGGGTTGCGCCCCAAGGCATGCACTTCCATTCCGTGTAGCTCCTGTACTCCTCGCTCTGCGCTCTCTTGGGACAATACTATTTGAATGGCCTGTTGAAAAGTCAATGTTGGCTCCGCTAACAACTTTCTCTGGGTGGCCGCATTGTTAATACCGCAAACCAAACGGTCGCGTAACATTTCTGACAAGGTCTCACCATAGCCACAGTACTCCGCAATCCCGCGTAGCCTGGATAAAAAAAAAAAGTCGGCAAGGGATTCTCCTGGGGACCTCTCAGCGGTATTAAACCGGTAACGCTGGACTATCGTGGACGGGGTTGGGTTAAAATGTTGCCCCACTATATTCACAAGTTCATCAAACGTTTTGGTGTCCGGCGCAGCTGGGTACGTAAGGCTCCTAATCACCCCAAACGTATGCGTTATGACCACCTGGCGCTCGTTTTCGGTGATATTGTTTGCTCGGAAATACTAACGCATCCGTTGTGCGTACTGGTTCCAGCTTTCCAGCGCAGCATCAAAAACATCCAAACGTCCGTACAGAGGCATGGTATAATAGAAAACAACTTCCGACCTGTATCCAACAAAAATCCAGGGAGGTGGCTTCGGCAGTGTAGACAGCTATTCACTTTTACCTTCGTCACCAGTTTTGTAAGGGCCACGAAGAATCCAGCACGGGTTTTAAGGATACAAAATAATAACATTTATTTACTATAACATATATACATAACAGTGGCAGTAACTTCCCTTGCTACCTTCTCCTTCCTGCTGGTTCCTGAACTGGCCAGCTTATTTATACTAGGAGTTTCTCCGCCCCCCTCATTGGGGAAGCTCATACTCCCATAGGATTGTAGGATAGTCATTAGTCCCCAGCCAATGGTAAGTAGGCAGGTTATAACAACACCCTTCTCCAGACTCAACATCTACCAATTTCTTCTCTTTGGTGAATACTGATGCAAAGTATTCATTTAGTACCTCGCCCATTTCCTCTGGCTCCACACATAGATTCCCTTGCCTATCCTTCAGTGGGCCAACACTTTCCCTGGCTACCCTCTTGCTTTTTTTAAAATAAATATTTTATTGAAAATTTTTGGTCAACCAACACAGTAGATTGTGCATCCTTTACACAATATTATAACAACACAAATAACAATGACCTATTTTATAAACAAAAAATGAATAAATAATAAATAACAAAAATGAAAACTAACCCTAATTGGCAACTGCCTTGTCACAAGTAACACTCTCCAAAAATATAATTTAACAGTCCAATATATAATTATCTGTCGCAACGACCTATACATATTATACAGTATATATTAACAACCCTGAGAGTCCTTCTGGTTCCTCCTCCCCCCCAACCCCCCCCCCCCCCCCGATCCTGGGCTGCTGCTGCTGCCTTCTTTTTTCCATTCCATCTATCTTTCTGCGAGGTATTCGACGAACGGTTGCCACCGCCTGGTGAACCCTTGAGCCGACCCCCTTAGAACGAACTTAATCCGCTCTAGCTTTATAAACCCTGTCATGTCGTTTATCCAGGTCTCCACCCCCGGGGGCTTGGCTTCTTTCCACATTAACAATATCCTGCGCCGGGCTACTAGGGACGCAAAGGCCAAAACATCGGCCTCTCTCGCCTCCTGCACTCCCGGCTCTTGTGCAACCCCAAATATAGCCAACCCCCAGCTTGGTTCGACCCAGACTCCTACTACTTTTGAAAGCACCTTTGTCACCCCCATCCAAAACCCCTGTAGTGCCGGGCATGACCAAAACATATGGGTATGATTCGCTGGGCTTCTCGAGCACCTCGCACACCTATCCTCCACCCCAAAAAATTTACTGAGCCGTGCTCCAGTCATATGTGCCCTGTGTAATACCTTAAACTGAATCAGGCTTAGCCTGGCACACGAGGACGACGAGTTTACCCTGCTTAGGGCATCTGCCCACAGCCCCTCCTCGATCTCCTCCCCCAGCTCTTCTTCCCATTTCCCTTTTAGTTCATCTACCATAGTCTCCCCTTCGTCCCTCATTTCCCTATATATATCTGACACCTTACCATCCCCCACCCATGTCTTTGAGATCACTCTGTCCTGCACCTCTTGTGTCGGGAGCTGCGGGAATTCCCTCACCTGTTGCCTCGCAAAAGCCCTCAGTTGCATATACCTGAATGCATTCCCTTGGGGCAACCCATATTTCTCGGTCAGCGCTCCCAGACTCGCGAACTTCCCATCCACAAACAGATCTTTCAGTTGTGTTATTCCTGCTCTTTGCCACATTCCATATCCCCCATCCATTCCCCCCGGGGCAAACCTATGGTTGTTTCTTATCGGGGACCCCCCCCAAGGCTCCAGTCTTTCCCCTATGCCGTCTCCACTGTCCCCAAATCTTCAGTGTAGCCACCACCACCGGGCTTGTGGTGTAGTTCCTCGGTGAGAACGGCAATGGGGCTGTCACCATAGCCTGTAGGCTAGTCCCCCTACAGGACGCCCTCTCTAATCTCTTCCACGCCGCTCCCTCCTCCTCTCCCATCCACTTACTCACCATTGAAATATTAGCGGCCCAATAATACTCACTTAGGCTCGGTAGTGCCAGCCCCCCCCCCTATCCCTGCTACGCTGTAAGAATCCCTTCCTCACTCTCGGGGTCTTCCCGGCCCACAAAAAAACAAATAATGCTCTTTTCAATCCTTTTAAAAAAAGCCTTCGTGATCACCACCGTGAGGCACTGAAACACAAAGAGGAATCTCGGGAGGACCACCATCTTAACCGCCTGCACCCTCCCTGCCAATGTGCCCCAATTCTTGGCTATCTGGATCCCCAGGTAACGAAAGTCCCTTGTTACCTTCCTCAGCGGTAGGTCCTCTATTTCTCTACTCTGCTCCCCTGGATGCACCACAAACAACTCACTTTTCCCCATGTTCAATTTATACCCTGAAAAATCCCCAAACTCCCCAAGTATCCACATTATTTCTGGCATCCCCTCCGCCGGGTCCGCCACGTATAGTAGCAAATCGTCCGCATACAAAGATACCCGGTGTTCTTCTCCTCCTCTAAGTACTCCCCTCCACTTCCTGGAACCCCTCAACGCTATAGCCAGGGGCTCAATCGCCAGTGCAAACAATAATGGGGACAGAGGGCATCCCTGCCTTGTCCCTCTATGGAGCCGAAAATATGCAGATCCCCGTCCATTCGTGACCACGCTCGCCATCGGGGCCCTATACAACAGCTGCACCCATCTAACATACCCCTCTCCAAAACCAAATCTCCTCAACACCTCCCACAAATAATCCCACTCCACTCTATCAAATGCTTTCTCGGCATCCATCGCCACTACTATCTCCGTTTCTCCCTCTGGTGGGGCCATCATCATTACCCCTAACAGCCTCCGTATATTCGTGTTCAGCTGTCTCCCCTTCACAAACCCAGTTTGGTCCTCGTGGACCACCCCCGGGACACATTCCTCTATTCTCATTGCCATTACCTTGGCCAGGATCTTGGCATCTACATCTAGGAGGGAAATAGGTCTATAGGACCCGCATTGTAGCGGGTCCTTTTCATTCTTTAAGAGAAGCGATATCGTTGCTTCAGACATAGTCGGGGGCAGTTGTCCCCTTTCCTTTGCCTCATTAAAGGTCCTCGTCAATACCGGGGCGAGCAAGTCCACATATTTTCTATAGAATTCGACTGGGAATCCATCCTGTCCCGGGGCCTTTCCCGCCTGCATGCTCCTAATTCCTTTCACCACTTCTTCTACCTCGATCTGTGCTCCCAGTCCCACCCTTTCCTGCTCTTCCACCTTGGGAAATTCCAGCCGATCCAAGAAGCCCATCATTCTCTCCCTCCCATCCGGGGGTTGAGCTTCATGTCATGATATTCAAACACACACATCATGATAGACACACCAACAGACAAATCAGAACACACAACACCACAACCAATGACAGAAAGATATAAAAGCACAGACACGACCCCCGGTGGTCAGTATTAGCTGCAGAGGAGAACCAGGACACATCTGTTGCCAAACACACTTAGGGAGACAGCACGTGCAGAGTATCCAGAACGAACTGTATTATAAGAGTTATAATAAAATAGAGTTGTACCACATACAACTGTGTTGGCTCATTTGTGCACCAGAGCACCCAACACCACATGGTACAGGAGTGGATCGATACCTGCCGGCATACCTCCGTGTACACAGACAACCAGCAGTGCCCAGGCATGATGTACGAGCTCCCGGTTCCGCAGCCGCTCCAGTGCCACGGCGACCTCCGCGAAAACTGGCGGCGATTCCGGCAAATGTTCGAATTGTTCCTGGTGGCAGCTGAATTCAAAGACCTGGATGATAGGAAAAAAATTGAATTTCTCCTCACCATCGCCGGTGCAAGGGCAAGAGAAATATTCACAAGGTTCAGGTTCTTCAGGAGGCAGCAAAGGTACGATTACCAGGCAGTCCTGGGCAAATTCTCCAAGTACTGTGAAGAAAAGGCAATCCAATCGGCAAGTAAAGGTAAGAAAAGCTGCAGTACTCACCTCGTGGCTGGGATCCCGGAGCCCGAATTCCCAGAGGCCGAAATCCCGGGCCTGAGAGAAGGCTGGGTCGAGGTCGGCGGCCATCTTGCTAAAGGTATAACGCTAGCACAGTTGCGCGAGAAGTGCGCAGAACCGGAAGTTTCGTTTGCGCATGCGCGAGATGCTGCGCATGCGCAGTCAAGAAAACGGCCATCGGTAAAGGAACAGCGATCTGAGCATGCGCAGTCGCTTCCTACGTGCTACATACCGAGCGTCAGGATGTCAGAGGCCCCAGACTGCACCAATTTAAAGGGGAAATGTCCCAAATCCAATTTAAAAGGGAAACATCCCAAATCAAAAAAACAAAAATCTGTTAAAGCTGTAAAACAACCTTCCCTCACCTGGAATGACAGCACAGTGCCGCAAATTGACCCAGGAGATGAATTTGACCTCCGAAGAACCCTCCGACAAGCAGTTACCTACGTACAAGCCGATGATTCCGACCTTGAATACTTCGATGACGATCTTTACAGTGTTTCCGGACCTCGCGAGCCCAATGATAGCTCCGTGGTCCTATATGACTATGACTCGGACGAACCTTTCGTGTTGCACATTGGCGGCCCCCACATTGAATCCGACGCAGATGCGGATTCATTTTTCGGATTTGAGGATCTTCAATCCAGCAGATATGACGTTCCAACTTATCAGTACCGGATGATGCTGCAGCCTGACATTAACAGACAGGGAGCGGTGCAAGCACACGGAGAGTGCCCTGCTGCCACACAGAGCGTGGTCCACGTCCCGCTCAACGTTCCCGACTCTATGAAAGAAGACATGCAAGACTCCAGAGTGCAGTCCTCGCATGAACCAGAAGTGACTCCAGTGTCACAAGCTTCCACAGCAAGCTCGTGGACAGACTCCACAATTGCAGAAATGCAAGACTCCAGAGCGCAGTCCTTGCACGAACAAGAAGTGACTCCAGTGTCACAAGCCTCCACAGAGAGCTCGTGGACAGCCTCCACGATAGAAGCAACGCAAGACTCCAGAGCGCAGTCCTTGCACGAACAAGAAGTGACTCCAGTGTCACAAGCCTCCACAGAGAGCTCGTGGACAGCCTCCACGATAGAAGCAACGCAAGACTCCAGAGCGCAGTCCTTGCACGAACAAGAAGTGACTCCAGTGTCACAAGCCTCCACAGAGAGCTCGTGGACGGACTCCACGATGGAAGGAACGCAAGACTCCAGAGCGCAGTCCTTGCAGGAACAAGACCATGAGGGTCTAGCAACCTCTCCTGACCAACCAGCGGCAGACGATGCAAGTCTGCCATGCTCACGTGAACAGCAAGAAGGCTATAACAGCCTACCATGCTCCACTACACAGCAGCATGAACATGACGGTCTCTCATGCTACAATGAAGGGCACAGCGCTGAAGACTGTTCAAGCCCAACTGAAGACAAGCCAAAGGAATCGCCTCGTCCGAGCCCGAAGAAAAAAGGTTTATGCGCTGACCTTCAGGATCATTATAGCCGAACAGAGATTAATAATGCTGCACGGCCACAGAAGGATGCTGAGGATTTGCTAACGAAATTAATTGAATGTTTAACTTGCAAGGAGCAGACTGAGAATTGCCAGTGTTTTAGTACGGATCGAAAAAATGGACAAGACATTGATCCTCAGGTAATGGAAATAACACAACCTGAATCATATCTACAGCAGGGACAAATGTCTCCCTTCAACACAACACCGCAAAATCCCAACTTCGGAGACCAGCAGTTAGTCAGTAATGACTCTTCAAACCTTGAGGGGAACATTAATTGCATTGAACCTATACACGCTCCACTGATTATTGAGGAGAACATTGGAGCAAGAATCCTGAGGACACCGACATCGAGTAGCCAGATAACGAATTTAAAACCCACAGCAGTGTCAAGTGAACCAAGTGTGCTTTCCACTAATGGTGAAGATGCAGATAAGGTCGACCCGATTATCCATTGTACCACACTAACCCCAGTGATTAAGCAGTTATGTATGGGGAGTATAAGGTGGGCAATTGAGAACAGTAAAAGAGAGACTGTGACCATGCCAGTCCCAGCAAAATCAGACCCAGAGACCATGAAGGCATGTACATTAGACAAAGATACACATGAGGCACCTGAGAAGAAAAGTGAAACGGAATGTTCTTTGGAAAATAGTACAATGTCGATAGAAACATTGGATCCTATATTCGAGACCATACCTATGGGAGAATTTGGGGGTAATAAACAAGGTTCTGCAATGTCTGGGGGAAGATTTAAAATTCCAAAGAAGAAAAGCCCAAATGAAGGACAACGGCAGTCCACCGACATGGTGTGCACCACCAGATGAAAACTCTGACAATTTACCCAACCCTAGTGAACAGCAAGCTGCTAATGAGGATCTATCCACGGGATGTGAGACGAGTGACGACAGCATCCCACTTCCCATGCAAAAGGTGCAAGGTGACAGACCTCGCCTAGTGCGTACCGAGGCACTCGACGATCACGGTGGGACCACTGACGACTGCGGTGGCAGCGCACCGCTTCCACCCTCGATGGCTCGACCCTCTCCACTGGTTGGTGCATTCCTGCATGTTCCGACTCCAGAAGTGCAGCTTCAGGGAATCTCGGCTGCCTCCAGTGAACCTGTTGGGACTCCGGACGGGGGGCATCGACGGAAGGCAGACCGGACTCCAGATGGGGAGCAGCCAAGCGCCGACTCTGATTCGCGCACGCCAGACCTTGCTCCGGACGGGCGGTGTCGCGGCCTCGGTGATGGCACGCTCAGGGTGACGGCGGATGCCACGGCGACAGGGAATGGATCGCGTGGCAGTCCCACTGGGTCGGCAGTGGCAACCAGCACCGGCGGTCCAAGATGGACACACCAATTCGCGCCATCGCCAGACGTTGATGCGAGCAACAATTCTCTCTCCAAGGCGACATGCTTCGACGTTTCTCTGCGGAGTCGCCCTTCCGGCACAGCAGGTGGCCGGAACCAGCGTACACGGTCTCGGCCAACTTCCACATCTGGCACAGTCATCGCCTTGCATGATATTAGTGATGGTGCTACTTCGATGGCAACGACCCATCGGCTACAAGATGCCGTCCACCACAAACATAAAAAGAAAAAGACTCCACCTTGTTCCTGGCATGCAGGGCGGATGGATTGGTGCGTAGGCGCAATCAGCGAGCTTTGCGCCGCCTTCCACGCTCGCAACTGAACCGTACGCACACGCCGGATCCTCCACTGGTTCCCAAGGATGACTTTGTGGAGATGCCACGGATCATGCCCCTTCCATCGCCACCAGAACCAAATCTCCACAGCTGAACCGGCTTGAGGACCAGCCCATTCTTGAGGCGGTCACCCATTAGACTGGACTTATAACGCTGTTAATACGTTCAAAAAGTCAAACACTTCTGTATTATAACCTGTTGTTGTTTATTGTTCCAGATATCGTCTGACCAGACCAATGTTCAAGTTTTTTTTTCTCTCGCATCCAAGTTTTGTTATGGTACAACCTTGTTAGTGTGACGCACCCGACATCGCCCCATGTAAATAGTTACGTCATATACACACGCTGTACATAACACACACACACACTCTTCGATGCACTCACGACACAATTATATTTATAACCACGTAGGCACATATCTTTGTAAAAAGGGGGATGTCATGATATTCAAACACATACATCATGATAGACACACCAACAGACAAATCAGAACACACAACACCACAACCAATGACAGAAAGATATAAAAGCACAGACACGACCCCCGGTGGTCAGTATTAGCTGCAGAGGAGAACCAGGACACACCTGTTGCCAAACACACTTAGGGAGACAGCACGTGTAGAGTATCCAGAACGAACTGTATTATAAGAGTTATAATAAAATAGAGTTGTACCACATACAACTGTGTTGGCTCATTTGTGCACCAGAGCACCCAACACCACACTTCATATAATTTTTTATAAAATGTCTTGAACACTCCATTCACTCTCTCCGCTCCCCGCTCCATCTCTCCCTCTTCATCCCTCACTCCCCCTATTTCCCTCGCTGCTCCCCTTTTCCTCAATTGGTGTGCCAGCAACCTGCTCGCCTTCTCCCCATATTCGTACTGTACACCCTGTGCCTTCCTCCATTGTGCCTCTGCAGTGCCCGTAGTCAGCAAGTCAAATTCTACATGTAGCCTTTGCCTTTCCCTGTACAGTCCCTCCTCCGGTGCTTCCGCATATTGTCTGTCCACCCTCAAAAGTTCTTGCAGCAACCGCTCCCGTTCCTTACTCTCCTGCTTCCCTTTATGTGCCCTTATTGATATCAGCTCCCCTCTAACCACCGCCTTCAACGTCTCCCAGACCACTCCCACCTGGACCTCCCCATTATCATTGAGTTCCAAGTACTTTTCAATGCACCCCCTCACCCTTAGACACACCCCCTCATCTGCCATTAGTCCCATGTCCATTCTCGAGGGTGGGCGCCCTCCTGTTTCCTCCCCTATCTCCAAGTCTACCCAGTGTGATCCGAAATGGCTATAGCCCGTATACTCCGTTCCCCTCACCTTCGGGATCAACGCCCTTCCCAGCACAAAAAAGTCTATTCGCGAGTAGACTTTATGGACACAGGAGAAAAACGAGAACTCCTTACTCCTAGGTCTGCTAAATCTCCACGGGTCTACACCTCCCATCTGCTCCATAAAATCTTTAAGTACCTTGGCTGCTGCCGGCCTCCTTCCAGTCCTGGACTTCGACCTATCCAGCCCTGGTTCCAACACCGTATTAAAATCTCCCCCCATTATCAGCTTTCCCATCTCTAGGTCCGGAATGCGTCCTAGCATCCGCCTCATAAAATTGGCATCATCCCAGTTCGGGGCATATACGTTTACCAAAACCACCGTCTCCCCCTGTAGTTTGCCACTCACCATCACGTATCTGCCCCCGTTATCCGCCACTATAGTCTTTGCCTCGAACATTACCCGCTTCCCCACTAATATAGCCACCCCCCTGTTTTTCGCATCTAGCCCTGAATGGAACACCTGCCCCACCCATCCTTTGCGTAGCCTAACCTGGTCTATCAGTTTCAGGTGCGTTTCCTGTAACATAACCACATCTGCCTTAAGTTTCTTAAGGTGTGCGAGTACCCGTGCCCTCTTTATCGGCCCATTCAGCCCTCTCACGTTCCACGTGATCAGCCAGGTTGGGGGGCTTCCTACCCGCCCCCCCCCTTGTCGATTAGCCATCCCCTTTTTCCAGCTCCTCACCCGGTTCCCACGCAGCTGTATCTTCCCCAGGCGGTGCCCCCCCGCCCATCCCCTCCCATACCAGCTCCCCCCTCTCCCCAGCAGCAGCAACCCAGTAATTCCACCCTCCCACCCCCCCCCCCGCTAGATCCCCCGCTAGCGTAATTACTCCCCCCATGTTGCTCCCAGAAGTCAGCAAACTCTGGCCGACCTCGGCTTCCCCCCGTGACCTCGGCTCGCACCGTGCAACGCCCCCTCCTTCCTGCTTCTCTATTCCCGCCATGATTATCATAGCGCGGGAACCAAGCCCGCGCTTCTCCCTTGGCCCCGCCCCCAATGGCCAACGCCCCATCTCCTCCACCTCCCCTCCTCCCCCCATCACCACCTGTGGGAGAGAGAAAAGTTACCACATCGCAGGATTAGTACATAAAACTCCTCTTTCCCCCCTTTTTAACCCCCCTCTTCGCCCCCCACATTCGCCTCACCACTTTGTTCAAACGTTCTTTTTAATAACCCGCTCATTCCAGTTTTTCTTCCACAAGTCCACGCTTCATCCGCCGTCTCAAAGTAGTGGTGCCTCCCTCGATATGTGACCCACAGTCTTGCCGGTTGCAGCATTCCAAATGTTATCTTCTTTTTATGAAGCACCGCCTTGGCCCGATTAAAGCTCGCCCTCCTTCTCGCCACCTCCGCACTCCAGTCTTGATAAACGCGGATCACCGTGTTCTCCCATTTACTGCTCCGAGTTTTCTTCGCCCATCTAAGGACCATTTCTCCATCCTTAAAACGGAGGAATCTCACCACTATGGCTCTGGGAATTTCTCCTGCTCTCGGTCCTCGCACCATAACTCGGTATGCTCCCTCCACCTCCAACGGACCCGCCGGGGCCCCCGCTCCCATTAACGAGTGCAGCATCGTGCTCACATATGCCCCGACGTCCGCTCCCTCTGCACCTTCAGGAAGACCAAGAATCCTCAGGTTGTTCCTCCTTGCGTTGTTCTCCAGTGCCTCCAACCTTTCCACACATCGTTTCTGATGTGCCTCATGCGTCTCCGTCTTCACCACCAGGCCCTGTATATCGTCCTCATTCTCGGCTGCCTTTGCCTTCACGACCCGAAGCTCCCGCTCCTGGGTCTTTTGTTCCTCCTTTAGCCCTTCGATCGCCTGTAGTATCGAGGCCAACAGCTCTTTCTTCATTTCCTTTTTGATCTCTTCCACACAGCATTTCAAGAACTCTTGTTGTTCAGGGCCCCATGTTAAACTGCCACCTTCCGACGCCATCTTGGTTTTTGCTTGCCTTCCTTGCCGCTGTTCTAAAGGATCCACTGCAATCCGGCCACTTTCTCCTCCTTTTTTCATCCGTATCCAGGGGCGATTCCCTTCTGGTTTACCGCACAGTGTTTTTAGCCGTCAAAATTGCCGTTGGGGCTCCTATCAAGAGCCCAAAAGTCCGTTTCACCGGGAGCTGCCTAAACGTGCGACTCAGCTGGTCATCGCCGCACCCGGAAGTCTCCCTCTTGCTTTTTATGTACGTGTAAAAAGCCTTGGGATTTTCCTTAACCCTATTTGCCAATGACTTTTCGTGACCCCTTCTAGCCCTCCTGACTCCTTGCTTAAGTTCCTTCCTACTTTCCTTACATCCCACACAGGCTTCGTCTGTTCCCAGCCTTTTAGCCCTGACAAATGCCTCCTTTTTCTTTTTGACGAGGCCTACAATATCACTCGTCATCCAAGGTTCCCGAAAATTGCCATATTTATCCTTCTTCCTCACAGGAACATGCCGGTCCTGTATTCCTTTCAACTGACACTTGAAAGCCTCCCACATGTCAGATGTTGATTTGCCCTCAAACATCCGCCCCCAATCTATGTTCTTCAGTTCCTGCTTAATATTGTTATAATTAGCCTTCCCCCAATTTAGCACATTCATCCTCGGACCACTCTTATCCTTGTCCACCAGTACTTTAAAACTGACTGAATTGTGGTCACTGTTCCCGAAATGCTCCCCTACTGAAACTTCTACCACCTGGCCGGGCTCATTCTCCAATACCAGGTCCAGTACCGCCCCTTCCCTAGTTGGACTGTCTACATATTGTTTTAAGAAGCCCTCCTGGATGCTCCTTACAAACTCCGCCCCGTCTAAGCCCCTGGCACTAAGTGAGTCCCAGTCAATATTGGGGAAGTTGAAGCCTCGCATCACCACAACCCTGTTGTTTTTACTCTTTTCCAAAATCTGTCTACCTATCTGCTCCTCTATCTCCCGCTGGCTGTTGGGAGGCCTGTAGTAAACCCCCAACATTGTGACTGCACCCTTCTTATTCCTGATCTCTACTCATATAGCCTCGCTGCCCTCTGAGGTGTCCTCTCGCAGTACAGCTTTGATATTCTCCCTAACCAGTAGCGCAACTCCACCTCCCCTTTTACATCCCCCTCTATCCCGCCTGAATCATCTAAATCCTGGAACGTTTAGCTGCCAATCCTGCCCTTCCCTCAACCCGGTCTCTGTAATGGCAACAACATCATAGTTCTAAGTACTAATCCAAGCTCTAAGTTCATCTGCCTTACCCGTAATACTTCTTGCATTAAAACATATGCACTTCAGGCCACCAGACCCGCTGTGTTCAGCAACTTCTCCCCGTCTGCTCTGCCTCAGAGCCATACTGGCCCTATTCCCTAGTTCTCCCTCAATGCTCTCACCTTCTGACCTATTGGTCCCGTGCCCACCCCCCTGCCATACTAGTTTAAACACTCCCGTGTGACACTAGCAAACCTCACAGCCAGGATATTTATGCCTCTCCAGTTTAGATGCAACCCGTCCTTATACAGGTCACACCTGCCCCGGAAGACTCCCAGTGGTCCAGATAACGGAAACCCTCCCTCCTACACCAGCTGTTTAGCCACGTGTTTAGCTGCTCTATCTTCCCATTTCTAGCCTCACTGGCACGTGGCACAGGGAGTAATCCCGAGATTACAACCCTAGAGGTCCTGTCTTTTAACTTTCTGCCTAGGTCCCTGAACTCCTGCTGCTGGACCTCATGCCCCTTCCTGCCTATGTCGTTAGTACCAATATGTACAACGACCTCTGCCTGTTTGCCCTCCCCCTTCAGGATGCCCTCTACCCGTTCGGAGACATCCTGGACCCTGGCACCAGGGAGACAACATACCATCCTGGAGTCTCTTTCACGTCCACAGAAGTGCCTATCTGTGCCCCTGACTATAGAGTCCCCTATTACTATTGCTCTTCTGCGCTTTGACCCTCCCTGCTGAACATCAGAGCCAGCCGTGGTGCTACTGCTCTGGCTGCTGCTGTTTTCCCCTGATAGGCTATCCCCCCCGAAAGTATCCAAAGGGGTATACCTGTTCGGGAGGGGGACAACCACAGGGGATTCCTGCACTGACTGCCTGCCCTTTCTGGTGGTCACCCATTTCTCTGCCTGCACCTTGGGTGTGACCACATTTATATAACTGTGATCTATGATGCTTTCCGCCACCTGCATGCTCCTAAGTGCATCCAATTGCTGCTCCAACTGAACCATGCGGTCTGTGAGGAGGTCCAGTTGGGTGCACTTTCTGCAGATGAAGCCATCTGGGATGCTGGAAGCCTCCCGGACCTGCCACATCTCACAGTCAGAGCACAGCACCCCTCTAACTGACATTGCGTCAATTAAAATTAAAAGTTAAATTTTTTTTTTAAATAAAAAAAAATTTTTTTTTTAGTTACTGTTAACTATCTGTTTCCTAGCACTAGATTTCTAATATAAATGCGAAAGCTAAATATAGTACTCTCCGATCTCTGGCTTAGATACCCCTCTAAATTATAATTAAGTAATTATGTTTAATTAGTTACCAATGCTTAATTTTTTTAATTTAGTGTAGATTCCCAACAAGCCACTCAGGTCACAGCTTTTCTGTGATGTCACTTCAGTTTCCCCCCGACACACACAATTTGAAAAAGGTATAAAAGTAAAAATGAGTAAAAATCACTTACTTACCTTCTTACCTTCTGAGTGTCTGAGATATTCTCAGGTTCTCTCCCTGACAGAGACTGCTCCTCCTCCTCCGAACGGCTCCCGAAACTAGGCCGCGATCTTTTAAAATCTCCGCTCTGACTCGCAGCTCCCGCGCTTTTAAAATTTCCCGCGCTTTTAAAATCTCCCGGCTCTCTCTCCTCTCGCGCTGTTTTCACTGTCCCGGCTCACTCACCTCTCGCGCTGTGTTCAATATCACGGCTCACTCACCTCCCGCGCTGTTTTCACTGTCCCGGCTCACTCACCTCTCGCGCTGTTTTCAGTGTCCCAGCTCTCTCTCCTCTCGCGCTGTTTTCAATGTCCCGGCTCTCTTTCCTCTCGCGCTGTTTTCACTGTCCCGGCTCACTCTCCTCCCGCGCTGTTTTCACTGTCCCGGCTCACTCTCCTCCCGCGCTGTTTTCACTGTCCCAGCTGACTCAGCTCCCGCGCTGTTTTCGCTGTCCCGGCTCACTCTCCACTCGCGCTGTTTTCGCTGTCCCGGCTCATTCAGCTCTCGCGCTGTTTTCAATGTCCCGGCTCACTCACCTCCCGCGCTGTTTTCACTGTCCCGGCTCACTCAACTCCCGCGCTGTTTTCACTGTCCAAGCTCACTCACCTCCCGCGCTGTTTTCACTGTCCCGGCTCACTCACCTCCCGCGCTGTTGTCAGTGTCCCGGCTCACTCAGCTCCCACGCTGTTTCCACTGTCCAGGCTCACTCAGCTCCCTCGCTGTTTTCACTGTCCCGGCTCTCTCTCCTCTCGCGCTGTTTTCAATGTCCCGGCTCACTCATCTCCCGCGCTGTTTCCACTGTCCAGGCTCACTCAGCTCCCGCGCTGTTTTCACTGTCCCGGCTCTCTCTCCTCCCGCGCTGTTTTCACTGTCCCGGCTGACTCACCTCCCGCGCTGTTTTCAATGTCCCGGCTCACTCTCCTCTCGCGCTGTTTTCACTGTCCCGGCTCACTCACCTCCCGCGCTGTTTTCAAAATCCCGGCTCACTCAACTCCCGCGCTGTTTTCAATGTCCCGGCTCACTCTCCTCTCGCGCTGTTTTCACTGTCCCGGCTCACTCAGCTCAAGCGCTGTTTTCAATGTCGCGGCTCACTCTCCTCCTGCGCTGTTTTCGCTGTCCCGGCTCACTCACAACCCGCGCTGTTTTCAGTGTCCCGGCTCACTCACCTCTCGCGCTGTTTTCACTGTCCCGGCTCACTCACCTCTCGCGCTGTTTTCAAAGTCCTGGCTCACTCACCTCCTGCGCTGTATTCAATGTCCCGGCTCACTCACCTCTCGCGCTGTTTTCACTGTCCCGGCTCACTCTCCACTCGCGCTGTTTTCAATGTCCCGGCTCACTCTCCTCCCGTGCTGTTTTCAATGTCCCGGCTCTCTCACCTCCCGCGCTGTTTTCACTGACCCGGCTCTCTCTCCTCTCGCGCTGTTTTCACTGTCCCGGCTCACTCACCTCTCGCGCTGTTTTCAATGTCCCGGCTCACTGTCCTCCCGCGCTGTTTTCACTGTCCCGGCTCACGCACCTCCCGCGCTGTTTTCACTGTCCCGGCTCTCTCTCCTCTCGCGCTGTTTTCACTGTCCCGGCTCACTCACCTCTCGCGCTGTATTCACTGTTCCGCTCACTCACCTCTTGCGCTGTTTTCACTGTCCCGGCTCACTCACCTCCAGCACTGTTTTCACTGTCCCGTCTCACTCACCTCACGCGCTGTTTTCACTGTCCCGGCTCTCTCTCCTCCCGCGCTGTTTTCACTGTCCCGGCACTCTCTCCTCTCGCGCTGTTTTCACTGTCCCGGCTCACTCACCTCCCACGGTGTTTTCACTGTCCCGGCTCACTCACCTCCCGCGCTGTTTTCACTGTCCCGGCTCACTCACCTCCCACGCTGTTTTCACTGTCCCAGCTCACTCACCTCCCGCGCTGTTTTCACTGTCCCGGCTCACTCACCTCCCGCGCTGTTTTCACTGTCCCGGCTCACTCACCTCCCACGCTGTTTTCACTGTCCCAGCTCACTCTCCTCCCGCGCTGTTTTCACTGTCCCGGCTCACTCACCTCCCGCGCTGTTTTCACTGTCCCGGCTCACTCACCTCCCACGCTGTTTTCACTGTCCCGGCTCACTCACCTCCCGCGCTGTTTTCACTGTCCCGGCTCACTCACCTCCCGCGCTGTTTTCACTGTCCCGGCTCACTCACCTCCCGCGCTGTTTTCACTGTCCCGGCTCACTCACCTCCCACGCTGTTTTCACTGTCCCGGCTCACTCACCTCCCGCGCTGTTTTCACTGTCCCGGCTCACTCACCTCCCGCGCTGTTTTCACTGTCCCGGCTCACTCACCTCCCGCGCTGTTTTCACTGTCCCGGCTCACTCTCCACTCGCGCTGTTTTCGCTGTCCGGGCTCACGCACCTCCCGCGCTGTTTTCACTCTCCCGGCTCACTCTCCACTCGCGCTATTTTCGCTGTCCCGGCTCTCACACCTCCCGCGCTGTTTTCACTGTCCCGGCTCACTCTCCACTCGCGCTATTTTCGCTGTACCGGCTCATTCACCTCTTGTGCTGTTTTCACTGTCCCGGCTCACACTCCTCCCGCGCTGTTTTCACTGTTCCGGCCCTCTCTCCTCCCGCGCTGTTTTCACTGTCCCGGCTCTCTCTCCTCTCGCGCTGTTCTCACTGTCCCGGCTGACTCACCTCCCGTGCTGTTTTCACTGTCCCGGCTCTCTCTCCTCTCGCGCTGTTTTCACTGTCCCGACTCTCTCTCCTCCCGCGCTGTTTTCACTGTCCCGACTCTCTCTCCTCTCGCGCTGTTTTCACTGTCCCGGCTCTCTCTCCTCCCGCGCTGTTTTCAGTGTCCCGGCTCTCTCTCCTCCCGCGCTGTTTTCACTGTCCCGGCTCTCTCTCCTCTCGCGCTGTTTTCACTGTCCCGGCTCACTCACCTCCCGCGCTGTTTTCAGTGTCCCGGCTCTCTCTCCTCTCGCGCTGTTTTCAATGTCCCGGCTCTCTCTCCTCTCGCGCTGTTTTCACTGTCCCGGCTCTCTCTCCTCCCGCGCTGTTTTCAGTGTCCCGGCTCTCTCTCCTCCCGCGCTGTTTTCACTGTCCCGGCTCTCTCTCCTCTCGCGCTGTTTTCACTGTCCCGGCTCACTCACCTCCCGCGCTGTTTTCAGTGTCCCGGCTCTCTCTCCTCTCGCGCTGTTTTCAATGTCCCGGCTCACTCACCTCCCGCGCTGTTTTCACTGTCCCGGCTCACTCACCTCCCGCGCTGTTTTCACTGTCCCGGCTCACTCACCTCCCGCGTTGTTTTCACTGTCCCGGCTCACTCACAGCCCGCGCTGTTTTCAGTGTCCCGGCTCAGTCACCTCCCGCGCTGTTTTCACTGTCCCGGCTCACTCACCTCCCACGCTGTTTTCAGTGTCCCGGCTCACTTACCTCCCGCGCTGTTTTCACTGTCCCGGCTCACTCAGCTCCCACGCTGTTTTCAATGTCCCGGCTCACTCTCCTCCCGCGCTGTTTTCACTGTCCCGGCTCACTCACCTCTCGCGCTGTTTTCAATGTCCCGGCTCACTCTCCTTCCGCGCTGTTTTCACTGTCCCGGCTCACTCACCTCCCGCGCTATTTTCACTGTCCCGGCTCTCTCTCCTCTCGCGCTGTTTTCACTGTCCCGGCTCACTCACCTCTCGCGCTGTATTCACTGTCCCGGCTCACTCACCTCTCGCGCTGTATTCACTGTCCCGGCTCACTCACCTCTTGCGCTGTTTTCAATGTCCCGGCTCACTGTCCTCCCGCGCTGTGTTCACTGTCCCGGCTCACTCACCTCCCGCGCTGTTTTCAATGTCCCGGCTCACTCAGCTCCCGTGCTGTTTTCAATGTCCCGGCTCTCTCTCCTCTCGCGCTGTTTTCACTGACCCGGCTCACTCACCTCCCGCGCTGTTTTCACTGTCCCGGCTCACTAACCTCCCGCGCTGTTTTCACTGACCCGGCTCACTCACCTCCCGTGCTGTTTTAACTGAACCGGCTCACTCACCTCCCGCGCTGTTTTCACTGTCCCGGCTCTCTCTCCTCCCGCGCTGTTTTCACTGTCCCGGCTCTCTCTCCTCTCGCGTTGTTTTCACTGTCCCGGCTCACTCTCCTCCCACGCTGTTTTCACTGTCCCGGCTCACTCACCTCCCGCGCTGTTTTCACTGTCCCTTCTCACTCACCTCCCGCGCTGTTTTCACTGTCCCGGCTCACTCACCTCCCGCGCTGTTTTCACTGTCCCGGCTCACTCACCTCCCGCGCTGTTTTCACTGTCCCGGCTCTCTCTCCTCTCGCGCTGTTTTCGCTGTCCGGGCTCACGCACATCCCGCGCTGTTTTCACTGTCCCGGCTCACTCTCCACTCGCGCTATTTTCGCTGTCCCGGCTCTCACACCTCCCGCGCTGTTTTCACTGTACCGGCTCTCTCTCCTCCTGCGCTGTTTTCACTGTCCCGGCTCACGCTCCACTCGCGCTATTTTCGCTGTACCGGCTCATTCACCTCTTGTGCTGTTTTCACTGTCCCGGCTCACTCTCCTCCCGCGCTGTTTTCACTGTCCCGGCTCACTCACCTCCCGCGCTGTTTTCACTGTCACGGCTCACACTCCTCCCGCGCTGTTTTCACTGTTCCGGCCCTCTCTCCTCCCGCGCTGTTTTCACTGTCCCGGCTCTCTCTCCTCCCGCGCTGTTCTCACTGTCCCGGCTGACTCACCTCCCGTGCTGTTTTCACTGTCCCGGCTCTCTCTCCTCTCGCGCTGTTTTCACTGTCCCGGCTCTCTCTCCTCCCGCGCTGTTTTCACTGACCCGGCTCACTCACCTCCCGCGCTGTTTTCACTGTCCCGGCTCTCTCTCCTCCCGCGCTGTTTTCACTGTCCCGGCTCTCTCTCCTCTCGCGCTGTTTTCACTGTCCCGGCTCACTCACCTCCCACGCTGTTTTCACTGTCCCGGCTCACTCACCTCCCGCGCTGTTTTCACTGTCCCGGCTCACTCACCTCCCGCGCTGTTTTCACTGTCCCGGCTCACTCACCTCCCACGCTGTTTTCACTGTCCCAGCTCACTCTCCTCCCGCGCTGTTTTCACTGTCCCGGCTCACTCACCTCCCGCGCTGTTTTCACTGTCCCGGCTCACTCACCTCCCACGCTGTTTTCACTGTCCCGGCTCACTCACCTCCCGCGCTGTTTTCACTGTCCCGGCTCACTCACCTCCCGCGCTGTTTTCACTGTCCCGGCTCACTCACCTCCCGCGCTGTTTTCACTGTCCCGGCTCACTCACCTCCCACGCTGTTTTCACTGTCCCGGCTCACTCACCTCCCGCGCTGTTTTCACTGTCCCGGCTCACTCACCTCCCGCGCTGTTTTCACTGTCCCGGCTCACTCACCTCCCGCGCTGTTTTCACTGTCCCGGCTCACTCTCCACTCGCGCTGTTTTCGCTGTGCGGGCTCACGCACCTCCCGCGCTGTTTTCACTCTCCCGGCTCACTCTCCACTCGCGCTATTTTCGCTGTCCCGGCTCTCACACCTCCCGCGCTGTTTTCACTGTCCCGGCTCACTCTCCACTCGCGCTATTTTCGCTGTACCGGCTCATTCACCTCTTGTGCTGTTTTCACTGTCCCGGCTCACACTCCTCCCGCGCTGTTTTCACTGTTCCGGCCCTCTCTCCTCCCGCGCTGTTTTCACTGTCCCGGCTCTCTCTCCTCTCGCGCTGTTCTCACTGTCCCGGCTGACTCACCTCCCGTGCTGTTTTCACTGTCCCGGCTCTCTCTCCTCTCGCGCTGTTTTCACTGTCCCGACTCTCTCTCCTCCCGCGCTGTTTTCACTGTCCCGACTCTCTCTCCTCTCGCGCTGTTTTCACTGTCCCGGCTCTCTCTCCTCCCGCGCTGTTTTCAGTGTCCCGGCTCTCTCTCCTCCCGCGCTGTTTTCACTGTCCCGGCTCTCTCTCCTCTCGCGCTGTTTTCACTGTCCCGGCTCACTCACCTCCCGCGCTGTTTTCAGTGTCCCGGCTCTCTCTCCTCTCGCGCTGTTTTCAATGTCCCGGCTCTCTCTCCTCTCGCGCTGTTTTCACTGTCCCGGCTCTCTCTCCTCCCGCGCTGTTTTCAGTGTCCCGGCTCTCTCTCCTCCCGCGCTGTTTTCACTGTCCCGGCTCTCTCTCCTCTCGCGCTGTTTTCACTGTCCCGGCTCACTCACCTCCCGCGCTGTTTTCAGTGTCCCGGCTCTCTCTCCTCTCGCGCTGTTTTCAATGTCCCGGCTCACTCACCTCCCGCGCTGTTTTCACTGTCCCGGCTCACTCACCTCCCGCGCTGTTTTCACTGTCCCGGCTCACTCACCTCCCGCGTTGTTTTCACTGTCCCGGCTCACTCACAGCCCGCGCTGTTTTCAGTGTCCCGGCTCAGTCACCTCCCGCGCTGTTTTCACTGTCCCGGCTCACTCACCTCCCACGCTGTTTTCAGTGTCCCGGCTCACTTACCTCCCGCGCTGTTTTCACTGTCCCGGCTCACTCAGCTCCCACGCTGTTTTCAATGTCCCGGCTCACTCTCCTCCCGCGCTGTTTTCACTGTCCCGGCTCACTCACCTCTCGCGCTGTTTTCAATGTCCCGGCTCACTCTCCTTCCGCGCTGTTTTCACTGTCCCGGCTCACTCACCTCCCGCGCTATTTTCACTGTCCCGGCTCTCTCTCCTCTCGCGCTGTTTTCACTGTCCCGGCTCACTCACCTCTCGCGCTGTATTCACTGTCCCGGCTCACTCACCTCTCGCGCTGTATTCACTGTCCCGGCTCACTCACCTCTTGCGCTGTTTTCAATGTCCCGGCTCACTGTCCTCCCGCGCTGTGTTCACTGTCCCGGCTCACTCACCTCCCGCGCTGTTTTCAATGTCCCGGCTCACTCAGCTCCCGTGCTGTTTTCAATGTCCCGGCTCTCTCTCCTCTCGCGCTGTTTTCACTGACCCGGCTCACTCACCTCCCGCGCTGTTTTCACTGTCCCGGCTCACTAACCTCCCGCGCTGTTTTCACTGACCCGGCTCACTCACCTCCCGTGCTGTTTTAACTGAACCGGCTCACTCACCTCCCGCGCTGTTTTCACTGTCCCGGCTCTCTCTCCTCCCGCGCTGTTTTCACTGTCCCGGCTCTCTCTCCTCTCGCGTTGTTTTCACTGTCCCGGCTCACTCTCCTCCCACGCTGTTTTCACTGTCCCGGCTCACTCACCTCCCGCGCTGTTTTCACTGTCCCTTCTCACTCACCTCCCGCGCTGTTTTCACTGTCCCGGCTCACTCACCTCCCGCGCTGTTTTCACTGTCCCGGCTCACTCACCTCCCGCGCTGTTTTCACTGTCCCGGCTCTCTCTCCTCTCGCGCTGTTTTCGCTGTCCGGGCTCACGCACATCCCGCGCTGTTTTCACTGTCCCGGCTCACTCTCCACTCGCGCTATTTTCGCTGTCCCGGCTCTCACACCTCCCGCGCTGTTTTCACTGTACCGGCTCTCTCTCCTCCTGCGCTGTTTTCACTGTCCCGGCTCACGCTCCACTCGCGCTATTTTCGCTGTACCGGCTCATTCACCTCTTGTGCTGTTTTCACTGTCCCGGCTCACTCTCCTCCCGCGCTGTTTTCACTGTCCCGGCTCACTCACCTCCCGCGCTGTTTTCACTGTCACGGCTCACACTCCTCCCGCGCTGTTTTCACTGTTCCGGCCCTCTCTCCTCCCGCGCTGTTTTCACTGTCCCGGCTCTCTCTCCTCCCGCGCTGTTCTCACTGTCCCGGCTGACTCACCTCCCGTGCTGTTTTCACTGTCCCGGCTCTCTCTCCTCTCGCGCTGTTTTCACTGTCCCGGCTCTCTCTCCTCCCGCGCTGTTTTCACTGACCCGGCTCACTCACCTCCCGCGCTGTTTTCACTGTCCCGGCTCTCTCTCCTCCCGCGCTGTTTTCACTGTCCCGGCTCTCTCTCCTCTCGCGCTGTTTTCACTGTCCCGGCTCACTCACCTCCCACGCTGTTTTCACTGTCCCGGCTCACTCACCTCCCGCGCTGTTTTCACTGTCCCGGCTCACTCACCTCCCGCGCTGTTTTCACTGTCCCGGCTCACTCACCTCCCACGCTGTTTTCACTGTCCCGGCTCACTCACCTCCCGCGCTGTTTTCACTGTCCCGGCTCACTCACCTCCCGCGCTGTTTTCACTGTCCCGGCTCACTCACCTCCCGCGCTGTTTTCACTGTCCCGGCTCACTCTCCACTCGCGCTGTTTTCGCTGTCCGGGCTCACGCACCTCCCGCGCTGTTTTCACTCTCCCGGCTCACTCTCCACTCGCGCTATTTTCGCTGTCCCGGCTCTCACACCTCCCGCGCTGTTTTCACTGTCCCGGCTCACTCTCCACTCGCGCTATTTTCGCTGTACCGGCTCATTCACCTCTTGTGCTGTTTTCACTGTCCCGGCTCACACTCCTCCCGCGCTGTTTTCACTGTTCCGGCCCTCTCTCCTCCCGCGCTGTTTTCACTGTCCCGGCTCTCTCTCCTCTCGCGCTGTTCTCACTGTCCCGGCTGACTCACCTCCCGTGCTGTTTTCACTGTCCCGGCTCTCTCTCCTCTCGCGCTGTTTTCACTGTCCCGACTCTCTCTCCTCCCGCGCTGTTTTCACTGTCCCGACTCTCTCTCCTCTCGCGCTGTTTTCACTGTCCCGGCTCTCTCTCCTCCCGCGCTGTTTTCAGTGTCCCGGCTCTCTCTCCTCCCGCGCTGTTTTCACTGTCCCGGCTCTCTCTCCTCTCGCGCTGTTTTCACTGTCCCGGCTCACTCACCTCCCGCGCTGTTTTCAGTGTCCCGGCTCTCTCTCCTCTCGCGCTGTTTTCAATGTCCCGGCTCTCTCTCCTCTCGCGCTGTTTTCACTGTCCCGGCTCTCTCTCCTCCCGCGCTGTTTTCAGTGTCCCGGCTCTCTCTCCTCCCGCGCTGTTTTCACTGTCCCGGCTCTCTCTCCTCTCGCGCTGTTTTCACTGTCCCGGCTCACTCACCTCCCGCGCTGTTTTCAGTGTCCCGGCTCTCTCTCCTCTCGCGCTGTTTTCAATGTCCCGGCTCACTCACCTCCCGCGCTTTTTTCACTGTCCCGGCTCACTCACCTCCCGCGCTGTTTTCACTGTCCCGGCTCACTCACCTCCCGCGTTGTTTTCACTGTCCCGGCTCACTCACAGCCCGCGCTGTTTTCAGTGTCCCGGCTCAGTCACCTCCCGCGCTGTTTTCACTGTCCCGGCTCACTCACCTCCCACGCTGTTTTCAGTGTCCCGGCTCACTTACCTCCCGCGCTGTTTTCACTGTCCCGGCTCACTCAGCTCCCACGCTGTTTTCAATGTCCCGGCTCACTCTCCTCCCGCGCTGTTTTCACTGTCCCGGCTCACTCACCTCTCGCGCTGTTTTCAATGTCCCGGCTCACTCTCCTTCCGCGCTGTTTTCACTGTCCCGGCTCACTCACCTCCCGCGCTATTTTCACTGTCCCGGCTCTCTCTCCTCACGCGCTGTTTTCACTGTCCCGGCTCACGCTCCACTCGCGCTATTTTCGCTGTACCGGCTCATTCACCTCTTGTGCTGTTTTCACTGTCCCGGCTCACTCTCCTCCCGCGCTGTTTTCACTGTCCCGGCTCACTCACCTCCCGCGCTGTTTTCACTGTCACGGCTCACACTCCTCCCGCGCTGTTTTCACTGTTCCGGCCCTCTCTCCTCCCGCGCTGTTTTCACTGTCCCGGCTCTCTCTCCTCCCGCGCTGTTCTCACTGTCCCGGCTGACTCACCTCCCGTGCTGTTTTCACTGTCCCGGCTCTCTCTCCTCTCGCGCTGTTTTCACTGTCCCGGCTCTCTCTCCTCCCGCGCTGTTTTCACTGACCCGGCTCACTCACCTCCCGCGCTGTTTTCACTGTCCCGGCTCTCTCTCCTCCCGCGCTGTTTTCACTGTCCCGGCTCTCTCTCCTCTCGCGCTGTTTTCACTGTCCCGGCTCACTCACCTCCCACGCTGTTTTCACTGTCCCGGCTCACTCACCTCCCGCGCTGTTTTCACTGTCCCGGCTCACTCACCTCCCGCGCTGTTTTCACTGTCCCGGCTCACTCACCTCCCACGCTGTTTTCACTGTCCCGTCTCACTCACCTCCCGCGCTGTTTTCACTGTCCCGGCTCACTCACCTCCCGCGCTGTTTTCACTGTCCCGGCTCACTCACCTCCCGCGCTGTTTTCACTGTCCCGGCTCACTCTCCACTCGCGCAGTTTTCGCTGTCCGGGCTCACGCACCTCCCGCGCTGTTTTCACTCTCCCGGCTCACTCTCCACTCGCGCTATTTTCGCTGTCCCGGCTCTCACACCTCCCGCGCTGTTTTCACTGTCCCGGCTCACTCTCCACTCGCGCTATTTTCGCTGTACCGGCTCATTCACCTCTTGTGCTGTTTTCACTGTCCCGGCTCACACTCCTCCCGCGCTGTTTTCACTGTTCCGGTCCTCTCTCCTCCCGCGCTGTTTTCACTGTCCCGGCTCTCTCTCCTCTCGCGCTGTTCTCACTGTCCCGGCTGACTCACCTCCCGTGCTGTTTTCACTGTCCCGGCTCTCTCTCCTCTCGCGCTGTTTTCACTGTCCCGACTCTCTCTCCTCCCGCGCTGTTTTCACTGTCCCGACTCTCTCTCCTCTCGCGCTGTTTTCACTGTCCCGGCTCTCTCTCCTCCCGCGCTGTTTTCAGTGTCCCGGCTCTCTCTCCTCCCGCGCTGTTTTCACTGTCCCGGCTCTCTCTCCTCTCGCGCTGTTTTCACTGTCCCGGCTCACTCACCTCCCGCGCTGTTTTCAGTGTCCCGGCTCTCTCTCCTCTCGCGCTGTTTTCAATGTCCCGGCTCTCTCTCCTCTCGCGCTGTTTTCACTGTCCCGGCTCTCTCTCCTCCCGCGCTGTTTTCAGTGTCCCGGCTCTCTCTCCTCCCGCGCTGTTTTCACTGTCCCGGCTCTCTCTCCTCTCGCGCTGTTTTCACTGTCCCGGCTCACTCACCTCCCGCGCTGTTTTCAGTGTCCCGGCTCTCTCTCCTCTCGCGCTGTTTTCAATGTCCCGGCTCACTCACCTCCCGCGCTGTTTTCACTGTCCCGGCTCACTCACCTCCCGCGCTGTTTTCACTGTCCCGGCTCACTCACCTCCCGCGTTGTTTTCACTGTCCCGGCTCACTCACAGCCCGCGCTGTTTTCAGTGTCCCGGCTCAGTCACCTCCCGCGCTGTTTTCACTGTCCCGGCTCACTCACCTCCCACGCTGTTTTCAGTGTCCCGGCTCACTTACCTCCCGCGCTGTTTTCACTGTCCCGGCTCACTCAGCTCCCACGCTGTTTTCAATGTCCCGGCTCACTCTCCTCCCGCGCTGTTTTCACTGTCCCGGCTCACTCACCTCTCGCGCTGTTTTCAATGTCCCGGCTCACTCTCCTTCCGCGCTGTTTTCACTGTCCCGGCTCACTCACCTCCCGCGCTATTTTCACTGTCCCGGCTCTCTCTCCTCTCGCGCTGTTTTCACTGTCCCGGCTCACTCACCTCTCGCGCTGTATTCACTGTCCCGGCTCACTCACCTCTTGCGCTGTTTTCAATGTCCCGGCTCACTGTCCTCCCGCGCTGTTTTCACTGTCCCGGCTCTCTCTCCTCTCGCGCTGTTTTCACTGTCCCGGCTCACTCTCCTCCCGCGCTGTTTTCAATGTCCCGGCTCACTCACCTCTCGCGCTGCATTCACTGTCCCGGCTCACTCACCTCTTGCGCTGTTTTCAATGTCCCGGCTCACTGTCCTCCTGCGCTGTTTTCACTGTCCCGGCTCACTCACCTCCAGCGCTGTTTTCACTGTCCCGTCTCACTCACCTCACGCGCTGTTTTCACTGTCCCGGCTCTCTCTCCTCTCGCGCTGTTTTCACTGTCCCGGCTCACTCACCTCTCGCGCTGTATTCACTGTCCCGGCTCACTCACCTCTTGCGCTGTTTTCACTGTCCCGGCTCTCTCTCCTCCCGCTCTGTTTTCACTGTCCCGGCTCACTCACCTCCCGCGCTGTTTTCAGTGTCCCGGCTCTCTCTCCTCTCGCGCTGTTTTCAATGACCCGGCCCACTCACCTCCCGCGCTGTTTTCACTGTCCCGGCTGTCTCTCCTCTCGCGCTGTTTTCAATGTCCCGGCTCACTCACCTCCCGCGCTGTTTTCACTGTCCCGGCTCACTCACCTCCCGCGTTGTTTTCACTGTCCCGGCTCACTCACATCCCGCGCTGTTTTCAGTGTCCCGGCTCAGTCACCTCCCGCGCTGTTTTCAGTGTCCCGGCTCACTCACCTCTCGCGCTGTTTTCACTGTCCCGGCTCACTCACCTCCCGCGCTGTTTTCACTGTCCTGGCTCACTCACCTCCCGCGCTGTTTTCACTGTCCCGGCTCACTCACCTCCCGCGCTGTTTTCACTGTCCCGGCTCACTCACCTCCCTCGCTGTTTTCACTGTCCCGGCTCACTCACCTCCCGCGCTGTTTTCACTGTCCCGGCTCACTCTCCTCCCGCGCTGTTTTCACTGTCCCGGCTCACTCACCTCCCGCGCTGTTTTCACTGTCGCGGTTCTCTCTCCTCTCGCACTGTTTTCAATGTCCCGGCTCACTCAGCTCCCGCGCTGTTTTCACTGTCCCGGCTCTCTCTCCTCTCGCGCTGTTTTCACTGTCCCGGCTCACTCACCTCTCGCGCTGTTTTCAATGTCCCGGCTCACTCACCTCCCGCGTTGTTTTCAATGTCACGGCTCTCTCTCCTTCGCGCTGTTTTCAATGTCCCGGCTCTCTCTCCTCCCGCGCTGTTTTCAATGTCCCGGCTCTCTCTCCTCTCGCGCTGTTTTCACTGTCCCTGCTCACTCACCTCCCGCGCTGTTTTCACTGACCCGGCTTACTCACCTCCCGTGCTGTTTTCACTGACCCGGCTCACTCACCTCCCGCGCTGTTTTCACTGTCCCGGCTCACTCACCTCCTACGCTGTTTTCACTGTCCCGGCTCACTCACCTCCCACGCTGTTTTCACTGTCCCGGCTCACTCACCTCCCGCGCTGTTTTCACTGTCCCGGCTAACTCTCCTCTCGCGCTGTTTTCACTGTCCCGGCTCACTCACCTCCCGCGCTGTTTTCACTGTCCCGGCTCACTCACCTCCCGCGCTGTTTTCACTGTCCCGGCTCACTCACCTCCCGTGCTGTTTTCGCTGTCCGGGCTCACGCACCTCCCGCGCTGTTTTCACTGTCCCGGCTCACTCTCAACTCGCGCTATTTTCGCTGTCCCGGCTCTCACACCTCCCGCGCTGTTTTCACTGTACCGGCTCTCTCTCCTCCTGCGCTGTTTTCACTGTCCCGGCTCACTCTCCACTCGCGCTATTTTCGCTGTCCCGGCTCATTCACCTCTTGTGCTGTTTTCACTGTCCCGGCTCACTCTCCTCCCGCGCTGTTTTCACTGTCCCGGCTCACTCACCTCCCGCGCTGTTTTCACTGTCCCGGCTCACACTCCTCCCGCGCTGTTTTCACTGTTCCGGCCCTCTCTCCTCCCGCGCTGTTTTCACTGTCCCGGCTCTCTCTCCTCCCGCGCTGTTTTCACTGTCCCGGCTCACTCACCTCCCGTGCTGTTTTCACTGTCCCGGCTCTCTCTCCTCTCGCGCTGTTTTCACTGTCCCGGCTCTCTCTCCTCCCGCTCTGTTTTCACTGTCCCGGCTCACTCACCTCCCGCGCTGTTTTCAGTGTCCCGGCTCTCTCTCCTCTCGCGCTGTTTTCAATGACCCGGCCCACTCACCTCCCGCGCTGTTTTCACTGTCCCGGCTGTCTCTCCTCTCGCGCTGTTTTCAATGTCCCGGCTCACTCACCTCCCGCGCTGTTTTCACTGTCCCGGCTCACTCACCTCCCGCGTTGTTTTCACTGTCCCGGCTCACTCACATCCCGCGCTGTTTTCAGTGTCCCGGCTCAGTCACCTCCCGCGCTGTTTTCAGTGTCCCGGCTCACTCACCTCTCGAGCTGTTTTCACTGTCCCGGCTCACTCACCTCCCGCGCTGTTTTCACTGTCCTGGCTCACTCACCTCCCGCGCTGTTTTCACTGTCCCGGCTCACTCACCTCCCGCGCTGTTTTCACTGTCCCGGCTCACTCACCTCCCTCGCTGTTTTCACTGTCCCGGCTCACTCACCTCCCGCGCTGTTTTCACTGTCCCGGCTCACTCACCTCCCTCGCTGTTTTCACTGTCCTGGCTCACTCACCTCCCGCGCTGTTTTCACTGTCCCGGCTCACTCAACTCCCGCGCTGTTTTCACTGTCCCGGCTCACTCACCTCCCGCGCTGTTTTCACTGTCCCGGCTCTCTCTCCTCTCGCGCTGTTTTCACTGTCCCGGCTCACTCACCTCTCGCGCTGTTTTCAATGTCCCGGCTCACTCACCTCCCGCGTTGTTTTCAATGTCACGGCTCTCTCTCCTTCGCGCTGTTTTCAATGTCCCGGCTCTCTCTCCTCCCGCGCTGTTTTCAATGTCCCGGCTCTCTCTCCTCTCGCGCTGTTTTCACTGTCCCGGCTCACTCACCTCTTGCGCTGTTTTCACTGTCACGGCTCACTCACCTCCCGCGCTGTTTTCACTGTCCCCGCTCACTCAGCTCCCGCGTTGTTTTCACTGTCCCGGCTCACTCACCTCCCGCGCTGTTTTCACTGTCCCGGCTCACTCACCTCCCGCGTTGTTTTCACTGTCCCGGCTCACTCACCTCCCTCGCTGTTTTCACTGTCCCGGCTCACTCAGCTCCCGCGCTGTTTTCACTGTCCCGGCTCACTCACCTCCCGCGCTGTTTTCACTGTCCCCGCTCACTCAGCTCACGCGTTGTTTTCACTGTCCCGGCTCACTCACCTCCCGCGCTGTTTTCACTGTCCCGGCTCACTCACCTCCCGCGTTGTTTTCACTGTCCCGGCTCACTCACCTCTCGCGCTGTTTTCACTCTCCCGGCTCACTCACCTCCCGCGCTGTTTTCAATGTCCCGGCTCACTCACTTCCCGCGTTGTTTTCACTGTCCCGGCTCACTCTCCACTCGCGCTATTTTCGCTGTCCCGGCTCACTCACCTCCCGCGCTGTTTTCACTGTCCCGGCTCTCTCTCCTCCCGCGCTGTTTTCACTGCCCCGGCTCACTCACCTCCCGCGCTGTTTTCACTGTCCCGGCTCACTCTCCACTCGCGCTATTTTCGCTGTCCCGGCTCACTCACCTCTCGCGCTGTTTTCACTGTCCTGTCTCTCTCTCCTCCCGCGCTGTTTTCACTGTCCCGGCTCACTCTCCTCCCGCGCTGTTTTCACTGTCCCAGCTCACTCTCCTGCCGCGCTGTTTTCACTGTCCCGGCTCTGTCTCCTCCCACGCTGTTTTCACTGTCCCGGCTCTCTCTCCTCCCGCGCTGTTTTCAATGTCCCGGCTCACTCACCTCTCGCGCTGTTTTCACTGTCCCGGCTCACTCACCTCTCGCGCTGTTTTCACTGTCCCGGCTGTCTCTCCTCCCGCGCTGTTTTCAATGTCCCGGCTCACTCTCCTCCCACGCTGTTTTCACTGTCCCGGCTCACTCACCTCCCGCGCTGTTTTCAATGTCCCGGCTCTCTCTCCTCCCACGCTGTTTTCAATGTCCCGGCTCTCTCACCTCCCGCGCTGTTTTCACTGTCCCGGCTCACTCACCTCCCGCGCTGTTTTCAATGTCCCGGCTCACTCACCTCTCGCGCTGTTTTCACTGTCCCGGCTCACTCTCCACTCGCGCTATTTTCGCTGTCCCGGATCACTCACCTCCCGTGCTGTTTTCAAAGTCCCGGCTCACTCTCCACTCGCGCTGTTTTCACTGTCCCGGCTCACTCACCTCCGGCGCTGTTTTCACTGTCCTGGCTCACTCTCCTCCCGCGCTGTTTTCAATGTCCCGGCTCTCTCTCCACTCGCGCTGTTTTCACTCTCCCGGCTCTCTCACCTCTTGCGCTGTTTTCAATGTCCCGGCTCACTCTCCTCCCGCGCTGTTTTCATTGTCCCGGCTCACTCACCTCCCGCGTTGTTTTCACTGTCCCGGCTCTCTCTCCTCCCGCGCTGTTTTCACTGTCCCGGCTCTCTCTCCTCTCGCGCTGTTTTCACTGTCCCGGCTCACTCACCTCCCACGCTGTTTTCACTGTCCCGGCTCACTCACCTCCCGCGCTGTTTTCACTGTCCCGGCTCACTTACCTCCCGCGCTGTTTTCACTGTCCCGGCTCACTCACCTCCCACGCTGTTTTCACTGTCCCGGCTCACTCACCTCCCGCGCTGTTTTCACTGTCCCGGCTCACTCACCTCCCGCGCTGTTTTCACTGTCCCGGCTCACTCACCTCCCGCGCTGTTTTCACTGTCCCGGCTCACTCTCCACTCGCGCTGTTTTCGCTGTCCGGGCTCACGCACCTCCCGCGCTGTTTTCACTCTCCCGGCTCACTCTCCACTCGCGCTATTTTCGCTGTCCCGGCTCTCACACCTCCCGCGCTGTTTTCACTGTCCCGGCTCACTCTCCACTCGCGCTATTTTCGCTGTACCGGCTCATTCACCTCTTGTGCTGTTTTCACTGTCCCGGCTCACACTCCTCCCGCGCTGTTTTCACTGTTCCGGCCCTCTCTCCTCCCGCGCTGTTTTCACTGTCCCGGCTCTCTCTCCTCTCGCGCTGTTCTCACTGTCCCGGCTGACTCACCTCCCGTGCTGTTTTCACTGTCCCGGCTCTCTCTCCTCTCGCGCTGTTTTCACTGTCCCGACTCTCTCTCCTCCCGCGCTGTTTTCACTGTCCCGACTCTCTCTCCTCTCGCGCTGTTTTCACTGTCCCGGCTCTCTCTCCTCCCGCGCTGTTTTCAGTGTCCCGGCTCTCTCTCCTCCCGCGCTGTTTTCACTGTCCCGGCTCTCTCTCCTCTCGCGCTGTTTTCACTGTCCCGGCTCACTCACCTCCCGCGCTGTTTTCAGTGTCCCGGCTCTCTCTCCTCTCGCGCTGTTTTCAATGTCCCGGCTCTCTCTCCTCTCGCGCTGTTTTCACTGTCCCGGCTCTCTCTCCTCCCGCGCTGTTTTCAGTGTCCCGGCTCTCTCTCCTCCCGCGCTGTTTTCACTGTCCCGGCTCTCTCTCCTCTCGCGCTGTTTTCACTGTCCCGGCTCACTCACCTCCCGCGCTGTTTTCAGTGTCCCGGCTCTCTCTCCTCTCGCGCTGTTTTCAATGTCCCGGCTCACTCACCTCCCGCGCTGTTTTCACTGTCCCGGCTCACTCACCTCCCGCGCTGTTTTCACTGTCCCGGCTCACTCACCTCCCGCGTTGTTTTCACTGTCCCGGCTCACTCACAGCCCGCGCTGTTTTCAGTGTCCCGGCTCAGTCACCTCCCGCGCTGTTTTCACTGTCCCGGCTCACTCACCTCCCACGCTGTTTTCAGTGTCCCGGCTCACTTACCTCCCGCGCTGTTTTCACTGTCCCGGCTCACTCAGCTCCCACGCTGTTTTCAATGTCCCGGCTCACTCTCCTCCCGCGCTGTTTTCACTGTCCCGGCTCACTCACCTCTCGCGCTGTTTTCAATGTCCCGGCTCACTCTCCTTCCGCGCTGTTTTCACTGTCCCGGCTCACTCACCTCCCGCGCTATTTTCACTGTCCCGGCTCTCTCTCCTCTCGCGCTGTTTTCACTGTCCCGGCTCACTCACCTCTCGCGCTGTATTCACTGTCCCGGCTCACTCACCTCTTGCGCTGTTTTCAATGTCCCGGCTCACTGTCCTCCCGCGCTGTTTTCACTGTCCCGGCTCTCTCTCCTCTCGCGCTGTTTTCACTGTCCCGGCTCACTCTCCTCCCGCGCTGTTTTCAATGTCCCGGCTCACTCACCTCTCGCGCTGCATTCACTGTCCCGGCTCACTCACCTCTTGCGCTGTTTTCAATGTCCCGGCTCACTGTCCTCCTGCGCTGTTTTCACTGTCCCGGCTCACTCACCTCCAGCGCTGTTTTCACTGTCCCGTCTCACTCACCTCACGCGCTGTTTTCACTGTCCCGGCTCTCTCTCCTCTCGCGCTGTTTTCACTGTCCCGGCTCACTCACCTCTCGCGCTGTATTCACTGTCCCGGCTCACTCACCTCTTGCGCTGTTTTCAATGTCCCGGCTCACTGTCCTCCCGCGCTGTTTTCACTGTCCCGGCTCACTCACCTCCCGCGCTGTTTTCACTGTCCCGGCTCACTCACTTCCCGCGCTGTTTTCACTGTCCCGGCTCACACACCTCCCGCGCTGTTTTCACTGTCCCGGCTCACTCACCTCTCGCGCTGTTTTCACTGTCCCGGCTCACTCACCTCCAGCGCTGTTTTCACTGTCCCGGCTCACTCACCTCCAGCGCTGTTTTCACTGTCCCGGCTCTCTCTCCTCTCGCGCTGTTTTCACTGTCCCGGCTCACTCACCTCTCGCGCTGTATTCACTGTCCCGGCTCACTCACCTCTTGCGCTGTTTTCAATGTCCCGGCTCACTCTCCTCCCGCGCTGTTTTCACTGTCCCGGCTCACTCACCTCCCGCGCTGTTTTCACTGTCCCGGCTCACTCACCTCCCGCGCTGTCTTCACTGTCCCGGCTCACTCACCTCCCGCGCTGTTTTCAATGCCCCGGCTCACTCAGCTCCCGCGCTGTTTTCAATGTCCCGGCTCTCTCTCCTCTCGCGCTGTTTTCACTGACCCGGCTCACTCACCTCCCGCGCTGTTTTCACTGTCCCGGCTCACTCACCTCCCGCGCTGTTTTCACTGACCCGGCTTACTCACCTCCCGTGCTGTTTTCACTGACCCGGCTCACTCACCTCCCGCGCTGTTTTCACTGTCCCGGCTCACTCACCTCCTACGCTGTTTTCACTGTCCCGGCTCACTCACCTCCCACGCTGTTTTCACTGTCCCGGCTCACTCACCTCCCGCGCTGTTTTCACTGTCCCGGCTAACTCTCCTCTCGCGCTGTTTTCACTGTCCCGGCTCACTCACCTCCCGCGCTGTTTTCACTGTCCCGGCTCACTCACCTCCCGCGCTGTTTTCACTGTCCCGGCTCACTCACCTCCCGTGCTGTTTTCGCTGTCCGGGCTCACGCACCTCCCGCGCTGTTTTCACTGTCCCGGCTCACTCTCAACTCGCGCTATTTTCGCTGTCCCGGCTCTCACACCTCCCGCGCTGTTTTCACTGTACCGGCTCTCTCTCCTCCTGCGCTGTTTTCACTGTCCCGGCTCACTCTCCACTCGCGCTATTTTCGCTGTCCCGGCTCATTCACCTCTTGTGCTGTTTTCACTGTCCCGGCTCACTCTCCTCCCGCGCTGTTTTCACTGTCCCGGCTCACTCACCTCCCGCGCTGTTTTCACTGTCCCGGCTCACACTCCTCCCGCGCTGTTATCACTGTTCCGGCCCTCTCTCCTCCCGCGCTGTTTTCACTGTCCCGGCTCTCTCTCCTCCCGCGCTGTTTTCACTGTCCCGGCTCACTCACCTCCCGTGCTGTTTTCACTGTCCCGGCTCTCTCTCCTCTCGCGCTGTTTTCACTGTCCCGGCTCTCTCTCCTCCCGCTCTGTTTTCACTGTCCCGGCTCACTCACCTCCCGCGCTGTTTTCAGTGTCCCGGCTCTCTCTCCTCTCGCGCTGTTTTCAATGACCCGGCCCACTCACCTCCCGCGCTGTTTTCACTGTCCCGGCTGTCTCTCCTCTCGCGCTGTTTTCAATGTCCCGGCTCACTCACCTCCCGCGCTGTTTTCACTGTCCCGGCTCACTCACCTCCCGCGTTGTTTTCACTGTCCCGGCTCACTCACATCCCGCGCTGTTTTCAGTGTCCCGGCTCAGTCACCTCCCGCGCTGTTTTCAGTGTCCCGGCTCACTCACCTCTCGCGCTGTTTTCACTGTCCCGGCTCACTCACCTCCCGCGCTGTTTTCACTGTCCTGGCTCACTCACCTCCCGCGCTGTTTTCACTGTCCCGGCTCACTCACCTCCCGCGCTGTTTTCACTGTCCCGGCTCACTCACCTCCCTCGCTGTTTTCACTGTCCCGGCTCACTCACCTCCCGCGCTGTTTTCACTGTCCCGGCTCACTCACCTCCCTCGCTGTTTTCACTGTCCTGGCTCACTCACCTCCCGCGCTGTTTTCACTGTCCCGGCTCACTCACCTCCCTCGCTGTTTTCACTGTCCCGGCTCACTCACCTCCCGTGCTGTTTTCAATGACCCGGCTCACTCACCTCCCACGCTGTTTTCACTGTCCCGGCTCACTCACCTCCCGCGCTGTTTTCACTGTCCCGGCTCACTCACCTCCCGCGCTGTTTTCAATGTCCCGGCTCACTCAGCTCCCGCGCTGTTTTCACTGTCCCGGCTCACTCACCTCCCTCGCTGTTTTCACTGTCCTGGCTCACTCACCTCCCGCGCTGTTTTCAATGTCCCGGCTCACTCACCTCCCGCGCTGTTTTCACTGTCCCGGCTCACTCACCTCCCTCGCTGTTTTCACTGTCCCGGCTCACTCACCTCCCGCGCTGTTTTCACTGTCCCGGCTCACTCACCTCCCTCGCTGTTTTCACTGTCCTGGCTCACTCACCTCCCGCGCTGTTTTCACTGTCCCGGCTCACTCACCTCCCTCGCTGTTTTCACTGTCCTGGCTCACTCACCTCCCGCGCTGTTTTCAATGTCCCGGCTCACTCTTCTCCCGCGCTGTTTTCACTGTCCCGGCTCACTCACCTCCCGCGCTGTTTTCACTGTCCCGGCTCACTCACCTCCCGCGCTGTTTTCAATGTCCCGGCTCACTCAGCTCCCGCGCTGTTTTCACTGTCCTGGCTCACTCACCTCCCGCGCTGTTTTCAATGTCCCGGCTCACTCAACTCCCGCGCTGTTTTCACTGTCCCGGCTCACTCACCTCCCGCGCTGTTTTCACTGTCCCGGCTCTCTCTCCTCTCGCGCTGTTTTCACTGTCCCGGCTCACTCACCTCTCGCGCTGTTTTCAATGTCCCGGCTCACTCACCTCCCGCGTTGTTTTCAATGTCACGGCTCTCTCTCCTTCGCGCTGTTTTCAATGTCCCGGCTCTCTCTCCTCCCGCGCTGTTTTCAATGTCCCGGCTCTCTCTCCTCTCGCGCTGTTTTCACTGTCCCGGCTCACTCACCTCTTGCGCTGTTTTCACTGTCACGGCTCACTCACCTCCCGCGCTGTTTTCACTGTCCCCGCTCACTCAGCTCCCGCGTTGTTTTCACTGTCCCGGCTCACTCACCTCCCGCGCTGTTTTCACTGTCCCGGCTCACTCACCTCCCGCGCTGTTTTCAGTGTCCCGGCTCTCTCTCCTCTCGCGCTGTTTTCAATGTCCCGGCTCTCTCTCCTCTCGCGCTGTTTTCACTGTCCCGGCTCTCTCTCCTCCCGCGCTGTTTTCAGTGTCCCGGCTCTCTCTCCTCCCGCGCTGTTTTCACTGTCCCGGCTCTCTCTCCTCTCGCGCTGTTTTCACTGTCCCGGCTCACTCACCTCCCGCGCTGTTTTCAGTGTCCCGGCTCTCTCTCCTCTCGCGCTGTTTTCAATGTCCCGGCTCACTCACCTCCCGCGCTGTTTTCACTGTCCCGGCTCACTCACCTCCCGCGCTGTTTTCACTGTCCCGGCTCACTCACCTCCCGCGTTGTTTTCACTGTCCCGGCTCACTCACAGCCCGCGCTGTTTTCAGTGTCCCGGCTCAGTCACCTCCCGCGCTGTTTTCACTGTCCCGGCTCACTCACCTCCCAC
The DNA here is from genome assembly GCF_047496885.1 of Scyliorhinus torazame. Taxonomy (NCBI): domain Eukaryota; kingdom Metazoa; phylum Chordata; class Chondrichthyes; order Carcharhiniformes; family Scyliorhinidae; genus Scyliorhinus; species Scyliorhinus torazame. Next base: position 5,065,008 of record NC_092712.1, read on the forward strand.
GCTGTTTTCAGTGTCCCGGCTCACTTACCTCCCGCGCTGTTTTCACTGTCCCGGCTCACTCAGCTCCCACGCTGTTTTCAATGTCCCGGCTCACTCTCCTCCCGCGCTGTTTTCACTGTCCCGGCTCACTCACCTCTCGCGCTGTTTTCAATGTCCCGGCTCACTCTCCTTCCGCGCTGTTTTCACTGTCCCGGCTCACTCACCTCCCGCGCTATTTTCACTGTCCCGGCTCTCTCTCCTCTCGCGCTGTTTTCACTGTCCCGGCTCACTCACCTCTCGCGCTGTATTCACTGTCCCGGCTCACTCACCTCTTGCGCTGTTTTCAATGTCCCGGCTCACTGTCCTCCCGCGCTGTTTTCACTGTCCCGGCTCTCTCTCCTCTCGCGCTGTTTTCACTGTCCCGGCTCACTCTCCTCCCGCGCTGTTTTCAATGTCCCGGCTCACTCACCTCTCGCGCTGCATTCACTGTCCCGGCTCACTCACCTCTTGCGCTGTTTTCAATGTCCCGGCTCACTGTCCTCCTGCGCTGTTTTCACTGTCCCGGCTCACTCACCTCCAGCGCTGTTTTCACTGTCCCGTCTCACTCACCTCACGCGCTGTTTTCACTGTCCCGGCTCTCTCTCCTCTCGCGCTGTTTTCACTGTCCCGGCTCACTCACCTCTCGCGCTGTATTCACTGTCCCGGCTCACTCACCTCTTGCGCTGTTTTCAATGTCCCGTCTCACTGTCCTCCCGCGCTGTTTTCACTGTCCCGGCTCACTCACCTCCCGCGCTGTTTTCACTGTCCCGGCTCACTCACCTCCCGCGCTGTTTTCAATGTCCCGGCTCACTCTCCTCCCGCGCTGTTTTCACTGTCCCGGCTCACTCACCTCTCGCGCTGTTTTCAATGTCCCGGCTCACTCTCCTCCCGCGCTGTTTTCACTGTCCCGGATCACTCTCCACTCGCGCTATTTTCACCGTCCCGGCTCTCTCTCCTCTCGCGCTGTTTTCACTGTCCCGGCTCACTCACCTCTCGCGCTGTATTCACTGTCCCGGCTCACTCACCTCTTGCGCTGTTTTCAATGTCCCGGCTCACTGTCCTCCCGCGCTGTTTTCACTGTCCCGGCTCACTCACCTCCCGCGCTGTTTTCACTGTCCCGGCTCACTCACCTCCAGCACTGTTTTCACTGTCCCGGCTCACTCACCTCCAGCGCTGTTTTCACTGTCCCGGCTCTCTCTCCTCTCGCGCTGTTTTCACTGTCCCGGCTCACTCACCTCTCGCGCTGTATTCACTGTCCCGGCTCACTCACCTCTTGCGCTGTTTTCAATGTCCCGGCTCACTGTCCTCCCGCGCTGTTTTCACTGTCCCGGCTCACTCACCTCCCGCGCTGTTTTCACTGTCCCGGCTCACTCACTTCCTGCGCTGTTTTCACTGTCCCGGCTCACACACCTCCCGCGCTGTTTTCACTGTCCCGGCTCACTCACCTCTCGCGCTGTTTTCACTGTCCCGGCTCACTCACCTCCAGCGCTGTTTTCACTGTCCCGGCTCACTCACCTCCAGCGCTGTTTTCACTGTCCCGGCTCTCTCTCCTCTCGCGCTGTTTTCACTGTCCCGGCTCACTCACCTCTCGCGCTGTATTCACTGTCCCGGCTCACTCACCTCTTGCGCTGTTTTCAATGTCCCGGCTCACTCTCCTCCCGCGCTGTTTTCACTGTCCCGGCTCACTCACCTCCCGCGCTGTTTTCACTGTCCCGGCTCACTCACCTCCCGCGCTGTCTTCACTGTCCCGGCTCACTCACCTCCCGCGCTGTTTTCAATGCCCCGGCTCACTCAGCTCCCGCGCTGTTTTCAATGTCCCGGCTCTCTCTCCTCTCGCGCTGTTTTCACTGACCCGGCTCACTCACCTCCCGCGCTGTTTTCACTGTCCCGGCTCACTCACCTCCCGCGCTGTTTTCACTGACCCGGCTTACTCACCTCCCGTGCTGTTTTCACTGACCCGGCTCACTCACCTCCCGCGCTGTTTTCACTGTCCCGGCTCACTCACCTCCTACGCTGTTTTCACTGTCCCGGCTCACTCACCTCCCACGCTGTTTTCACTGTCCCGGCTCACTCACCTCCCGCGCTGTTTTCACTGTCCCGGCTAACTCTCCTCTCGCGCTGTTTTCACTGTCCCGGCTCACTCACCTCCCGCGCTGTTTTCACTGTCCCGGCTCACTCACCTCCCGCGCTGTTTTCACTGTCCCGGCTCACTCACCTCCCGTGCTGTTTTCGCTGTCCGGGCTCACGCACCTCCCGCGCTGTTTTCACTGTCCCGGCTCACTCTCAACTCGCGCTATTTTCGCTGTCCCGGCTCTCACACCTCCCGCGCTGTTTTCACTGTACCGGCTCTCTCTCCTCCTGCGCTGTTTTCACTGTCCCGGCTCACTCTCCACTCGCGCTATTTTCGCTGTCCCGGCTCATTCACCTCTTGTGCTGTTTTCACTGTCCCGGCTCACTCTCCTCCCGCGCTGTTTTCACTGTCCCGGCTCACTCACCTCCCGCGCTGTTTTCACTGTCCCGGCTCACACTCCTCCCGCGCTGTTTTCACTGTTCCGGCCCTCTCTCCTCCCGCGCTGTTTTCACTGTCCCGGCTCTCTCTCCTCCCGCGCTGTTTTCACTGTCCCGGCTCACTCACCTCCCGTGCTGTTTTCACTGTCCCGGCTCTCTCTCCTCTCGCGCTGTTTTCACTGTCCCGGCTCTCTCTCCTCCCGCTCTGTTTTCACTGTCCCGGCTCACTCACCTCCCGCGCTGTTTTCAGTGTCCCGGCTCTCTCTCCTCTCGCGCTGTTTTCAATGACCCGGCCCACTCACCTCCCGCGCTGTTTTCACTGTCCCGGCTGTCTCTCCTCTCGCGCTGTTTTCAATGTCCCGGCTCACTCACCTCCCGCGCTGTTTTCACTGTCCCGGCTCACTCACCTCCCGCGTTGTTTTCACTGTCCCGGCTCACTCACATCCCGCGCTGTTTTCAGTGTCCCGGCTCAGTCACCTCCCGCGCTGTTTTCAGTGTCCCGGCTCACTCACCTCTCGCGCTGTTTTCACTGTCCCGGCTCACTCACCTCCCGTGCTGTTTTCACTGTCCTGGCTCACTCACCTCCCGCGCTGTTTTCACTGTCCCGGCTCACTCACCTCCCGCGCTGTTTTCACTGTCCCGGCTCACTCACCTCCCTCGCTGTTTTCACTGTCCCGGCTCACTCACCTCCCGCGCTGTTTTCACTGTCCCGGCTCACTCACCTCCCTCGCTGTTTTCACTGTCCTGGCTCACTCACCTCCCGCGCTGTTTTCACTGTCCTGGCTCACTCACCTCCCGCGCTGTTTTCACTGTCCTGGCTCACTCACCTCCCGCGCTGTTTTCACTGTCCTGGCTCACTCACCTCCCGCGCTGTTTTCACTGTCCCGGCTCACTCACCTCCCTCGCTGTTTTCACTGTCCTGGCTCACTCACCTCCCGCGCTGTTTTCACTGTCCCGGCTCACTCTCCTCCCGCGCTGTTTTCACTGTCCCGGCTCACTCACCTCCCGCGCTGTTTTCACTGTCCCGGCTCTCTCTCCTCTCGCGCTGTTTTCACTGTCCCGGCTCACTCACCTCTCGCGCTGTTTTCAATGTCCCGGCTCACTCACCTCCCGCGTTGTTTTCAATGTCACGGCTCACTCTCCTTCGCGCTGTTTTCAATGTCCCGGCTCTCTCTCCTCCCGCGCTGTTTTCACTGTCCCGGCTCACTCACCTCTTGCGCTGTTTTCACTGTCACGGCTCACTCACCTCCCGCGCTGTTTTCACTGTCCCCGCTCACTCAGCTCCCGCGTTGTTTTCACTGTCCCGGCTCACTCACCTCCCGCGCTGTTTTCACTGTCCCGACTCACTCACCTCCCGCGTTGTTTTCACTGTCCCGGCTCACTCACCTCCCTCGCTGTTTTCACTGTCCCGGCTCACTCAGCTCCCGCGCTGTTTTCACTGTCCCGGCTCACTCACCTCCCGCGCTGTTTTCACTGTCCCCGCTCACTCAGCTCACGCGTTGTTTTCACTGTCCCGGCTCACTCACCTCCCGCGCTGTTTTCACTGTCCCGGCTCACTCACCTCCCGCGTTGTTTTCACTGTCCCGGCTCACTCACCTCTCGCGCTGTTTTCACTGTCCCGGCTCACTCACCTCCCGCGCTGTTTTCAATGTCCCGGCTCACTCACTTCCCGCGTTGTTTTCACTGTCCCGGCTCACTCTCCACTCGCGCTATTTTCGCTGTCCCGGCTCACTCACCTCCCGCGCTGTTTTCACTGTCCCGGCTCTCTCTCCTCCCGCGCTGTTTTCACTGCCCCGGCTCACTCACCTCCCGCGCTGTTTTCACTGTCCCGGCTCACTCTCCACTCGCGCTATTTTCGCTGTCCCGGCTCACTCACCTCTCGCGCTGTTTTCACTGTCCTGTCTCTCTCTCCTCCCGCGCTGTTTTCACTGTCCCGGCTCACTCTCCTCCCGCGCTGTTTTCACTGTCCCAGCTCACTCTCCTGCCGCGCTGTTTTCACTGTCCCGGCTCTGTCTCCTCCCACGCTGTTTTCACTGTCCCGGCTCTCTCTCCTCCCGCGCTGTTTTCAATGTCCCGGCTCACTCACCTCTCGCGCTGTTTTCACTGTCCCGGCTCACTCACCTCTCGCGCTGTTTTCACTGTCCCGGCTGTCTCTCCTCCCGCGCTGTTTTCAATGTCCCGGCTCACTCTCCTCCCACGCTGTTTTCACTGTCCCGGCTCACTCACCTCCCGCGCTGTTTTCAATGTCCCGGCTCTCTCTCCTCCCACGCTGTTTTCAATGTTCCGGCTCTCTCACCTCCCGCGCTGTTTTCACTGTCCCGGCTCACTCACCTCCCGCGCTGTTTTCAATGTCCCGGCTCACTCACCTCTCGCGCTGTTTTCACTGTCCCGGCTCACTCTCCACTCGCGCTATTTTCGCTGTCCCGGATCACTCACCTCCCGTGCTGTTTTCAAAGTCCCGGCTCACTCTCCACTCGCGCTGTTTTCACTGTCCCGGCTCACTCACCTCCGGCGCTGTTTTCACTGTCCCGGCTCACTCTCCTCCCGCGCTGTTTTCAATGTCCCGGCTCTCTCTCCTCTCGCGCTGTTTTCACTCTCCCGGCTCTCTCACCTCTTGCGCTGTTTTCAATGTCCCGGCTCACTCTCCTCCCGCGCTGTTTTCATTGTCCCGGCTCACTCACCTCCCGCGTTGTTTTCAATGTCACGGCTCTCTCTCCTCCCGCGCTGTTTTCAATGTCCCGGCTCTCTCTCCTCTCGCGCTGTTTTCACTGTCCCGGCTCACTCACCTCTTGCGCTGTTTTCACTGTCCCAGCTCACTCACCTCCCGCGCTGTTTTCACTGTCCCGGCTCACTCAGCTCCCGCGTTGTTTTCACTGTCCCGGCTCACTCACCTCCCTCGCTGTTTTCACTGTCCCGGCTCACTCAGCTCCCGCGTTGTTTTCACTGTCCCGGCTCACTCACCTCCCTCGCTGTTTTCACTGTCCCGGCTCACCCAGCTCCCGCGATGTTTTCACTGTCCCGGCTCACTCACCTCCCGCGCTGTTTTCAATATCCCGGCTCACTCACTTCCCGCGTTGTTTTCACTGTCCCGGCTCACTCTCCACTCGCTCTATTTTCGCTGTCCCGGCTCACTCACCTCCCGCGCTGTTTTCACTGCCCCTGGCTCACTCACCTCCCGCGCTGTTTTCAATGTCCCGGCTCACTCACCTCCCACGCTGTTTTCAGTGTCCCGGCTCACTTACCTCCCGCGCTGTTTTCACTGTCCCGGCTCACTCAGCTCCCACGCTGTTTTCAATGTCCCGGCTCACTCTCCTCCCGCGCTGTTTTCACTGTCCCGGCTCACTCACCTCTCGCGCTGTTTTCAATGTCCCGGCTCACTCTCCTTCCGCGCTGTTTTCACTGTCCCGGCTCACTCACCTCCCGCGCTATTTTCACTGTCCCGGCTCTCTCTCCTCTCGCGCTGTTTTCACTGTCCCGGCTCACTCACCTCTCGCGCTGTATTCACTGTCCCGGCTCACTCACCTCTTGCGCTGTTTTCAATGTCCCAGCTCACTGTCCTCCCGCGCTGTTTTCACTGTCCCGGCTCTCTCTCCTCTCGCGCTGTTTTCACTGTCCCGGCTCACTCTCCTCCCGCGCTGTTTTCAATGTCCCGGCTCACTCACCTCTCGCGCTGTATTCACTGTCCCGGCTCACTCACCTCTTGCGCTGTTTTCAATGTCCCGGCTCACTGTCCTCCTGCGCTGTTTTCACTGTCCCGGCTCACTCACCTCCAGCGCTGTTTTCACTGTCCCGTCTCACTCACCTCACGCGCTGTTTTCACTGTCCCGGCTCTCTCTCCTCTCGCGCTGTTTTCACTGTCCCGGCTCACTCACCTCTCGCGCTGTATTCACTGTCCCGGCTCACTCACCTCTTGCGCTGTTTTCAATGTCCCGGCTCACTGTCCTCCCGCGCTGTTTTCACTGTCCCGGCTCACTCACCTCCCGCGCTGTTTTCACTGTCCCGGCTCACTCACCTCCCGCGCTGTTTTCAATGTCCCGGCTCACTCTCCTCCGGCGCTGTCTTCACTGTCCCGGCTCACTCACCTCCCGCGCTGTTTTCAATGTCCCGGCTCACTCTCCTCCCGCGCTGTTTTCACTGTCCCGGCTCACTCACCTCTCGCGCTGTTTTCAATGTCCGGGCTCACTCTCCTCCCGCGCTGTTTTCATTGTCCCGGCTCACTCACCTCCCGCGTTGTTTTCAATGTCCCGGCTCTCTCTCCTCTCGCGCTGTTTTCACTGTCCCGGCTCACTCACCTCTTGCGCTGTTTTCACTGTCCCAGCTCACTCACCTCCCGCGCTGTTTTCACTGTCCCGGCTCACTCACCTCCCGCGCTGTTTTCACTGTCCCCGCTCACTCAGCTCCCGCGTTGTTTTCACTGTCCCGGCTCACTCACCTCCCTCGCTGTTTTCACTGTCCCGGCTCACTCAGCTCCCGCGTTGTTTTCACTGTCCCGGCTCACTCACCTCCCTCGCTGTTTTCACTGTCCCGGCTCACTCACCTCCCGCGCTGTTTTCAATATCCCGGCTCACTCACTTCCCGCGTTGTTTTCACTGTCCCGGCTCACTCTCCACTCGCTCTATTTTCGCTGTCCCGGCTCACTCACCTCCCGCGCTGTTTTCACTGTCCCGGCTCTCTCTCCTCCCGCGCTGTTTTCACTGCCCCTGGCTCACTCACCTCCCGCGCTGTTTTCAATGTCCCGGCTCACTCACCTCCCACGCTGTTTTCAGTGTCCCGGCTCACTTACCTCCCGCGCTGTTTTCACTGTCCCGGCTCACTCAGCTCCCACGCTGTTTTCAATGTCCCGGCTCACTCTCCTCCCGCGCTGTTTTCACTGTCCCGGCTCACTCACCTCTCGCGCTGTTTTCAATGTCCCGGCTCACTCTCCTTCCGCGCTGTTTTCACTGTCCCGGCTCACTCACCTCCCGCGCTATTTTCACTGTCCCGGCTCTCTCTCCTCTCGCGCTGTTTTCACTGTCCCGGCTCACTCACCTCCCGCGCTGATTTCACTGTCCCGGCTCACTCACCTCCCGCGATGTTTTCACTGTCCCGCTCACTCTCCTCACGCGCTGTTTTCACTGTCCCGGCTCACTCACCTCCCGCCCTGTTTTCACTGTCCCGGCTCACTCTCCTCCCGCGCTGTTTTCAGTGTCCCGGCTCTCTCATCTCCCGCGCTGTTTTCACTCTCCCGGCTCACTCACCTCCCGCGCTGTTTTCACTGTAACGGCTCACTCTCCTCTCGCGCTGTTTTCACTGTCCCGGCTCCCTCTCCTCTCGCGCTGTTTTCACTGTCCCGTCTAACTCACTTCTCGCGCTGTTTTCACTGTCCCGGCTCACACTCCTCTCGCGCTGTTTTCAATGTCCCGGCTCTCTCTCCTCCCGCGCTGTTTTCAATGTCCCGGCTCACACTCCTCTCGCGCTGTTTTCAATGTCCCGGCTCTCTCTCCTCCCGCGCTGTTTTCAATATCCCGCCTCTCTCTCCTCTCGCGCTGTTTTCACTGTCCCGGCTCACTCACCTCCCGCGCTGTTTTCACTGTCCCCGCTGACTCAGCTCCCGCATTGTTTTCACTGTCCCGGCTCACTCACCTCCCTCGCTGTTTTCACTGTCCCGGCTCACTCAGCTCCCGCGTTGTTTTCATTGTCCCGGCTCACTCACCTCCCGCGCTGTTTTCACTGTCCCGGCTCACTCAGCTCCCGTGTTGTTTTCACTGACCCGGCTCACTCACCTCCCTCGCTGTTTTCACTGTCCCGGCTCACTCAGCTCCCGCGTTGTTTTCACTGTCCCGGCTCACTCACCTCCCTCGCTGTTTTCACTGTCCCGGCTCACCCAGCTCCCGCGATGTTTTCCCTGTCCCGGCTCACTCACCTCCCGCGCTGTTTTCAATGTCCCGGCTCACTCACTTCCCGCGTTGTTTTCACTGTCCCGGCTCACTCTCCACTCGCGCTATTTTCGCTGTCCCGGCTCACTCACCTCTCACGCTGTTTTCACTGTCCTGTCTCTCTCTCCTCCCGCGATGTTTTCAATGTCCCGGCTCACTCACCTCCAGCGTTGCTTTCAATGTCACGGCTCTCTCTCCTCCCGCGCTGTTTTCAATGTCCCGGCTCTCTCTCCTCTCGCGCTGTTTTCACTGTCCCGGCTCACTCACCTCTTGCGCTGTTTTCACTGTCCCAGCTCACTCACCTCCCGCGCTGTTTTCACTGTCCCCGCTCACTCAGCTCCCGCGTTGTTTTCACTGTCCCGGCTCACTCACCTCCCTCGCTGTTTTCACTGTCCCGGCTCACTCAGCTCCCGCGTTGTTTTCACTGTCCCGGCTCACTCACCTCCCTCGCTGTTTTCAATGTCCCGGCTCACCCAGCTCCCGCGATGTTTTCACTGTCCCGGCTCACTCACCTCCCGCGCTGTTTTCAATATCCCGGCTCACTCACTTCCCGCGTAGTTTTCACTGTCCCGGCTCACTCTCCACTCGCGCTATTTTCGCTGTCCCGGCTCACTCACCTCCCGCGCTGTTTTCACTGTCCCGGCTCTCTCTCCTCCCGCGCTGTTTTCACTGCCCCTGGCTCACTCACCTCCCGCGCTGTTTTCACTGTCCCGGCTCACTCTCCACTCGCGCTATTTTCGCTGTCCCGGCTCACTCACCTCTCGCGCTGTTTTCACTGTCCTGTCTCTCTCTCCTCCCGCGCTGTTTTCACTGTCCCGGCTCACTCTCCTCCCGCGCTGTTTTCACTGTCCCAGCTCACTCTCCTCCCGCGCTGTTTTCAATGTCCCGGCTCACTCACCTCTCGCGCTGTTTTCACTGTCCCGGCTGTCTCTCCTCCCGCGCCGTTTTCAATGTCCCGGCTCACTCTCCTCCCGCGCTGTTTTCACTGTCCCGGCTCACTCACCTCCCGCGCTGTTTTCAATGTCCCGGCTCTCTCTCCACTCGCGCTGTTTTCACTGTCCCGGCTCACTCTCCTCCCGCGCTGTTTTCACTGTCCCGGCTCACTCACCTCACGCGCTGTTTTCAATGTCCCGGCTCTCTCTCCTCGGGCGCTGTTTTCAATGTCCCGCCTCACTCTCCTCTCGCGCTGTTTTCACTGTCCCGGCTCACTCAGCTCCCGCACTGTTTTCACTGTCCCGGCTCACTCAGGTCTCGCGCTGTTTTCAATGTCCCGGCTCACTCACCTCTCGCGCTGTTTTCCATGTCCCGGCTCACTCACCTCTCGCGCTGTTTTCACTGTCCCGGCTCACTCAGCTGTCGCGCTGTTTTCAATGTCCCGGCTGTCTCTCCTCTCGCGCTGTTTTCAATGTCCCAGCTCATTCACCTCCCGCGCTGTTTTCACTGACCCGGTTCACTCACCTCCCGCGCTGTTTTCACTGTCCCGGCTCTCTCTCCTCTCGCGCTGTTTTCAATGTCCCGGCTCACTCACCTCGCACCCTGTTTTCAATGTCCCGGCTCACTCAGCTCCCGCGCTGTTTTCACTGTCCGGGCTCTCTCTCCTCTCGCGCTGTTTTCACTGACCCGGTTCACTCACCTCCCGCGCTGTTTTCAATGTCCCGACTCACTCACCTCCCGCGCTGTTTTCAATGTCCCGGCTCACTCACCTCCCGCGCTGTTTTCACTGTCCCGGCTCACTCACCTCCCGCGCTGTTTTCACTGTCCCGGCTCACTCTCCTCCCGCGCTGTTTTCACTGTCCCGGCTCTCTCTCATCTCGCGCTGTTTTCAATGTCCCGGCTCTCTCTCCTCCCGCGCTGTTTTCAATGTCCCGGCTCTCTCTCCTCCCGCACTGTTTTCACTGTCCCGACTCTCCCTCCTCCCGCGCTGTTTTCACTGTCCCGGCTCACTCACCTCCCGCGCTGTTTTCACTGTCCCGGCTCACTCACCTCCCGCGATGTTTTCACTGTCCCGCTCACTCTCCTCACGCGCTGTTTTCACTGTCCCGGCTCACTCACCTCCCGCCGTTTTCACTGTCCCGGCTCACTCTCCTCCCGCGCTGTTTTCAGTGTCCCGGCTCTCTCTCCTCCCGCGCTGTTTTCACTCTCCCGGCTCACTCACCTCCCGCGCTGTTTTCACTGTCACGGCTCACTCTCCTCTCGCGCTGTTTTCACTGTCCCGGCTCTCTCTCCTCTCGCGCTGTTTTCACTGTCCCGGCTCACTCACTTCTCGCGCTGTTTTCACTGTCCCGGCTCACACTCCTCTCGCGCTGTTTTCAATGTCCCGGCTCTCTCTCCTCCCGCGCTGTTTTCAATGTCCCGGCTCACACTCCTCTCGCGCTGTTTTCAATGTCCCGGCTCTCTCTCCTCCCGCGCTGTTTTCAATGTCCCGGCTCTCTCTCCTCTCGCGCTGTTTTCACTGTCCCGGCTCACTCACCTCCCGCGCTGTTTTCACTGTCCCCGCTGACTCAGCTCCCGCGTTGTTTTCACTGTCCCGGTTCACTCACCTCCCTCGCTGTTTTCACGGTCCCGGCTCACTCAGCTCCCGCGTTGTTTTCATTGTCCCGGCTCACTCACCTCCCGCGCTGTTTTCATGTCCCGGCTCACTCAGCTCCCGCGTTGTTTTCACTGTCCCGGCTCACTCACCTCCCTCGCTGTTTTCACTGTCCCGGCTCACTCAGCTCCCGCGTTGTTTTCACTGTCCCGGCTCACTCACCTCCCTCGCTGTTTTCACTGTCCCGGCTCACCCAGCTCCCGCGATGTTTTCCCTGTCCCGGCTCACTCACCTCCCGCGCTGTTTTCAATGTCCCGGCTCACTCACTTCCCGCGTTGTTTTCACTGTCCCGGCTCACTCTCCACTCGCGCTATTTTCGCTGTCCCGGCTCACTCACCTCTCACGCTGTTTTCACTGTCCTGTCTCTCTCTCCTCCCGCGCTGTTTTCACTGTCCCGGCTCACTCTCCTCCCGCGCTGTTTTCACTGTCCCAGCTCACTCTCCTCCCGCGCTGTTTTCACTGTCCCGGCTCTCTCTCCTCCCGCGCTGTTTTCACTGTCCCGGCTCTCTCTCCTCCCGCGCTGTATTCAATGTCCCGGCTCACCTATCTCTCGCGCTGTTTTCACTGTCCCGGCTCACTCACCTCTCGCGCTGTTTTCACTGTCCCGGCTGTCTCTCCTCCCGCGCTGTTTTCAATGTCCCGGCTCACTCTCCTCCCGCGCTGTTTTCACTGTCCCGGCTCACTCACCTCCCGCGCTGTTTTCAATGTCCCGGCTCTCTCTCCTCCCACGCTGTTTTCAATGTCCCGGCTCTCTCACCTCCCACGCTGTTTTCACTGTCCCGGCTCACTCACCTCCCGCGCTGTTTTCAATGTCCCGGCTCACTCACCTCTCGCGCTGTTTTCAATGTCCCGGCTCACTCTCCTCCCGCGCTGTTTTCACTGTCCCGGCTCACTCTCCTCTCGCGCTATTTTCGCTGTCCCGGCTCACTCACCTCCCGCGCTGTTTTCACTGCCCCGGCTCACTCACCTCCGGCGCTGTTTTCACTGTCCCGGCTCACTCTCCTCCCGCGCTGTTTTCACTCTCCCGGCTCTCTCTCCTCCCACGCTGTTTTCAATGTCCCGGCTCTCTCTCCTCTCGCGCTGTTTTCACTCTCCCGGCTCTCTCACCTCTTGCGCTGTTTTCAATGTCCCGGCTCACTCTCCTCCCGCGCTGTTTTCAATGTCCCGGCTCACTCACCTCCCGCGTTGTTTTCAATGTCACGGCTCTCTCTCCTCCCGCGCTGTTTTCAATGTCCCGGCTCTCTCTCCTCTCGCGCTGTTTTCACTGTCCCGGCTCACTCACCTCTTGCGCTGTTTTCACTGTCCCAGCTCACTCACCTCCCGCGCTGTTTTCACAGTCCCGGCTCACTCACCTCCCGCGCTGTTTTCACTGTCCCCGCTCACTCAGCTCCCGCGTTGTTTTCACTGGCCCGGCTCACTCAGCTCCCGCGTTGTTTTCACTGTCCCGGCTCACTCACCTCCCCCGCTGTTTTCAATGTCCCGGCTCACCCAGCTCCCGCGATGTTTTCACTGTCCCGGCTCACTCACCTCCCGCGCTGTTTTCAATATCCCGGCTCACTCACTTCCCGCGTAGTTTTCACTGTCCCGGCTCACTCTCCACTCGCGCTATTTTCGCTGTCCCGGCTCACTCACCTCCCGCGCTGTTTTCACTGTCCCGGCTCTCTCTCCTCCCGCGCTGTTTTCACTGCCCCTGGCTCACTCACCTCCCGCGCTGTTTTCACTGTCCCGGCTCTCTCTCCTCCCGGGCTGTTTTCAATGTCCCGGCTCACTCACCTCTCGCGCTGTTTTCACTGTCCCGGCTCACTCACCTCTCGCGCTGTTTTCACTGTCCCGGCTGTCTCTCCTCCCGCGCTGTTTTCAATGTCCCGGCTCACTCTCCTCCCGCGCTGTTTTCACTGTCCCGGCTCACTCACCTCCCGCGCTGTTTTCAATGTCCCGGCTCTCTCTCCTCCCACGCTGTTTTCAATGTCCCGGCTCTCTCACCTCCCGCGCTGTTTTCACTGTCCCGGCTCACTCACCTCCCGCGCTGTTTTCAATGTCTCGGCTCACTCACCTCTCGCGCTGTTTTCAATGTCCCGGCTCACTCTCCTCCCGCGCTGTTTTCACTGTCCCGGCTCACTCTCCACTCGCGCTATTTTCGCTGTCCCGGCTCACTCACCTCTCGCGCTGTTTTCACTGTCCCGGCTCACTCACCTCCGGCGCTGTTTTCACTGTCCCGGCTCACTCTCCTCCCGCGCTGTTTTCACTCTCCCGGCTCTCTCTCCTCCCACGCTGTTTTCAATGTCCCGGCTCTCTCTCCTCTCGCGCTGTTTTCACTCTCCCGGCTCTCTCACCTCTTGCGCTGTTTTCAATGTCCCGGCTCACTCTCCTCCCGCGCTGTTTTCAATGTCCCGGCTCACTCACCTCCAGCGTTGTTTTCAATGTCACGGCTCTCTCTCCTCCCGCGCTGTTTTCAATGTCCCGGCTCTCTCTCCTCTCGCGCTGTTTTCACTGTCCCGGCTCACTCACCTCTTGCGCTGTTTTCACTGTCCCAGCTCACTCACCTCCCGCGCTGTTTTCACTGTCCCCGCTCACTCAGCTCCCGCGTTGTTTTCACTGTCCCGGCTCACTCACCTCCCTCGCTGTTTTCACTGTCCCGGCTCACTCAGCTCCCGCGTTGCTTTCACTGTCCCGGCTCACTCACCTCCCTCGCTGTTTTCAATGTCCCGGCTCACCCAGCTCCCGCGATGTTTTCACTGTCCCGGCTCACTCACCTCCCGCGCTGTTTTCAATATCCCGGCTCACTCACTTCCCGCGTAGTTTTCACTGTCCCGGCTCACTCTCCACTCGCGCTATTTTCGCTGTCCCGGCTCACTCACCTCCCGCGCTGTTTTCACTGTCCCGGCTCTCTCTCCTCCCGCGCTGTTTTCACTGCCCCTGGCTCACTCACCTCCCGCGCTATTTTCACTGTCCCGGCTCACTCTCCACTCGCGCTATTTTCGCTGTCCCGGCTCACTCACCTCTCGCGCTGTTTTCACTGTCCTGTCTCTCTCTCCTCCCGCGCTGTTTTCACTGTCCCGGCTCACTCTCCTCCCGCGCTGTTTTCACTGTCCCAGCTCACTCTCCTCCCGCGCTGTTTTCAATGTCCCGGCTCACTCACCTCTCGCGCTGTTTTCACTGTCCCGGCTGTCTCTCCTCCCGCGCCGTTTTCAATGTCCCGGCTCACTCACCTCTTGCGCTGTTTTCACTGTCCCAGCTCACTCACCTCCCGCGCTGTTTTCACTGTCCCGGCTCACTCACCTCCCGCGCTGTTTTCACTGTCCCCGCTCACTCAGCTCCCGCGTTGTTTTCACTGTCCCGGCTCACTCAGCTCCCGCGTTGTTTTCACTGTCCCGGCTCACTCACCTCCCCCGCTGTTTTCAATGTCCCGGCTCACCCAGCTCCCGCGATGTTTTCACTGTCCCGGCTCACTCACCTCCCGCGCTGTTTTCAATATCCCGGCTCACTCACTTCCCGCGTAGTTTTCACTGTCCCGGCTCACTCTCCACTCGCGCTATTTTCGCTGTCCCGGCTCACTCACCTCCCGCGCTGTTTTCACTGTCCCGGCTCTCTCTCCTCCCGCGCTGTTTTCACTGCCCCTGGCTCACTCACCTCCCGCGCTGTTTTCACTGTCCCGGCTCTCTCTCCTCCCGGGCTGTTTTCAATGTCCCGGCTCACTCACCTCTCGCGCTGTTTTCACTGTCCCGGCTCACTCACCTCTCGCGCTGTTTTCACTGTCCCGGCTGTCTCTCCTCCCGCGCTGTTTTCAATGTCCCGGCTCACTCTCCTCCCGCGCTGTTTTCACTGTCCCGGCTCACTCACCTCCCGCGCTGTTTTCAATGTCCCGGCTCTCTCTCCTCCCACGCTGTTTTCAATGTCCCGGCTCTCTCACCTCCCGCGCTGTTTTCACTGTCCCGGCTCACTCACCTCCCGCGCTGTTTTCAATGTCTCGGCTCACTCACCTCTCGCGCTGTTTTCAATGTCCCGGCTCACTCTCCTCCCGCGCTGTTTTCACTGTCCCGGCTCACTCTCCACTCGCGCTATTTTCGCTGTCCCGGCTCACTCACCTCTCGCGCTGTTTTCACTGTCCCGGCTCACTCACCTCCGGCGCTGTTTTCACTGTCCCGGCTCACTCTCCTCCCGCGCTGTTTTCACTCTCCCGGCTCTCTCTCCTCCCACGCTGTTTTCAATGTCCCGGCTCTCTCTCCTCTCGCGCTGTTTTCACTCTCCCGGCTCTCTCACCTCTTGCGCTGTTTTCAATGTCCCGGCTCACTCTCCTCCCGCGCTGTTTTCAATGTCCCGGCTCACTCACCTCCAGCGTTGTTTTCAATGTCACGGCTCTCTCTCCTCCCGCGCTGTTTTCAATGTCCCGGCTCTCTCTCCTCTCGCGCTGTTTTCACTGTCCCGGCTCACTCACCTCTTGCGCTGTTTTCACTGTCCCAGCTCACTCACCTCCCGCGCTGTTTTCACTGTCCCCGCTCACTCAGCTCCCGCGTTGTTTTCACTGTCCCGGCTCACTCACCTCCCTCGCTGTTTTCACTGTCCCGGCTCACTCAGCTCCCGCGTTGCTTTCACTGTCCCGGCTCACTCACCTCCCTCGCTGTTTTCAATGTCCCGGCTCACCCAGCTCCCGCGATGTTTTCACTGTCCCGGCTCACTCACCTCCCGCGCTGTTTTCAATATCCCGGCTCACTCACTTCCCGCGTAGTTTTCACTGTCCCGGCTCACTCTCCACTCGCGCTATTTTCGCTGTCCCGGCTCACTCACCTCCCGCGCTGTTTTCACTGTCCCGGCTCTCTCTCCTCCCGCGCTGTTTTCACTGCCCCTGGCTCACTCACCTCCCGCGCTATTTTCACTGTCCCGGCTCACTCTCCACTCGCGCTATTTTCGCTGTCCCGGCTCACTCACCTCTCGCGCTGTTTTCACTGTCCTGTCTCTCTCTCCTCCCGCGCTGTTTTCACTGTCCCGGCTCACTCTCCTCCCGCGCTGTTTTCACTGTCCCAGCTCACTCTCCTCCCGCGCTGTTTTCAATGTCCCGGCTCACTCACCTCTCGCGCTGTTTTCACTGTCCCGGCTGTCTCTCCTCCCGCGCCGTTTTCAATGTCCCGGCTCACTCACTTCCCGCGCTGTTTTCACTGTCCCCGCTCACTCAGCTCCCGCGTTGTTTTCACTGTCCCGGCTCACTCACCTCCCTCGCTGTTTTCACTGTCCCGGCTCACTCAGCTCCCGCGTTGTTTTCACTGTCCCGGCTCACTCACCTCCCTCGCTGTTTTCAATGTCCCGCCTCACTCTCCTCTCGCGCTGTTTTCACTGTCCCGGCTCACTCAGCTCCCGCACTGTTTTCACTGTCCCGGCTCACTCAGGTCTCGCGCTGTTTTCAATGTCCCGGCTCACTCACCTCTCGCGCTGTTTTCCATGTCCCGGCTCACTCACCTCTCGCGCTGTTTTCACTGTCCCGGCTCACTCAGCTCTCGCGCTGTTTTCAATGTCCCGGCTGTCTCTCCTCTCGCGCTGTTTTCAATGTCCCGGCTCATTCACCTCCCGCGCTGTTTTCACTGACCCGGTTCACTCACCTCCCGCGCTGTTTTCACTCTCCCGGCTCTCTCTCCTCTCGCGCTGTTTTCAATGTCCCGGCTCACTCACCTCGCGCCCTGTTTTCAATGTCCCGGCTCACTCAGCTCCCGCGCTGTTTTCACTGTCCGGGCTCTCTCTCCTCTCGCGCTGTTTTCATTGACCCGGTTCACTCACCTCCCGCGCTGTTTTCAATGTCCCGGCTCACTCACCTCCCGCGCTGTTTTCAATGTCCCGGCTCACTCACCTCCCGCGCTGTTTTCACTGTCCCGGCTCACTCACCTCCCGCGCTGTTTTCACTGTCCCGGCTCACTCTCCTCCCGCGCTGTTTTCACTGTCCCGGCTCTCTCTCATCTCGCGCTGTTTTCAATGTCCCGGCTCTCTCTCCTCCCGCGCTGTTTTCAATGTCCCGGCTCTCTCTCCTCCCGCACTGTTTTCACTGTCCCGACTCTCCCTCCTCCCGCGCTGTTTTCACTGTCCCGGCTCACTCACCTCCCGCGCTGTTTTCACTGTCCCGGCTCACTCACCTCCCGCGATGTTTTCACTGTCCCGCTCACTCTCCTCACGCGCTGTTTTCACTGTCCCGGCTCACTCACCTCCCGCCCTGTTTTCACTGTCCCGGCTCACTCTCCTCCCGCGCTGTTTTCAGTGTCCCGGCTCTCTCTCCTCCCGCGCTGTTTTCACTCTCCCGGCTCACTCACCTCCCGCGCTGTTTTCACTGTCACGGCTCACTCTCCTCTCGCGCTGTTTTCACTGTCCCGGCTCTCTCTCCTCTCGCGCTGTTTTCACTGTCCCGGCTCACTCACTTCTCGCGCTGTTTTCACTGTCCCGGCTCACACTCCTCTCGCGCTGTTTTCAATGTCCCGGCTCTCTCTCCTCCCGCGCTGTTTTCAATGTCCCGGCTCACACTCCTCTCGCGCTGTTTTCAATGTCCCGGCTCTCTCTCCTCCCGCGCTGTTTTCAATGTCCCGGCTCTCTCTCCTCTCGCGCTGTTTTCACTGTCCCGGCTCACTCACCTCCCGCGCTGTTTTCACTGTCCCCGCTGACTCAGCTCCCGCGTTGTTTTCACTGTCCCGGTTCACTCACCTCCCTCGCTGTTTTCACGGTCCCGGCTCACTCAGCTCCCGCGTTGTTTTCATTGTCCCGGCTCACTCACCTCCCGCGCTGTTTTCATGTCCCGGCTCACTCAGCTCCCGCGTTGTTTTCACTGTCCCGGCTCACTCACCTCCCTCGCTGTTTTCACTGTCCCGGCTCACTCAGCTCCCGCGTTGTTTTCACTGTCCCGGCTCACTGACCTCCCTCGCTGTTTTCACTGTCCCGGCTCACCCAGCTCCCGCGATGTTTTCCCTGTCCCGGCTCACTCACCTCCCGCGCTGTTTTCAATGTCCCGGCTCACTCACTTCCCGCGTTGTTTTCACTGTCCCGGCTCACTCTCCACTCGCGCTATTTTCGCTGTCCCGGCTCACTCACCTCTCACGCTGTTTTCACTGTCCTGTCTCTCTCTCCTCCCGCGCTGTTTTCACTGTCCCGGCTCACTCTCCTCCCGCGCTGTTTTCACTGTCCCAGCTCACTCTCCTCCCGCGCTGTTTTCACTGTCCCGGCTCTCTCTCCTCCCGCGCTGTTTTCACTGTCCCGGCTCTCTCTCCTCCCGCGCTGTATTCAATGTCCCGGCTCACCTACCTCTCGCGCTGTTTTCACTGTCCCGGCTCACTCACCTCTCGCGCTGTTTTCACTGTCCCGGCTGTCTCTCCTCCCGCGCTGTTTTCAATGTCCCGGCTCACTCTCCTCCCGCGCTGTTTTCACTGTCCCGGCTCACTCACCTCCCGCGCTGTTTTCAATGTCCCGGCTCTCTCTCCTCCCACGCTGTTTTCAATGTCCCGGCTCTCTCACCTCCCACGCTGTTTTCACTGTCCCGGCTCACTCACCTCCCGCGCTGTTTTCAATGTCCCGGCTCACTCACCTCTCGCGCTGTTTTCAATGTCCCGGCTCACTCTCCTCCCGCGCTGTTTTCACTGTCCCGGCTCACTCTCCTCTCGCGCTATTTTCGCTGTCCCGGCTCACTCACCTCCCGCGCTGTTCTCACTGCCCCGGCTCACTCACCTCCGGCGCTGTTTTCACTGTCCCGGCTCACTCTCCTCCCGCGCTGTTTTCACTCTCCCGGCTCTCTCTCCTCCCACGCTGTTTTCAATGTCCCGGCTCTCTCTCCTCTCGCGCTGTTTTCACTCTCCCGGCTCTCTCACCTCTTGCGCTGTTTTCAATGTCCCGGCTCACTCTCCTCCCGCGCTGTTTTCAATGTCCCGGCTCACTCACCTCCCGCGTTGTTTTCAATGTCACGGCTCTCTCTCCTCCCGCGCTGTTTTCAATGTCCCGGCTCTCTCTCCTCTCGCGCTGTTTTCACTGTCCCGGCTCACTCACCTCTTGCGCTGTTTTCACTGTCCCAGCTCACTCACCTCCCGCGCTGTTTTCACTGTCCCGGCTCACTCACCTCCCGCGCTGTTTTCACTGTCCCCGCTCACTCAGCTCCCGCGTTGTTTTCACTGTCCCGGCTCACTCAGCTCCCGCGTTGTTTTCACTGTCCCGGCTCACTCACCTCCCCCGCTGTTTTCAATGTCCCGGCTCACCCAGCTCCCGCGATGTTTTCACTGTCCCGGCTCACTCACCTCCCGCGCTGTTTTCAATATCCCGGCTCACTCACTTCCCGCGTAGTTTTCACTGTCCCGGCTCACTCTCCACTCGCGCTATTTTCGCTGTCCCGGCTCACTCACCTCCCGCGCTGTTTTCACTGTCCCGGCTCTCTCTCCTCCCGCGCTGTTTTCACTGCCCCTGGCTCACTCACCTCCCGCGCTGTTTTCACTGTCCCGGCTCTCTCTCCTCCCGGGCTGTTTTCAATGTCCCGGCTCACTCACCTCTCGCGCTGTTTTCACTGTCCCGGCTCACTCACCTCTCGCGCTGTTTTCACTGTCCCGGCTGTCTCTCCTCCCGCGCTGTTTTCAATGTCCCGGCTCACTCTCCTCCCGCGCTGTTTTCACTGTCCCGGCTCACTCACCTCCCGCGCTGTTTTCAATGTCCCGGCTCTCTCTCCTCCCACGCTGTTTTCAATGTCCCGGCTCTCTCACCTCCCGCGCTGTTTTCACTGTCCCGGCTCACTCACCTCCCGCGCTGTTTTCAATGTCTCGGCTCACTCACCTCTCGCGCTGTTTTCAATGTCCCGGCTCACTCTCCTCCCGCGCTGTTTTCACTGTCCCGGCTCACTCTCCACTCGCGCTATTTTCGCTGTCCCGGCTCACTCACCTCTCGCGCTGTTTTCACTGTCCCGGCTCACTCACCTCCGGCGCTGTTTTCACTGTCCCGGCTCACTCTCCTCCCGCGCTGTTTTCACTCTCCCGGCTCTCTCTCCTCCCACGCTGTTTTCAATGTCCCGGCTCTCTCTCCTCTCGCGCTGTTTTCACTCTCCCGGCTCTCTCACCTCTTGCGCTGTTTTCAATGTCCCGGCTCACTCTCCTCCCGCGCTGTTTTCAATGTCCCGGCTCACTCACCTCCAGCGTTGTTTTCAATGTCACGGCTCTCTCTCCTCCCGCGCTGTTTTCAATGTCCCGGCTCTCTCTCCTCTCGCGCTGTTTTCACTGTCCCGGCTCACTCACCTCTTGCGCTGTTTTCACTGTCCCAGCTCACTCACCTCCCGCGCTGTTTTCACTGTCCCCGCTCACTCAGCTCCCGCGTTGTTTTCACTGTCCCGGCTCACTCACCTCCCTCGCTGTTTTCACTGTCCCGGCTCACTCAGCTCCCGCGTTGTTTTCACTGTCCCGGCTCACTCACCTCCCTCGCTGTTTTCAATGTCCCGGCTCACCCAGCTTCCGCGATGTTTTCACTGTCCCGGCTCACTCACCTCCCGCGCTGTTTTCAATATCCCGGCTCACTCACTTCCCGCGTAGTTTTCACTGTCCCGGCTCACTCTCCACTCGCGCTATTTTCGCTGTCCCGGCTCACTCACCTCCCGCGCTGTTTTCACTGTCCCGGCTCTCTCTCCTCCCGCGCTGTTTTCACTGCCCCTGGCTCACTCACCTCCCGCGCTATTTTCACTGTCCCGGCTCACTCTCCACTCGCGCTATTTTCGCTGTCCCGGCTCACTCACCTCTCGCGCTGTTTTCACTGTCCTGTCTCTCTCTCCTCCCGCGCTGTTTTCACTGTCCCGGCTCACTCTCCTCCCGCGCTGTTTTCACTGTCCCAGCTCACTCTCCTCCCGCGCTGTTTTCAATGTCCCGGCTCACTCACCTCTCGCGCTGTTTTCACTGTCCCGGCTGTCTCTCCTCCCGCGCCGTTTTCAATGTCCCGGCTCACTCTCCTCCCGCGCTGTTTTCACTGTCCCGGCTCACTCACCTCCCGCGCTGTTTTCAATGTACCGGCTCTCTCTCCACTCGCGCTGTTTTCACTGTCCCGGCTCACTCTCCTCCCTCGCTGTTGTCACTGTCCCGGCTCACTCACCTCCCGCGCTGTTTTCAATGTCCCGGCTCTCTCTCCTCTCGCGCTGTTTTCAATGTCCCGGCTCACTCACCTCGCGCCCTGTTTTCACTGACCCGGTTCACTCACCTCCCGCGCTGTTTTCAATGTCCCAGCTCACTCACCTCCCGCGCTGTTTTCAATGTCCCGGCTCACACACCTCCCGCGCTGTTTTCACTGTCCCGGCTCACTCACCTCCCGCGCTGTTTTCACTGTCCCGGCTCACTCTCCTCCCGCGCTGTTTTCACTGTCCCGGCTCTCTCTCATCTCGCGCTGTTTTCAATGTCCCGGCTCTCTCTCCTCCCGCGCTGTTTTCAATGTCCCGGCTCTCGCTCCTCCCGCACTGTTTTCACTGTCCCGACTCTCCCTCCTCCCGCGCTGTTTGCACTGTCCCGGCTCACTCACCTCTCGCGCTGTTTTCACTGTCCCGGCTCACTCTCCTCCCGCGCTGTTTTCACTGTCCCGGCTCACACTCCTCTCGCGCTGTTTTCAATGTCCCGGCTCTCTCTCCTCCCGCGCTGTTTTCAATGTCCCGGCTCTCTCTCCTCTCGCGCTGTTTTCACTGTCCCGG
Source organism: Scyliorhinus torazame (assembly GCF_047496885.1). Taxonomy (NCBI): domain Eukaryota; kingdom Metazoa; phylum Chordata; class Chondrichthyes; order Carcharhiniformes; family Scyliorhinidae; genus Scyliorhinus; species Scyliorhinus torazame. Next base: position 5,086,693 of record NC_092712.1, read on the forward strand.
CTCACTCACCTCTTGCGATGTTTTCACTGTCCCAGCTCACTCACCTCCCGCGCTGTTTTCACTGTCCCGGCTCACTCACCTCCCTCGCTGTTTTCACTGTCCCGGCTCACCCAGCTCCCGCGATGTTTTCACTGTCCCGGCTCACTCACCTCCCGCGCTGTTTTCAATGTCCCGGCTCACTCACTTCCCGCGTTGTTTTCACTGTCCCGGCTCACTCTCCACTCGCGCTATTTTCGCTGTCCCGGCTCACTCAGCTCCCGCGCTGTTTTCACTGTCCCGGCTCACTCTCCACTCGCGCTATTTTCGCTGTCCCGGCTCACTCACCTCTCGCGCTGTTTTCACTGTCCCGGCTGTCTCTCCTCCCGCGCTGTTTTCACTGTCCTGTCTCTCTCTCCTCCCGCGCTGTTTTCACTGTCCCGGCTCACTCACCTCTCGCGCTGTTTTCACTGTCCTGTCTCTCTCTCCTCCCGCGCTGTTTTCACTGTCCCGGCTGTCTCTCCTCCCGCGCTGTTTTCACTGTCCCGGCTCTCTCTCCTCCCGCGCTGTTTTCACTGTCCCGGCTCACTCTCCTCCCGCGCTGTTTTCACTGTCCCAGCTCACTCTCCTCCCGCGCTGTTTTCACTGTCCCGGCTCTCTCTGCTCCCGCTCTGTTTTCACTGTCCCGGCTCTCTCTCCTCCCGCGCTGTTTTCAATGTCCCGGCTCACTCACCTCTCGCGCTGTTTTCACTGTCCCGGCTCACTCACCTCTCGCGCTGTTTTCACTGTCCCGGCTGTCTCCTCCCGCGCTGTTTTCAATGTCCCGGCTCACTCTCCTCCCGCGCTGTTTTCACTGTCCCGGCTCACTCACCTCCCGCGCTGTTTTCAATGTCCCGGCTCTCTCTCCTCCCACGCTGTTTTCAATGTTCCGGCTCTCTCACCTCCCGCGCTGTTTTCACTGTCCCGGCTAACTCACCTCCCGCGCTGTTTTCAATGTCCCGGCTCACTCACCTCTCGCGCTGTTTTCGCTGTCCCGGCTCACTCACCTCCCGCGCTGTTTTCACTGTCCCGGCTCACTCACCTCCGGCGCTGTTTTCACTGTCCCGGCTCACTCTCCTCCCGCGCTGTTTTCACTCTCCCGGCTCTCTCTCCTCCCACGCTGTTTTCAATGTCCCGGCTCTCTCTCCTCTCGCGCTGTTTTCACTCTCCCGGCTCTCTCACCTCTTGCGCTGTTTTCAATGTCCCGGCTCACTCTCCTCCCGCGCTGTTTTCAATGTCCCTGCTCACTCACCTCCCGCGTTGTTTTCAATGTCACGGCTCTCTCTCCTCCCGCGCTGTTTTCAATGTCCCGGCGCTCTCTCCTCTCGCGCTGTTTTCACTGTCCCGGCTCACTCACCTCTTGCGCTGTTTTCACTGTCCCAGCTCACTCACCTCCCGCGCTGTTTTCACTGTCCCGGCTCACTCTCCACTCGCGCTATTTTCGCTGTCCCGGCTCACTCACCTCCCGCGCTGTTTTCACTGTCCCGGCTCACTCACCTCCGGCGCTGTTTTCACTGTCCCGGCTCACTCTCCTCCCGCGCTGTTTTCACTCTCCCGGCTCTCTCTCCTCCCACGCTGTTTTCAATGTCCCGGCTCTCTCTCCTCTCGCGCTGTTTTCACTCTCCCGGCTCTCTCACCTCTTGCGCTGTTTTCAATGTCCCGGCTCACTCTCCTCCCGCGCTGTTTTCAATGTCCCGGCTCACTCACCTCCCGCGTTGTTTTCAATGTCACGGCTCTCTCTCCTCCCGCGCTGTTTTCAATATCCCGGCTCTCTCTCCTCTCGCGCTGTTTTCACTGTCCCGGCTCACTCACCTCTTGCGCTGTTTTCACTGTCCCAGCTCACTCACCTCCCGCGCTGTTTTCACTGTCCCGGCTCACTCACCTCCCGCGCTGTTTTCACTGTCCCCGCTCACTCAGCTCCCGCGTTGTTTTCACTGTCCCGGCTCACTCACCTCCCTCGCTGTTTTCACTGTCCCGGCTCACTCAGCTCCCGCGTTGTTTTCACTGTCCCGGCTCACTCACCTCCCTCGCTGTTTTCACTGTCCCGGCTCACCCAGCTCCCGCGATGTTTTCACTGTCCCGGCTCACTCACCTCCCGCGCTGTTTTCAATATCCCGGCTCACTCACTTCCCGCGTAGTTTTCACTGTCCCGGCTCACTCTCCACTCGCGCTATTTTCGCTGTCCCGGCTCACTCACCTCCCGCGCTGTTTTCACTGTCCCGGCTCTCTCTCCTCCCGCGCTGTTTTCACTGCCCCTGGCTCACTCACCTCCCGCGATGTTTTCACTTTCCCGGCTCACTCTCCACTCGCGCTATTTTCGCTGTCCCGGCTCACTCACCTCTCGCGCTGTTTTCACTGTCCCAGCTCACTCTCCTCCCGCGCTGTTTTCACTGTCCCGGCTCTCTCTCCTCCCGCGCTGTTTTCAATGTTCCGGCTCACTCACCTCTTGCGCTGTTTTCACTGTCCCGGCTCTCTCTCCACTCGCGCTGTTTTCACTGTCCCGGCTCACTCTCCTCCCGCGCTGTTGTCACTGTCCCGGGTCACTCACCTCCCGCGCTGTTTTCAATGTCCCGGCTCTCTCTCCTCTCGCGCTGTTTTCAATGTCCCGGCTCACTCACCTCGCGCCCTGTTTTCACTGACCCGGTTCACTCACCTCCCGCGCTGTTTTCAATGTCCCAGCTCACTCACCTCCCGCGCTGTTTTCAATGTCCCGGCTCACACACCTCCCGCGCTGTTTTCACTGTCCCGGCTCACTCACCTCCCGCGCTGTTTTCACTGTCCCGGCTCACTCTCCTCCCGCGCTGTTTTCACTGTCCCGGCTCTCTCTCATCTCGCGCTGTTTTCAATGTCCCGGCTCTCTCTCCTCCCGCGCTGTTTTCAATGTCCCGGCTCTCTCTCCTCCCGCACTGTTTTCACTGTCCCGACTCTCCCTCCTCCCGCGCTGTTTTCACTGTCCCGGCTCACTCACCTCTCGCGCTGTTTTCACTGTCCCGGCTCACTCTCCTCCTGCGCTGTTTTCACTGTCCCGGCTCTCTCTCCTCCCGCGCTGTTTTCAATGTCCCGGCTCTCTCTCCTCTCGCGCTGTTTTCACTGTCCCGGCTCACTCACCTCTTGCGCTGTTTTCACTGTCCCAGCTCACTCACCTCCCGCGCTGTTTTCACTGTCCCGGCTCACCCAGCTCCCGCGCTGTTTTCACTGTCCCGGCTCTCTCTCCTCCCGCACTGTTTTCACTGTCCCGACTCTCCCTCCTCCCGCGCTGTTTTCACTGTCCCGGCTCACTCACCTCTCGCGCTGTTTTCACTGTCCCGGCTCACTCTCCTCCCGCGCTGTTTTCACTGTCCCAGCTCACTCACCTCCCGCGCTGTTTTCACTGTCCCGGCTCACTCACCTCCCGCGCTGTTTTCAATGTCCCGGCTCACTCACCTCTCGCGCTGTTTTCACTGTCCCGACTCTCTCTCCTCCCGTGCTGTTTTCACTGTCCCAGCTCACTCACCTCCCGCGCTGTTTTCACTGTCCCGGCTCACCCAGCTCCCGCGCTGTTTTCACTGTCCCGGCTCTCCCTCCTCTCGCGCTGTTTTCACTGTCCCGGCTCACCCAGCTCCCGCGCTGTTTTCACTGTCCCGGCTCTCCCTCCTCTCGCGCTGTTTTCACTGTCCCGGCTCACCCAGCTCCCGCGATGTTTTCACTGTCCCGGCTCACTCTCCTCCCGCACTGTTTTCACTGTCCCTGCTCACTCAGCTCCCGTGCTGTTTTCAATGTCCCGGCTCACTCACCTCCCGCGCTGTTTTCAATGTCCCGGCTCACTCACCTCCCGCGCTGTTTTCAATGTCCCGGCTCACTCACCTCCCGCGCTGTTTTCAATGTCCCGGCTCACTCACCTCCCGCGCTGTTTTCACTGTCCCGGCTCACTCTCCTCCCGCGCTGTTTTCACTGTCCCGGCTCACTCTCCACTCGCGCTATTTTCGCTGTCCCGGCTCACTCACCTCCCGCGCTGTTTTCACTGTCCCGGCTCACTCTCCACTCGCGCTATTTTCGCTGTCCCGGCTCACTCACCTCTTGCGCTGTTTTCACTGTCCCGGCTCACTCTCCACTCGCGCTATTTTCGCTGTCCCGGCTCACTCACCTCTCGCGCTGTTTTCACTGTCCCGGCTCACTCTCCTCTCGCGCTGTTTTCACTGTCCCGGCTCACTCACCTCCCGCGCTGTTTTCACTGTCCTGTCTCTCTCTCCTCCCGCGCTGTTTTCACTGTCCCGGCTGTCTCTCCTCCCGCGCTGTTTTCACTGTCCCGGCTCTCTCTCCTCCCGCGCTGTTTTCACTGTCCCGGCTCTCTCTCCTCCCGCGCTGTTTTCACTGTCCCGGCTCTCTCTCCTCCCGCGCTGTTTTCACTGTCCCGGCTCACTCACCTCCCGCGCTGTTTTCACTGTCCCGGCTCACTCACCTCTCGCGCTGTTTTCACTGTCCCGGCTCACTCACCTCCCGCGCTGTTTTCACTGTCCCGGCTCACTCACCTCTCGCGCTGTTTTCACTGTCCCGGCTCACTCACCTCCCGCGCTGTTTTCAATGTCCCGGCTCTCTCTCCTCCCGCGCTGTTTTCAGTGTCCCGGCTCTCTCTCCTCCCGCGCTGTTTTCACTGTCCCGACTCACTCACCTCCCGCGCTGTTTTCACTGTCCCGGCTCACTCACCTCCCGCGCTGTTTTCACTGTCCCGGCTCACTCACCTCCCGCGCTGTTTTCACTGTCCCGGCTCACTCACCTCCCGCGCTGTTTTCGCTGTCCCGGCTCTCTATCCTCCCGCGCTGTTTTCACTGTCCCGGCTCTCTCTCCTCCCGCGCTGTTTTCACTGTCCCAGCTCACTCACCTCCCGCGCTGTTTTCACTGTCCCGGCTCACCCAGCTCCCGCGCTGTTTTCACTGTCCCGGCTCTCCCTCCTCTCGCGCTGTTTTCACTGTCCCGGCTCACCCAGCTCCCGCGCTGTTTTCACTGTCCCGGCTCTCCCTCCTCTCGCGCTGTTTTCACTGTCCCGGCTCACCCAGCTCCCGCGATGTTTTCACTGTCCCGGCTCACTCTCCTCCCGCACTGTTTTCACTGTCCCGGCTCATTCAGCTCCCGTGCTGTTTTCAATGTCCCGGCTCACTCACCTCCCGCGCTGTTTTCAATGTCCCGGCTCACTCACCTCCCGCGCTGTTTTCAATGTCCCGGCTCACTCACCTCCCGCGCTGTTTTCAATGTCCCGGCTCACTCACCTCCCGCGCTGTTTTCACTGTCCCGGCTCACTCTCCTCCCGCGCTGTTTTCACTGTCCCGGCTCACTCTCCACTCGCGCTATTTTCGCTGTCCCGGCTCACTCACCTCCCGCGCTGTTTTCACTGTCCCGGCTCACTCTCCACTCGCGCTATTTTCGCTGTCCCGGCTCACTCACCTCTCGCGCTGTTTTCACTGTCCCGGCTCACTCTCCACTCGCGCTATTTTCGCTGTCCCGGCTCACTCACCTCTCGCGCTGTTTTCACTGTCCCGGCTCACTCTCCTCTCGCGCTGTTTTCACTGTCCCGGCTCACTCACCTCCCGCGCTGTTTTCACTGTCCTGTCTCTCTCTCCTCCCGCGCTGTTTTCACTGTCCCGGCTGTCTCTCCTCCCGCGCTGTTTTCACTGTCCCGGCTCTCTCTCCTCCCGCGCTGTTTTCACTGTCCCGGCTCCCTCTCCTCCCGCGCTGTTTTCACTGTCCCGGCTCTCTCTCCTCCCGCGCTGTTTTCACTGTCCCGGCTCACTCACCTCCCGCGCTGTTTTCAATGTCCCGGCTCACTCACCTCTCGCGCTGTTTTCACTGTCCCGGCTCTCTCTCCTCCCGCGCTGTTTTCACTGTCCCGACTCACTCACCTCCCGCGCTGTTTTCACTGTCCCGGCTCACTCACCTCCCGCGCTGTTTTCACTGTCCCGGCTCACTCACCTCCCGCGCTGTTTTCACTGTCCCGGCTCACTCACCTCCCGCGCTGTTTTCGCTGTCCCGGCTCTCTATCCACCCGCGCTGTTTTCACTGTCCCGGCTCTCTCTCCTCCCGCGCTGTTTTCACTGTCCCAGCTCACTCACCTCCCGCGCTGTTTTCACTGTCCCGGCTCACTCACCTCCCGCGCTGTTTTCACTGTCCCGGCTCACTCACCTCCCGCGCTGTTTTCACTGTCCCGGCTCACTCACCTCTCGCGCTGTTTTCAATGTCCCGGCTCACTCACCTCCCGCGCTGTTTTCAATGTCCCGACTCACTCACCTCTCGCGCTGTTTTCAATGTCCCGGCTCACTCACCTCCCGCGCTGTTTTCAATGTCCCGACTCACTCACCTCCCGCGCTGTTTTCAATGTCCCGGCTCACTCACCTCCCGCGCTGTTTTCACTGTCCCGGCTCACTCACCTCCCGCGCTGTTTTCAATGTCCCGGCTCACTCACCTCCCGCGCTGTTTTCAATGTCCCGGCTCACTCACCTCCCGCGCTGTTTTCACTGTCCCGGCTCACTCACCGCCCGCGCTGTTTTCAATGTCCCGGCTCTCTCACCTCCCGCGCTGTTTTCACTGTCCCGGCTAACTAACCTCCCGCGCTGTTTTCACTGTCCCGGCTCACTCACCTCCCGCGCTGTTTTCACTGTCCCGGCTCACTCACCTCTCGCGCTGTTTTCACTGTCCCGGCTCACTCACCTCCCGCGCTGTTTTCACTGTCCCGGCTCACTCACCTCCCGCGCTGTTTTCACTGTCCCGGCTCACTCACCTCCCGCGCTGTTTTCAATGTCCCGGCTAACTAACCTCCCGCGCTGTTTTCAATGTCCCGGCTCACTCACCTCCCGCGCTGTTTTCACTGTCCCGGCTCACTCACCTCTCGCGCTGTTTTCACTGTCCCGGCTCACTCACCTCCCGCGCTGTTTTCACTGTCCCGGCTCTCTCTCCTCCCGCGCTGTTTTCACTGTCCCGGCTCTCTCTCCTCCCGCGCTGTTTTCACTGTCCCGGCTCTCTCTCCTCCCGCGCTGTTTTCACTGTCGCGGTTCTCTCTCCTCCCGCGCTGTTTTCAATGTCCCGGCTCACTCACCTCTCGCGCTGTTTTCACTGTCCCGGCTCTCTCTCCTCCCGCGTTGTTTTCACTGTCCCGGCTCACTCTCCACTCGCGCTGTTTTCACTGTCCCGGCTCACTCACCTCCCGCGCTGTTTTCACTGTCCCGGTTCACTCTCCTCCTGCCCGGTTTTCAATGTCGCGGCTTACTCTCCTCCCGCGCTGTTTTCACTGTCCCGGCTCACTCTCCTCCCGCGCTGTTTTCACTGTCCCGGCTCTCTCTCCTCCCGCGCTGTTTTCGCTGTCCCGGCTCACTCACCTCCCGCGCTGTTTTCACTGTCCCGGCTCACTCACCTCTCTCGCTGTTTTCACTCTCCCGGCTGTCTCTCCTCCCGCGCCGTTTTCAATGTCCCGGCTCACTCTCCTCCCGCGCTGTTTTCACTGTCCCGGCTCACTCACCTCCCGCGCTGTTTTCAATGTCCCGGCTCTCTCTCCACTCGCGCTGTTTTCACTGTCCCGGCTCACTCTCCTCCCGCGCTGTTTTCACTGTCCCGGCTCACTCACCTCCCGCGCTGTTTTCAATGTCCCGGCTCTCTCTCCTCTCGCGCTGTTTTCAATGTCCCGGCTCACTCACCTCGCGCCCTGTTTTCAATGTCCCGGCTCACTCACCTCCCGCGCTGTTTTCACTGTCCCGGCTCACTCACCTCCCACGCTGTTATCACTGTCCCGGTTCACTCACCTCCCGCGCTGTTTTCAATGTCCCAGCTCACTCACCTCCCGCGCTGTTTTCAATGTCCCGGCTCACACACCTCCCGCGCTGTTTTCACTGTCCCGGCTCACTCACCTCCCGCGCTGTTTTCACTGTCCCGGCTCACTCTCCTCCCGCGCTGTTTTCACTGTCCCGGCTCTCTCTCATCTCGCGCTGTTTTCAATGTCCCGGCTCTCTCTCCTCCCGCGCTGTTTTCAATGTCCCGGCTCTCTCTCCTCCCGCACTGTTTTCACTGTCCCGACTCTCCCTCCTCCCGCGCTGTTTTCACTGTCCCGGCTCACTCACCTCTCGCGCTGTTTTCAATGTCCCGGCTCACTCTCCTCTCGCGCTGTTTTCAATGTCCCGGCTCACTCATCTCCCGCGCTGTTTTCACTGTCCCGGCTCACTCACCTCCCGCGCTGTTTTCAATGTCCCGGTTCACTCTCCTCTCGCGATGTTTTCACTGTCCCGGCTCACTCACCTCCAACCCTGTTTTCACTGTCCCGGCTCACTCTCCTCCCGCGCTGTTTTCACTGTCACGGCTCACTCTCCTCCCGCGCTGTTTTCACTGTCCCGGCTCTCTCTCCTCTCGCGCTGTTTTCACTGTCCCGGCTCACTCACCTCTCGCGCTGTTTTCACTGTCCCGGCTCACTCTCCTCCCGCGCTGTTTTCACTGTCCCGGCTCACACTCCTCTCGCGCTGTTTTCAATGTCCCGGCTCTCTCTCGTCTCGCGCTGTTTTCACTGTCCCGGCTCAGTCACCTCTCGCGCTGTTTTCACTGTCCCGGCTCTCTCTCCTCTCGCGCTGTTTTCAATGTCCCGGCTCTCTCTCCTCTCGCGCTGTTTTCACTGTCCCGGCTCAGTCACCTCCCGCCCTGTTTTCACTATCCCGGCTCACTCACCTCTCGCGCTGTTTTCACTGTCCCGGCTCACTCACCTCCCACGCTGTTTTCACTGTCCCGGCTCTCTCTCCTCCCGCGCTGTTTTCACTGTCCCGGCTCTCTCTCCTCTCGCGCTGTTTTCAATGTCCCGGCTCTCTGTCCTCTCGCGCTGTTTTCACTGTCCCGGCTCAGTCACCTCCCGCGCTGTTTTCAATGTCCCGGCTCACTCACCTCTCGCGCTGTTTTCACTGTCCCGGCTCACTCATCTCCCGCGCTGTTTTCACTGTCCCGGCTCACTCACCTCCCGCGCTGTTTTCACTGTTCCGGCTCACTCACCTCCCGCGCTGTTTTCAGTGTCCCGGCTCCCTCAACTCCCGCGCTGTTTTCACTGTCCCGGCTCTCTCTCCTCTCGCGCTGTTTTCACTGTCCCGGCTCACTCACCTCCCGCGCTGTTTTCACTGTCCCGGCTCACTCACCTCCCGCGCTGTTTTCACTGTTCCGGCTCACTCATCTCCCGCGCTGTTCTCACTGTCCCGGCTCACTCTCCTCTCGCGCTGTTTTCATTGTTCCGGCTCACTCACCTCCCGCGCTGTTTTCAATGTCCCGGCTGACTCACCTCCCGCGCTGTTTTCACTGTCCCGGCTCTCTCTCCTCCCGCGCTGTTTTCACTGTCCCGGCTCACTCTCCTCCCGCGCTGTTTTCACTGTCCCGGCTCACTCTCCTCCCGCGCTGCGTTCACTGTCCCGGCTCACTCACCTCCCGCGCTGTTTTCACTGTCCCGGCTCACTCACCTCCCGCGCTGTTTTCACTGTCCCGGCTCACTCACCTCCCGCGCTGTTTTCAATGTCCCGGCTCTCTCTCCTCTCGCGCTGTTTTCACTGTCCCGGCTCACTCACCTCTCGCGCTGTTTTCACTGTCCCGGCTCACTCACCTCCCGCGCTGTTTTCACTGTCCCGGCTCACTCAGCTCCCGCGCTGTTTTCACTCTCCCGGCTCACTCTCCTCCCGCGCTATTTTCAATATCCCGGCTCACTCACCTCCCGCGCTGTTTTCACTGTCCCGGCTCACTCACCTCTCGCGCTGTTTTCACTGTCACGGCTCTCTCTCCTCCCGCGCTGTTTTCACTGTCCCGGCTCACTCTCCTCTCGCCCTGTTTTCACTGTCCCGGCTCTCTCTCCTCCCGCGCTGTTTTCAATGTCCCGGCTCACTCTCCTCTCGCGCTGTTTTCACTGTCCTGGCTCACTCACCTCCCGCCCTGTTTTCACTTTCCCGGCTCTCTCTCCTCTCGCGCTGTTTTCACTGTCCCGGCTCACTCACCTCCCGCGCTGTTTTCAATGTCCCGGCTCACTCACCTCTCGCGCTGTTTTCAATGTCCCGGCTCACTCACCTCTAGCGCTGTTTTCACTGTCCCGGCTCACTCACCTCCGGCGCTGTTTTCACTGTCCCGGCTCACTCTCCTCCCGCGCTGTTTTCACTCTCCCGGCTCTCTCTCCTCCCACGCTGTTTTCAATGTCCCGGCTCACTCTCCTCCCGCGCTGTTTTCAATGTCCCGGCTCACTCAGCTCCCGCGCTGTTTTCACTGTCCCGGCTCACTCACCTCCCGCGTTGTTTTCAATGTCACGGCTCTATCTCCTCTCGCGCTGTTTTCAATGTCCCGGCTCTCTCTCCTCTCGCGCTGTTTTCACTGTCCCGGCTCACTCACCTCTTGCGCTGTTTTCAATGTCACGGCTCTCTCTCCTCCCGCGCTGTTTTCAATGTCCCGGCTCACTCACCTCCCGCGCTGATTTCACTGTCCCGGCTCACTCACCTCCCGCGCTGTTTTCACTGTCCCCGCTCACTCAGCTCCCGCGTTGTTTTCACTGTCCCGGCTCACTCACCTCCCGCGCTGTTTTCAATGTCCCGGCTCACTCAGCTCCCGCGCTGTTTTCACTGTCCCGGCTCACTCACCTCCGGCGTTGTTTTCACTGTCCCGGCTCACTCACCTCCCGCGCTGTTTTCACTGTCCCGGCTCACTCACCTCCCGCGCTGTTTTCACTGTCCCGGCTCACCCAGCTCCCGCGTTGTTTTCACTGTCCCGGCTCACTCAGCTCCCGCGTTGTTTTCACTGTCCCGGCTCACTCACCTCCCTCGCTGTTTTCACTGTCCCGGCTCACCCAGCTCCCGCGATGTTTTCACTGTCACGGCTCACTCACCTCCCGCGCTGTTTTCAATATCCCGGCTCACTCACTTCCCGCGTAGTTTTCACTGTCCCGGCTCACTCTCCACTCGCGCTATTTTCGCTGTCCCGGCTCACTCACCTCCCGCGCTGTTTTCACTGTCCCGGCTCTCTCTCCTCCCGCGCTGTTTTCACTGCCCCTGGCTCACTCACCTCCCGCGCTGTTTTCACTGTCCCGGCTCACTCTCCACTCGCGCTATTTTCGCTGTCCCGGCTCACTCACCTCCCGCGCTGTTTTCACTGTCCCGGCTCACTCACCTCTCGCGCTGTTTTCACTCTCCCGGCTGTCTCTCCTCCCGCGCCGTTTTCAATGTCCCGGCTCACTCTCCTCCCGCGCTGTTTTCACTGTCCCGGCTCACTCACCTCCCGCGCTGTTTTCAATGTCCCGGCTCTCTCTCCACTCGCGCTGTTTTCACTGTCCCGGCTCACTCTCCTCCCGCGCTGTTTTCACTGTCCCGGCTCACTCACCTCTTGCGCTGTTTTCACTGTCCCAGCTCACTCACCTCCCGCGCTGCTTTCACTGTCCCGGCTCACTCACCTCCCGCGCTGTTTTCACTGTCCCCGCTCACTCAGCTCCCGCGTTGTTTTCACTGTCCCGGCTCACTCACCTCCCGCGCTGTTTTCAATGTCCCGGCTCACTCAGCTCCCGCGCTGTTTTCACTGTCCCGGCTCACTCACCTCCCGCGTTGTTTTCACTGTCCCGGCTCACTCACCTCCCGCGCTGTTTTCACTGTCCCGGCTCACTCACCTCCCTCGCTGTTTTCACTGTCCCGGCTCACCCAGCTCCCGCGTTGTTTTCACTGTCCCGGC